>NW_028317955.1:5956562-6261875 GCF_062004578.1 Staurois parvus | reverse complement strand
TATAGATATAGATATATATATATAGATATAGATATATAGATATAGATATATAGAGAGAGAGAGAGAGAGATTTTTTATAAGTAATTTTTTATACTGGTAATTGATTTAAGCGCCACCAGAATACTTTTTTGAAGTGTTTTTTTGCATATGTAAAAAAATTGTGCGTTTAGGTGCGTCGAGCACTTTTTAATTACAATGTCCAGAAAAAAAAAATCTGTCCAATGAAATAAACAACCTAGCGCTTGGCGCTCCTAAACACGTTTGCAAAAACGTGGCTTAGATGTGATTTTGAGTCTGCTTTTCTCCTGCTAGGAGAAAAGAGTTTACAAAAGCCTCAGTGTGCAGGAAGCCCAAGAAGGATTTCTTGTTCCCCAATACTTAGATTAAAAATGCATGATTTGAATTTGATGCATCATCTTGTCCTTTCCTCCAAGTCAGAATGACAGGCAGCCCTCCTGCGCGACTGATCTATTTTGTTTTGATGGGTAGCCCAGTCACAATCCAGCTTGATTCCTCTAGAAAGCGTCTGCGTAACTCAATGTACCGTACCATCTAGCATTTTACAGACTAGATTAAATGCTTTTGCAACAGGGATTGCCTCAAGTTCATGCCCTTTTGCAGACCAGTGTGGTTGGCCATATTATTCCCTACACTTCAGCATTTTCATTTAGATATTGGCACCGATTCTGGCTCCCATGATTCCATTAGCTGAACGAGCCTTTCAGGCATGCATGGCCAGCCGCCAAGGCATCGGTCAGTAAATAATTCACATGGCAGCTGGGGTGTCTAGCTTATATTACCAAGGCTGGGACAGATAGGGTGTATTATTTGGACATTTTTTTTTTTCTTAGGAACCCTGTAGCTTGGAAAACCTAGATTATATTTTTCAGAGAGCACATTCACTAAACGTATGTCAGAAATTTTAAAAGAGTAGCGCAGGTTAAAATAAATATTTTAAGGTAAACCTTAGGCAAGCCTAAATGCATACTTGGTACAGAAAAATATTTTAAAAACCAAAATCACAATTATTTGTGTCATAAGACACAAATAATCGCAAGTAGATATTTATTAATCAGTTTTATACTTTTCATAAAAAGTGTATGGCTCAAATCGCACTGCACAGACGTGTGCATGTAATTTGCACAGGAATGCAGCACGATTACATCATCTGGTAAACATGGACCTAGTTTGATTTGCTTTATTTCATCAACCAAGAAGCTGAGCTTAAAAAAACAAATATATTCCTCCATTTACACGGTCGAAGTGGATGGAAGAATCTTCCCTGCCGATATATAATATTTGGACAACGCGTCAGAATACACTGATCAGCAGCCGCGGAGCAAAAAAAAGTCTTCAATAAGGCTGACAGAAGTCGATCATTATATCAGCTTCTGTTGAGCATGAGTGGCCACACATGGATCGGCTTTTGATCCATCTATGGCCAGCTTTAAGTAGAATTCCAGACAAATACTAAAGCTACATTCATACGGCTCCATTGTATGCTAAGTATACCGATCTTTTCTTTGTAGGGTAGTTAGAATAGGCTTAGAATGGGGGGTGGGAACAGGTTCAAGCTTAGTATTTGACTGGAAGTAAACCTATTTTATGCTTCCCAGATCTTTTTTCAGGGTTTAGCTGTGGTTATCCTGGTTTTACACAGCTAAACATGTGTCAAAGCACCTAAAGGATCCCAGAATACAGAAACTGCTATTTTTGTGTAAACACATCTAAACTGAATGCACCTAGACGCTGCTGATTGTTTGTTTAGATTTGCATTCAGCTGTAGCAAAGCATTTGCAAGTTTCAAGCCATGTTTAGAATTCGCTCCATGGCTGAGAATATGTCACCAGCAAACTGGGGATTTTTTCAAATAGGTCCAAAGCTTTATTCAGCAGTCACGGCATATTTACCATATTTACCAAGGCAATGTTTTGGAGCCGCGCAGGGACCCTTCATCAGGTAAGTGACCCTGCCTGATGAAGGGACCCTGCAAGGCTCCGAAAAAGATGCCTTTGTAAATGTGCTGTGCTGGATAAAGCTTTGGACCTGTTTGAAGATTCCTCGGTGACATTTTTTCAGCCTTGAATATCTACAGTTTCAAGCCGGTGGTCGATGTAGCACCCACTGACAACTAATTCCAGGAATTGTGTGTGTCTGGAATATTATTATTATTATAGAATTAAGCCCAAACTCGCCTAGATGCCTTTATTGTCAGTGTACATCAGGCCTAGCTGTGTAATTAGTAGGCTGAAAGGACACTACTGTATTCTCTCTGGTTTAGAAATGCAACAGAGAAAGTTGTCCTGTGTGGCAGGGTTTTGCAAATCTTAGAACTGCATGGACAGAAATACAAATCTTTTGACAGATAAAACCACTCCTATATATATATATATATATATATATATATATAAAAATAAAGTAGTGGTTTTATCTGTCAAATGATTTGTATGTCTGTCCATGCAGTCCTAAGATTTGCACAACCCTGCCACACAGGACAACTTTCTCTGTTGCATTTCTAAACCAGAGGGTTTAGATATATATATGGATATAGATATATATATATATTTATTTCATCTTCGTATTTCACTGTTTGCCTGGCGTTCCACTTCCCTTGAAGAAATATAATCTTCACCTTCTTTCCTGGTCATTCATATGTCAAAAAATACATTTATTTTTACTCTCAAGTAATACAGAAATAACTACATGCCCTAAAAGCCTTCAGAAAACTCTTGGCCATTAAAGATTGTCCATTATTTAGGGGGTTGCCAGCAGACTGAAAGGGCCAGTTCACACCACATGCAGTCCAGCGCCTTTTTATTTCTGCATCAAAAATGCATTGATAGTCAATCACGGTTTGCAGTGGGATAGTTCACAACAATGCGGTCAGTTCCAGAAAAAAAAAGTAGAACATGCTGCATGTTTTCTGCACTAACCTGTACTGGAATGCAGTAAAACACTCCGGAATGCACATGACCTTATTTAAGTTGAAGAAAAAGAGGGGAAAAAATGAACCAGAACGCATCAAAAATTCACGACCGCTTCCAAAACGCATCTGGATTGCATTTCTGTGGTGTGAACTGGCCCAAAATGCTGAAGAATCCAGCCAGAGCCATCCATGTCTTTATGTCAAGACCATTAGGATGTGGCTGCGATACGGTAGAGGACTGCTGTCAGCATCGCAGTTTGGGAACAACAAAAGTGACTTTTTTTTTTTTGTTTTGGTTTTTTTTTTCCTCCAATGGTTTTGCACTGTCGGTGTTTTTGAAAAAGTCAAGTTGAGGCCTTTTTTTATTTTTTTAAACTGGATTTTATTTGAATTAAACATAGCAATAATTAACTTACATAACCTCTTTAAAACTTTAGTAACTTGCTACAAACGAATATCATGTTCTAAAAGGCACACTTACCCAGCGCTCACAATATATTGCTAAGTATAAAGATCATACTTATTGCAATGAAGTTGTGGCAAGAAAGGTAGTGGAGAAATCCGCAGCTGACAGCTCAGACTGCATAGTCACAACTGGAAGCAAGGACGGTGGTAGGTCCAATAGGAAATGATAGGAAATAATCTAGGATCCGCAGTTCTTGGTACAGATCAGATCTGAGGGGAGATCCGCGATGCATGCAAGAGAAACAAGGTTGCCATGGCATTGGATCAATAAAATATTCAAAAGTTTTTATTTACACAACACATATCCAAACTTACACTGAGGGAAGGGGAGAGCAGCTCTGAAGCAGAGAGAGAGAACATCCACTCCACAAAAGCAAGGACTGACAGATCGATAAGCCGGGTGATAGAGAGCCAGACCCACCGAAAACCCATGTCACTAACGGTGTCTGTACCGGCCTCCTCTGACACAATCTGCTACAACTGATGCCAAGGAGAAAAGTGTGTGGCATATGCGTTTTAGGGCTCCACCACTTTGTCAGAGGCCAAATTTACATCTTTTTGCCTTCTCCAGAGATGCTCTTTAATTATTCTTCAAAGGAATCATGTGTGGTATGTAAATATATGTTCTGATGCCATAAACCAGCTCCTATGTTAGGCACTTGGCTTGCCTTCTAGGGTTGATGTGACATTCATCCGAACCCCAGATCTGCACTTACACCTGCTGTGGGTTTATTTCTCTCTATAGGCAAATACATGCGTTTAAAGTACTGAAACACATATTTTCAGACGTACTTTCACTTGGTGTTGCCTATAAAAATAAAAAACCATCTAAACTTTTGACTACCCCTTTGAAGCATAGCAGATTTACAAATGTCATAACAACATCAACACAAACACGAGTAGTGCGTGTTAAGGTAGGGGTGTCTGTTGTATTACCTAAAAGCAGGTATGCAATTCAAAGATCGCCATCAGAAAATGACACAAAACCTGAACTGTGTCTGGAATGCAGCTCAAGGTAACTCGTGTACGGGCCTGCCCTTACTGCTGAAAGCTGCTAATGTTTTCAGCAAAAGTCTGCAGAGAAAATATCTCTCTCCATAATTTGATTTCAGTGCAGATTAAAGTGGTTGTAAAGGCTGAAGGCTGTATTGGCCAAGAGCAGCGGCTCTCCCCCTCTTCGTTGGTTTATAGACAGCAGCAAGAGTTATTGGCTCCTGCTGCTGTCAAACACAGCCAGTGCGGAGGGTTGGGGCCGAGCTGCACTCTGTCAATAGACACACAAAGCTGGCTCGGAATGGAGCCTGCACAAGTGCCCCCATAGCAAGCAGTTTGCTATGGGGGCACTTGGCATAGGGGAGGAGCCAGGAGCACCAGTGCATCCACACGTGCATCAGTGAACCTTGACCGCCTGTTATTGACCTTGTTGACTGTTTTTCCTTCCTTGGACCACTTTCGATTGGTCCCGAGTGCTGCAGACAAGAAACATCCCACAAGAGCTGCAGTTTAGGAGATACCTAGCCATTACAATTTGGTCAAAGTTTCTCATATCCAGGGACGGACTGACCATTTGGAAACTCGGGCACTGCCCGAGGGCCTGGGGTCAGTAGGGGGCCCTATTAGATGCCCCTTGCACCTTTTTCATAGGCTTTTTTGAGTTTGATCCCCTATTGCCCAGGGGCCTCATGAGTTGTCAGTCCGCCCCTGCTCATATCCTTCCACTTGCTAATTTTTTTCTGCTTTCAGTACATCAACTTCAGTGACAACATGTTCACTTGTTGCGTAATACATCCCACCAACTTTCAGATGACATTGTAATGAGATAATCATTGTTATTTACTTGACCTGTCAGTGGTCATAATGTTATGGCTGATTGGTGCATGTCAGCTAAGTGAACTGGTTTCTCCCTTTCATAGGGCATGACTTGTTTTGTGTTTACAGACAAGGCCTCCATTTTTAAGCAGATCACCTAATGTAAAGTCACTTGTCATGTTATTGGTGTGCTGGCATAATTAAGCTGCTTGTTTGATGCACAAAGGCTGAGTGCTTGTTAAGGGATTCACAGAAAGCATAACTTTCCGACATGGCTTCCGCTCTGTAAAGAATTCTATTTGAACTGCTTTTACCCTGCATTTGTTTTTGTCAGTTTCCGAACGCTATGTTGTACTGCTTCACAGTATTCATTGCCAAGAATGCTTTCTGATTGTGATGCTGAGGAATTTTCCATGACATAAATGTTGTGCATTTCACACAAAAAAGGCATTGGTGGTGTTTACACAGCATGTTAGATTGTTTGAATAGTCAGACCATACTTGCGCATGCAGTCCTTGTGTGCTTCATGTGCACTCATAGATACACGGCATAGCCAAATGTTTATGGTCACCTGACCATCATATCTATATGAGCTTGCTGGACGTTCTAGTCACAAACCATGGGAATAAATATGACCAGAGCCCTTGTCTTTCAGGCTAGAACA
The DNA here is from genome assembly GCF_062004578.1 of Staurois parvus. Lineage (NCBI taxonomy): Eukaryota > Metazoa > Chordata > Amphibia > Anura > Ranidae > Staurois > Staurois parvus. Next base: position 6,256,011 of record NW_028317955.1, on the reverse strand, counting down.
ACCTCCACTCTTCTAGATGGGCTTTCCTCCAAATTTTGGAATGAAAGTGCAAGCATCAAAGTGTCCAAGGAGCAGGGCCCTCCTAACCCTCTTGTATTGAACTGTTACTGTATTGCAGTGGTTCTCAACCTGTGGGTCGCGACCCCTTTGGGGGTCGAATGACCCTTTCACAGGGGTCCCCTAAGACCATCAGAAAACACATATTTCCGATGTGTAAAGAGCAGCTACTGTGTAGAAAGCAGCTGCTGCGTTGAAAGCAGCTACTCTGTTAAAAGCAGCTACTGTGTTGAAAGCAGCAGTATTGGAGGTAAAACGGCACTCATGAATTATAATTACTGGGTAAATAATTTTATGGTTGGGGGGTCACCACAACATGAGGAACTGTATTAAAGGGTCACGGCATTAGGAAGGTTGAGAACCACTGCTGTATTGTCTCATGTACAGTCCCCCACTACAATGTATAGCGCTGAGTAAACTTTTTGGCGCTCTAGAAATACTGTATAATTGTGTTCTTGCATGGCAAGACCACTTACTGTATCTCACATATATATTCTTCTTATTATAGCCAAATTTACCACCCTAACTCCTCCCACAGTTTTTACACTACATAGACCGTAATATACCGAAACATGCGGATTGTTCCCGATTGGTGTGCTATTACTTTGTGGAACGTTTCGCCGAATGGTTCACGAATTATCGGCAGTTTTGTGGTGAAATTGGTCCCATGGGAATGAATGGCGGAATGTTCAAAACTAGAGTGGGAGCTGACAAAAGCTAAAGTGGGAGCTGAAAAATCAGGACATGATTTCTAAACTGCCATCACTCCCTCATTTTCAAGCCCACCTACACAAATCTTATATCAAAACGTTCAGCTATCCCTGCTGCCACCAAAAATGTCTACGGCTGAGCCATAGTCCTGATAGTTTTCACAATATGACCATTTGTTTGCAACTCATGCCACCCATTGACATTCATTGACACTCCACTCTAGCCACCTCAAATTTGAAGGGCAATTTCTAAACTGCAACTGTGCCTTCATTTTTAATATTTCAGAGACATTCTATGCATCAAAATGTAGGCCTGGGTCTTGTGATTCTCACAATATAAATCTGTTCAGTGTAGGATTTATAATTTTTAAACTACAACCGTTTGAAGATGGCAACCGCCAGTGAAGTGAGCAAGTTAGAGCAGTTTGTTTTTAACCGCTCTTCTGTGCCCTTGCTGTAGAGTGAGTTGCCATAGGAACCCAGGTGTGTGAGCAGGCAGCAGAGTGACAAAAGCTAGAGTGTGAGTTGTAGACTACTGGTGGAGGCAAGAACACTTCACACAATTTCCCCAGAAATTGTAGCTTTTCTAGTTATAATAATTATTGTTGCTGTATTGTCTCCCGTTATATTGTAAAGCGCTGAGCAAACTGTTGGTGTTATATAAATCCTGTATAATAATAATAATAATAATTTTAAACCCCTCACATTGTAAAAGTTCCTGTACACTGCAGCTGATAAACTGACGTTCAGGAGCTGTTCAGCGTTTTTTCAGCAGCCCCGGACTCTCCCTAATGTTTTCCTGTGTCCATGTACACATCGTCATTTACAGTCATTTACAGGCAGTTGAGTGTACAGTCGTTTTTTGAATGCACCAAACTTGCTTTCAGGAGTAGATTTTACCAGCTTTTCGAACACCAAACGCTTGTAAACGCGGTTAACTGTGTTTTATAAGAGTTTGCGTTTAGAAGTGTTTTTTTTTAACTGTTCCATGTCCAGGTGCTGTCCAGATCCTTTTTTCATCATCAGAAATGCATGCAAAGCGTTTTTCAAGTATTCAAATGGACCCGGTACACCAGCGCAGTCAGTTCCAGGTTTTGCGTGAAGGAAAAAAATAATAGAACGTGCTGCATTATGCTCATGATGGGATCCATAGTGAATACAACCAGAAAAGACAGGTCATCTCAACACATACTGCTCTCTCTGCTTCTGCTCTCTCAATTTCTCTCAAAATGTCTGAAATAGTTAATTGTTTACTATTTTTCAGTGCATTCTGGGCATTTGGGAAGGTCTCCTGATGGTATCATTTTAAAAACGCTTCTAAACGCAAACATGCATAAACGCGGTATGCAAACGGGGCTAAACTGATGTTTTTCAGTTTCCATTGTTTAGAAGAGTTTTCCAAACGCCCCGTGTACATGAGCCCTTAAACGACTCATTCAGTTTAAAATAGAAAGGCAAAACATTTGTGTAAAGATTTAAAAAAAAAAAAAAACATTATAAATACAGCTTTTCCCTTTTTTTTTTTTTTAACAAGTGATCACATCCCCTCTGTTCTTAGCTACTTAAAGAGCTCAGGGAGGAGAAACAGCAGCATACTAACCTTCCCAGTGAAAGGCTGTGCAGGGGGGTATGTATCAAGTCTGATCATTGGAGGAGAGCAGGCTGAGTTCCCAGCACAGCTAGAGAACTGACCAGACTGTGCTCTCCTGCTTAGTGTGGTCAGTTTTTAATAGGAAGGTAGAGGGACTGGCAGGAACACCAGGGATTTCACACAAAGTAATCAATTCATACAGAACACAAGTATATATGGTACAGCAGGCACATATCCAGAATATGAAATGTTGGGTCAGCACATTCTTTAAGGAGTATTTCTGCTATGAATCAGTGTGGAGAAATGTTATACATGATATCAATATATGGTGATAAATGCTCCTGCTACATCAAGGTATGATTTAGAGTGCTATTGTACTCGGGGTGTATGAGATATTAATATAGGACAAACAAGGGGTGTGGTACGACAGGACATGTATCTTGCTGAACCACACACGTTGCATATGTACTTGATGCACCTACATAGGCTCCCAGTACAAGGTCACTAATATGTGGGATTGTGCAGAATCCTGGCCACACTGAATGAATTGCTCTGGACACCATCTACCAGTGTGGATTATTTCTTATCACTTGTGCACCCAGTTGGTTATGTTAACATTTGCATTTGTTGCATCCTGGAGAAAATATTAGAATATGCACACAATGAAAAGTGATCACACAGAACTTTGGAGACTACAACATTGTAAAATATATACAATGTATCACTTTTACTTATGAACTGACATTGCCATGCTGGGGAGCCCGTGACCCCAAAGTTGTGCGTCTTGGCATTGCGATGTGCTTTTTATGCGACTTTGTTGTTTTGTAACTTTGGCAAATCATTACAATACAGAGTGTGATACTTATGAATGAAATTACAAAACCCTCAGGAATCACCAGCCAAATTCGCAAAGATAAGACAAACTACTTCATTTCAACTTTTGTGATTTTAACATTGTAGTCTATGGTACTCTTGTCAGGAAGACGTAGAAGAGTAGTGCAGGAACACATTTTTTTTTTTTTTGGTCACTGCGACTTGAGGTGCAGCAATTAAGATGCCACCTAGTGAAATTAATGTGTTTTATTTATTTCAGGTACTGTCAATTTACACAGTGCTTTACATATATGTTGTACATTCACATCAGTCCCTGACCCTCAAGGAGCGTACAATCTCAGGTCCCTAACTCACATTCATACATACACATACTAGGGCCAATTTAGACAGGATCCAATTAACCTACCAGCATGTCTTTGGAGTGTAGGAGGAAACCTGGAGTGCCCGGAGGAAACCCACACAGGGAGAACATGCAAACTCCAGGCAGGTGGTGCCATGGTTGGGATTCGAACCAATGACCCTAGTACTGCCAGGCGAAAGTGCTAACCATTTAGCCACTGTGCTGCCCAATTTGACTTGTCATGTGACTTTCTGTGCCGTACGTCACAGAAAGTCGTATGAGAAGTTGCATCAGTGTGAATCAGGTCTAATTTCTGTGTAGAATTTTTATTTGAGCTGAATCAAAAAGTAAGTTTGTATTTTTTGTACAGCAAATATGATAGATTTGTGGTCTTCTGTTTAGTATATCTCCAGCTTGGAGGGAACAGAGTTATATTTTAAGTAAGGAGGGTAAATCCCAACAGAGGCTTAAATAAGGAAAGAAAGGTTGGCTACACATTTCCTCACTTCCCTGTTTTCATAACACATACAGATTGTAGGTTGCATGATCACATGAGAAATCAGGAAGGGAGAGAGTCACAACAATGAACTGTTCTGGGTGTGTTTACATTGCAGTGTTGTCACCCTTACATGTTCTGGCCACTGGGAGTCAGAGAGGTGGAGATAAGTGGGATTTCAAGATTGGGGCGAGTACAAAAAATCCTGATTCTATTAATGCTCATTTGTAGTCCATCGGACAGCTTGGATGTGGACAGTGAGGTGAAAGAAAGCTGCATATTTCTGGGTTCAACACCATTTAGCAGAGCCAGGGGCCTGACACCAATGATCTTTTTAGCTGTCTGTATAAGGGTGGCATTCTGACAACTATTGTAAGGGAGTCATTCTTTCCTAACCACCAAAGAGTGACCCCCTTACAATAGTTGTCAGAATGCCACCCTTATACAGACAGCTAAAAAGATCATTGGTGTCAGGACCCTGGCTCTGCTAAGAAATATGCAACTTTCTTTCACCTCACTGTCCACATCAAAGCTGGGATTCCTCCCACTGCCTCCCAATTAAATATATCAAGGCTCCCACTAGGTAAAAAGTTTGAAACAAATCTGGTATAGAGATACCATGACTACCCCTGCTGGATATAGCATTTCTCCCTTCTACTTTACTAGCATGAGACCTGAGAAAAGCACATTCTCTGGTTGGAGGGACTAATTCTGGAGACGCAGCCCTGGTTCAAAGTCTTTTCACTTCTAAAAAATAAGAATGATTTATGAATTAAAAGAGGACATCTGCCTTCATTCTCATCATTGATAAAAATAGCTTGCTCTTCCCAGCATAAGCCATTTTTCCTGTGTCTCTTACTGAAATGCTATTTCTGGAGAGGCCCTGAGATGTGGTACACACCCTGTTGAGTTAGCAAAGGATTTTTTTTTTTAAACAAAAAATAAAACCCTTCTAGTTTGTTTTTGGGAATCATAGAACAACTATGGAACTAGGCAGTATGCAAATAAGACTTATGCGGGCCATAGATGAGATGAAAAACGACCGAAAATCGTCCGAAAAAACAAAATCGCCCGATTTTCGGATCGTTAGTGCGGTAATCGGTCGGCCGTTTTAGTTTATCAGTCCTGCTGGAAAATAATCGGCCAGATTTGTCGTTCTGCCGATTTTCGTGGCAATGATGGACAAATTTGCCGATCTTTTTCCGATATTTAAAAATGCGCATGAGCAGTGACATGAAAGAAGAAGGAAAAGAAGAAAAGGAAAAAAAAATAGAATATGAATGAGAAGAAGAAGAAGAAGGAAAAGAAGAAATAGAATATGAAGAAGAAAAAAAAAGAATTTCAGTCCGATTTATTATATTTGACATGTAAAAGTATAGCAACATTGTATCTATTTGTATCCGAATAGAAACATCTGTATCCGAAATTGATGCAAATATATACAATGTTGCAACTTTTTCTTCTGCATATTCTATTTCATCTTTTTATTCGTGTTCTATTTCTTCTTCTTCATATTCTATTTCTTCTCTTCATATTCTATTTTTCTTCTTCTATTTCTGCTTTTTCTTAATATTCTATTTCTTCCTCTTCTGCATATCCTATTTCTTCTTTTTATTCGTATTCTATTTCTTCCTCTTCTTCCTATTCTATTTCTTCCTCTTCTTCATATTCTATTTCTTCTTCTTCTGCATATCCTATTTCTTCTTCTTCTGCATATCCTATTTCTTCTTTTTATTCGTATTCTATTTCTTTCTCTTCTTCATATTCTATTTCTTCCTCTTCTGCATTTTCTTCTTCTTCTGCATATTCTATTTCTTCCTCTTCTGCATATATTCTGTATAATTGCCGGCCGTAGACGGGACGAAAATAGCCAACCTTTTTTTTTTTCCCCCACAAATAGTGGTAATGTCAGCTGATTGAACGACCGATTTTTCGTTTTTAAAAAAAAATAAAATAAAAAAAAAAAACAGACGGTTTTCTCCCCGTCTATAACCTGCATTAGTCTACATTCACATATCTGCATCTCTGCGTAGGTGCCTTTGTTCTGACTCAGCAGCCCATTTATTTGAATGTACTACGAAAAAAAACACACGTGGGTCAGCCGTATTGATTTGTGTGCGGTTTCTTGCACCCAAAATCGCGTTGCAGTTTCAGATGCTTGGGAGTGATATTGGGAATTAACTGCACCCCCATGCATCTCCTGAATAGCAGTGCGTTTTGGCTGCAGGTTCAGGAACGTGTGTGATTTACACATTCTCACCCACATCTCTGTGAACCTAGCCTTAGGAAAGTCAGCATGGATAAAGGTACTTCTAAAGGCTCTTGTGTGTTACAGGGATGTGCAATTCCTATAGCCCGATGCCCGGGACATACAGTTCTGGGCGCTGAGCAAGAGGTTTTTCTTTACGTTTAGCCCTGCAGCAGGGCTTAGAGCCGACAGTTGGCTCTCTTGTAAAAGAATTTCGAGTGGCTTAACTAACCATTGGATCGCTTTTTCAAGCAGCGGGATGGGACATCTCTTCTTCTGTGGGCTGTCTCATCACATCAGGACACCTGATCAACCCTCTGATGCTTCCGCCAACTTATCATACAGGCAGGCAAAGACTGGAACCGCTCTGCTCGCCTCTATGATCTAGAAAACAGGAAGCAATGAGCATACACAAGTTACGGTTTCTCCAATGTAAATGGCGCCATTTTTAAAAATGGAAAGCTTTTGATCATAACGATTTAAGGGCAGAGGAGGGATCTGGGGTCTTATTGATACCAGATCGCTCGATAAAGAGCACCTGTCACTGCCTATTGCTGTCACAAGGGATGTTTACATTCTTTGTGACAGCAATAAAAGTGATCAAAAAAGAAAAAAATTAAAGTGACAGTGTTAAACTTATAAAAAGTTTAAAAATTATTTTAAAGCACCTCCATCCCTGCTCACAGAGGTGAACACGCGCGTTAGGCCTACACACGCACAAACAGCAACCTGCCCACAGGTGATGTATCATAGAGAACATTAGATCATAGGCAGTAATTCTAGCACCAGACCTCCTCTGTAAATCTAAGGTGGTAATCTGTAAAGGCTGTGAAAAAGTAGCCTATGGATAGTAAAATTTAGTTTTAGTATTGTTTTTTTTGCATTAAAATTCAAGATTGTTTTTTGTTTTTTAAATTTGAAAAAATACTGTGCTTTAAAAACATATATGTTTGGGGGTTCTGTGAACTTTTCTATCAGTTTAAGTTTTTCGTTTTTAAAAGCACCTCTGCCTAATAAAAACAGAAACCCTTCTATCCTGGCATTTTTTTTTTTTTTTTTTTTAACAGGACAAGTAGATTGTCATGAGAGACAAGTCAATTGGATCCCCAGTTTAGTCCCTTGGACAAATTTCGTTTTTTTAAAAAAATTCTCACACCCCTGATGTTAGCTTACACCCTGCAATGTCTTCTCATCCCACAATAGTGCATGAGGATGACATTGCTGACTTTGAATTCAGGAGAAGGCAGCAGCGTTGTCACCTCATCACAGGAAGCTAGGTGAGGTCTTAATCACTGGCAGGATCAGCAGGTATTTGTGAGATTTTGCAGGGAGACTAAGGGAAAACTAAGTGCAGATGTAAGTGTTGTAGAACATATTTTTGATGGGGAGTTTAAGTCCCCACTGTATTCTTCAGAACAATGCAAGGCATCAGTAATCTAATGATAGGTGCTAACTTTTCATTGTGGAATGTGGGCTTTTCTAGAAATTCTATAAATTGCGTACTGCATCGCGGGTTTTAGGGCCCCATTTTAGGCTTGTAGAGTTGGTTTTGCCAGACGTTAATGAGCACCTGGTAATCCTCTTGAAAGGCTAGCTTGGGGGTTAGTGACAGGTTTGCTTCATGTTGGTGTTTTAGCCTTTTATTAGAACTGTATGGTTAGGTGGTTGTGCAAACATGTAAATCATGATGTACCTCAACACACAAAGAAGCATGATACTTTTCTAAAATCCAGGAAGTGGCTGGAGCAGCCTTAGTCTGTCTTCACTTTGTTTGTTGTGTAAATAATCTATTTCACACATAGACAGCCTGTGCTCTCTTCTATTTAGGCCCTGCCAGTCTGAAAGCGTTATTTACGTTTTTCTCTTCTTTCCTGTTGTCTCCTTTGGCACCAAGAATAACCAGGGCTGCGGAAATGTGGCACCGGACAGAATACCTTTCAAGCGCCACAGAAGAGCCGTTCACATTTTTTTGTTCTGAGATTTAATGCTGAAAGATAATCCAAATATACATTAAACTATAAACATCACACAAAGACCAGATCCCTCCACGGCAGCAGCTACAGCCACATTCTGTATACATTTTTAGTCATATCTAAATTCCAGGGATAGTTTGAAGTAATTTATAGAGTGAACTATTTCAGTGCAGTTTATGTTGGGCTCAGTTCACATTACAGAGATTAGGAGAAGGAAAACCATTGGTTCTTGGGATTTAGTAAAGACATTTATTTTTGTCTGGAGTCCCTCTAGTATTAAATGAGACCTCCATCGTGATAGATCAGTCTGTGGACTTCTTCTGGTTGGGTCTGCTTCTCGCTGTTCTTGCTGCATGATATCGCTGGATGAGCTTTAACAGTGAAGGCCTTTTTTATTACCTATATAGCTCCCCAGGCTTGAGTCAAACCCACAGTTGGGTATCCACCTATCTCAGCAGGGACCCACAACCCAATACTGAAAAACTGACAGTGGACAATCATTCCAAAGATACACTGCTTGTTTTATTTTGATGCCCTCTGCAACTTTTACCCTTTCGACAGGTTATCTAATTTAGGATAAATAAGTCAGGAGATCAAGAGCAAAAAGAACCATCTGGTGAAAGAGTCAGAATCCCAATCACTGCTGCTGTATAAACACTAGTGTAGTGAATCCATATATCCAAAGAACAAACATCGCTGTGAGAGAGGATGGTATATTAAAGCGGAGCTCCACCCAAAAGGGGAAGTTCCGCTTTAAGGACTGCTCCCCCGCTCCCCATTAAGGATTGTCACTTTTGGGGAGAGGGTAACCGCTCCCACTTCCGGTCCGATCGCCTAGGCGATCAGAAGCGGAAGTTATCCTCCCTCCCTGTAGTCTTTTGGGACACGTGACAGGTCCCAGAAGACTACAGGACTATTCTGGCTGTGAAGCTGCAAGCTATCACAGCCGGGTGCCCACACTGAAGATGCCTGCCTCCTGCAATACAGGACGACTGGTGAAACAAACAGCGGGGGACATACCACGGGACAGAGGGACAGGTAAGTGGCTGTTTTTTTTAAAAGTCAGCAGCTAGTTTTTGTAGCTGCTGACTTTTATTTTTTGATAGGTTGAGTGGAACTCAGCTTTAACCTCACACAGAGGTGTAACTTTATTGGAGTTCTGGTGGCCAGGGCAAGGAGGGAGAACTGTCCGCTTCTCAGATGTCACCAGGGGGGAGAGTGCTCCGTACACTGATGGAGTTGGTGGAGCTTGCAGCATCCCAGAACTGACGTCACCGTGATCTCAGAGGAAGCGGAAGGAGGATCCTGCTTTGGAGCGCAAGCGGGGCCGGTAACCTAGACAACGTGTTTCGCGCGCATGCGCCTTATCAAGTCTCATGTCCTACTTTAGGACATAGACACATAGAGATTGCACTGGAGAGTTCAAAATCCAGTGCAGCTCTGCAGAGAAACCTATCAGCTTCCAGGTTTATTTGCCAAAGCTTAAAGTGGTTGTAAACATCAGACCTGAAATTAATAAAACATATCCTATAGTGTGTACTTGTTTCAATAAGGAGCATCAAGTGTAATTTCTGTCTGCTGCTTCTTTCCCCTGCTATCAGCATGAAACACTTCAGACAAATTTTCCTGACACCAAGAGAAAAATGGTGACAAGAGAGGGAACTATGCCAGATTGACAGCCTCCGATCCTTTCCTGTGAGCTGTGTGGAGGGTGGTGTGTCCCTTCCCTCCAATCAGCTTTCAGAGCTCTCCTCACTGAGCTCGGCAGAGTGTAACTTCAGTTCTCTGCCCTTTTTTTTTTTTTTTTTTTTTGACAGCTCTACAAGCTTTATAAATTCTGCACTATCAAAGGATAGAGAGAAGACTGTAGATAGATGCAACTTATGTAGGAGGATCTCTGTGTGTCACCTGAGGCCAGTCACTTCACTAGGTATATGCACGCCCTGGTTCACATATATGCAGGCCGCGTTTTGCGTGGGCACGAGAGCACATTCATTTGAATGGACTGTCGTGACACGCAGAGAAGAAGTCCCTGCACTTCTTCTGAAAACGCAGCCCACACGAGAACCTCGGTTCATGGTATGCTTGCGTTTTTCAGTGCGGACGGCGTGCCATTAGAACTATTCCTCTGTGCGGGTGGTGTGGCTGCACGGATTTTCGTGCGTATCCGCAGCGGCACCACCCGCACAGATGTGAACCTAGCCTAAGGGTTTACAAGCACTTTTATTGAACAAGCTGAAGTTAGAAGCTGATTAGCTACCATGCACAGCTGCAACAGATTTTGCACTCTCCAGTTTTAGTAAACCAACCTCATAGGTACTTTATAAATAGCTGCAGTTGGGTTTGAGGGTATCTGCAATAGTGGATCCAGTGCAGATCCCCTGAATTCTACTGCATAGCAGTGGATGTAAATGTTGTACTATGCCCATTCTTTTTTCAAAATAAAAAGAAACGTCTAAATCTACTCTCCCTACCGGACAATTCCCAGTCATCATGGTGACTGAAAATAACTCTCTGGCAGTCGAATCCGTGAGATCTATTGCCTGTAGGAAGGTGGGCACTGAAATGCCAAGGCTGTTGTTAGGTCAAGCTGGCACTGCTTGAGAACGCAGCAATTAATGTGACTATTGACTGCTGACATGGCACGAAACAGCCTGAGTTAGGCCTTGGTAGCCTATGAGAGCCTATTGCAGTCCATATACGCAAGCTGTCAGTACAATCATGTTAGCTGTTACATTCTCACATAGTGCCAACTTTACCTAGCAATAGCCCTGGCATTTCATCGCCCGCCTTCCCCCTGGCAGTAAACTTATACTAGTATATTGAGAACTCTGCTGAACGCTACAAACCCGTCTGCCATGTTGGTAAGGGGTGGCTGTGTGTGTGTGTGAGGGGGGTGGTACATGTGGAGCATTTTTACCATGTTGCATGTTGCACCCTAAATATGGGTGTAATATTACGCAGAAGGTAAACTTGGCCTCCAAGGAAAGCTTTGCGTTCTTCCGGTAGTTTAAACTCCTTAGCGGTTTTCCCGAGTGTAGCTCGGGGTAAAATTTCAATACCAAGAGCGGTAACCCCGAGCTACACTCGGGCTTACCATGCGGCGTTGCTCACTGCATTGCGTCCTCCCTGCAGCACTTACCTTGTCCTTCGCTCCCACGATGTGTCCCCTGCAGCGTCCCCGGCCATCTCCTCCGGCCGATGCCGGCATCCAGCTTCCGTGTTCCAGTCCCTGTGACGTCGGGACATACGGGCACCGGAACCGGCGGGAAATTTGAAATTTTAAAAAAATGTCATTTTTGCTGTCATTGCTGTTTCAATGCATTTCACATATATTTTGTCCCTACTGCTTTGTCCTGTGCCCTGCCTGCATTTTGACTGTTCTTTCTGCCTGGAAACTTAGTAAAGTCCATGGCGTCCAAAAAGCGTCCCTTTACGTCAAAAGCGGTTTTAGAACAGCGATAGTAAATCAGAACTACTTGCAGAATTGAGTGATAATGATTCGTGGGGAAATTCGTCATCAGACACTGAAAACAATTTTGCGACTTTGCTCAGCGATGTGCAAATTTGCCTCTGTATTTCAAATTTCAGTGTTTTTGGTTTGATTATATTATTGAATTAAATTTATTATTATTATATTATTTTTTATGATTATTTATTAAATTATAATTTATGATTTCGTGTTTCAAGTTTTATCAGATCCGGAATGTTTACTAGACTCTTGTTCGTACAGATTTCAGTGAGTTATTCCTAAAAATTACAGCCTACAATAAAAAACGACATATTTCCATGCAAAAAAATGGTACCGCTTTCAGCGCAAAAAATCGGAAAGAATCATACCGCCGAGGAGGTTAAGACCATGTGCTGCATACTTTGTGAATATTATTATTCAGTGCCTGCGTCAGCCATCCATAACGTTTAATGTTAATGGCTTTGTACAAGTATTTTTTTTTGTTTCTTTAGGCAATGTTGCCTGTGGTCAGGATATGTAAAGTGCAAAATACAACCTCCATGGTGTATTTTTTTTTTTAAGTGTCTGATTGTTTCTTTAAATTTGTTTTCATTTCTTCTGTTCCCATGAAAGCACTGCACGTGTTCCTAGTTCAAGGCCCTTCTGAATTCAATACACTGAGGGAGAATGAGAGGATTGCCAAGTGCAGCAAGAATAGGTTTACTTCAGTCACTCCGTTCATTAACACCCCGTGGAATCACTCAAGAATGGGATATACGTTTGGCTCACAGGAATTGAAGTGTGTCCTGCCTTTGCCCTTGATTCTTTTAAAATAAATGCCTAAATCAATAAATGTAACCAGTTTCCACTTTAATTTTTTTTCTTGCAATGAACATGATGGTGATCTGCAGTTCTTTGAATTCAGTAAAATATAGATCTCCCCAAGGATTGATCAGTTTTATTGTTAGAGATGAACTCCAGAAAACTAAACCTCCCTCCATGCAGTGGGGCTGCATCTGCACTGCAAGTGTTAACTGCTCATTTCTGTCTGGGAGGTTTTGGAATAGCACTTTTTACATACCTGATTCTCCTGCAGGCTTCCCCTCCCCAAATACTTACCTAAGCCCTATCCCATTCAGTGATGTGCACGAGAGCAGCAGCTCTCCTGGGTCTTAGACACAGTAGCAGGAGCCATTGGGTCTCGCTGCTGTCAATCACAGCTAGTGAGGATGGATCGGGGGGAAGGGCTGAGCTTATGGGCACCCAGAAGCTGCTCGGGAGCAAGCATGCACATGTGCCCCCAGAGCAAGCAGCTTGCTCTGGGGGCACTCAGCAGGGGGAGGAGCCAGGAGCGCTGGCTTGGGACCCAAGGAGATGATGATCAGGGCTGCTCTGTGCAAAACAGTTGTACAGAGCAAATAAATATGTCATTGCTATATTTTAAATAAAAAAAAAAAAAGCTGAACCTTTATTATCACTTTAAGGATGTCATCAAGGCTGATGCAGGGATCATAGCTGTACACTGGACATGAGGAATTCGAGGGACAGTCCTAAACTGGTGCATGGGGGAGCGTTGTCTGCTGGTTTGTGTAAATAAAAATGTCAGTAAAATGCTTTTACTGCCCCCTAAATAGGAACACGACGTTAACCCTTGCACTACAGGCTCAGCCCCACTTCAAGGGAGGAGTCCATGCTGAAGCAAAGTCTGGCATAGCATGCTGCAACTTTTGGTTGATTTAAAGTGTAAGAAAAGGCTAGCTGTAAGTTGTTAAGTGTTGCCGCTTCCATTCTTCCAACCTATTCTGCATAGCCTTTATAAAGATCCACTCCAGTGGGATCACATGATCCAGAAGCTCTGGCTGTCCTGTGGCAGGGAAGGGGAGGGTCAGCTGACAATGGATGGACAATGCTAGCTGATGGGTGATTGCACAGCTCTGGGAATTCAGGGCCATTGTCGAGTGCTCCCTGACATAGGGGAGCCAGTGGTGTATTTAGGTTTTGTGCTGCCCTAGGCAACACAAAAATCGAATGCCCCCACGGACACTGACCAACACACCTGCCCCCCATCTAGGAGAGCCTTCCACTAACCCCCCCTGGCGATAGAGAGAAAGACGCTTATCTTCACAGCTCCAGATATCCCCAAGAACGAGAGTCAGGCTCTGCATACACCATCAAGCAGCCTGCAGCTTCTCTCGAATCCCACCTGGTCCCCATGGCATGCATGTCCCTTCTTTCATTCCTTCTTCTGGGGGGGAGGTGCTGCCCCCCCTGAAAAATGCTGCCCTAGGCAAGTGCCTTGTTTGCTTCGTGGCAAATACACCCCTGGGGGGAGCCCCTGCTTTTCAATAGCTTGACCGCACCAGAGAAGATTTAAAAAATAAAATGGTATTTCCACTGATCTCTTTTAAAAGGGCTATGATGTATTGGAAAGCAATAGGCAACAAGTTTAATAGCACTTACAGTTAGCCTTTACTTCCACATTAAGGCAACTAAAAGTCCCAGCATGCCATTCCAGACTTTGCTCCAGCATGTTTGGACTGATGGTTCCTCAAACACAGCCAGGTTTTAGTTTGCCCCTGTCTTGTGCTTGCAGCGCTGACCTCTTTATGGCCATCCTTGATATAATAGAAAGATTTTGCATTCTAAGAATGTAGTCTCATTATTGGATATGATTTTCTGAATAGTCATTAGTATTGTCATCCACCCTCCCTCTTCACTTCATCACAAAGCACTGAGTGTAATTGCAATCTAGGGCAGCTTGCAGCTTCTGAGATGGCAAGCTTGATGGGCAGCCTGGAGCTAAATCCCAGGATTACGCCGGATTCACAAGAGAAGATCATTTGCAATCCTTAAAGAAGCTAAAATTGAATTGTTTATTTGATGTACTATATCAAATTCTGTACTTGGTTTGACATTGTAGTTTGTACATTTTTTTAAAAATTCGGATATATATCACAATTTACTTTTTTTGCCTTTTTGTATAGAAAAAAAATGTAATGGGTTTTGCAGGATAATACTGTAAATTGATCGAATACAGCAGAGGGTGAACCAAGCAGTGAATGTTCTTCATGTTAATTTTATTTTTTTGTGATGTTTGTGAATTTCTAATTATGGTGATTATTAATGATTTATATCCCATCATCAAAATACTATTTAGAAAGCAGCCTAGCCTCATTAAAGAGCCACTTCAGGCAGCAAGAAAAAGTCAGCGAGCGGCTAATGCTATGCAGAAATTCTAACAACTTTGGTGTAGTCAACATCTCCACTTGGCTTACTGTGAGGTGTACAAAACCCAGTGTAGGCAGATTCAGGGGGCTCATAGGGCTGCGTGATAAGGAGTGAGGGGCAGGGGTCAATTGATTGCTGTGCAACTTCCCCCTCATGGTTCATTACAGGTCAGTTTGGGCACAGAGAGAATGTGGTAAATAAACTGTTTAACACACAAGACTTTGAAAAATTTTAAAATTGAAAATTCCACATTTTCAATTTCAAGGCCATTGAGGAAATCGAGATTATTATTATTATTATATTAATATACAGGATTTATACAGCGCCAACAGTTTGCTCAGCGCTTTACAATATACAGCAACAACACAGTTCAATACAGGAGGGATAGGAGGGCCCTGCTCCTTGGATACCAATGGCTATAAGGATTCTGCTGGTGGGGCAAATATCTGCTCAAAGTAAATGGCAGGGGAAAACTTCAAAACTGTTCTGTCTGTAGGATGTATTCTATACAAAGGCACAAAATACACTGCATTTTCAAACTGTAATAACAGCTATATTTTGTGAAGATTGTTGCTTGATTTTAGCAGCTATTTAACCTTTTCACTGCCAGGTTAGTACGAACCTACAGCACTGCTTCTAGATGTCCAGGTCGGTACGGACATGCATTCCTGCTTCTGCTATAAGTTCACTTCAGTTACCATGGGCTTATAGCAAAACTGTTCAGTACACTCTGATGAACAAACAGATAACTGATTAGTGGCTAAAAAGCCACTGATCAAAGCTATTCACTTCAAATGGAAACACCCCCCTTCCTGTCTCTGCTTGCCTGTCTCCATCTGCAGCCTCTCCACCTTCCTCTGCCTGTCTTTTTATAATAAATGTGCGGGGGGGGGGGGGGATTGGTTTCCCGCCGACAGCTGAATCTAAAAAAAAAAAAATGTGCAAAAAACGATGTGCCCCCCCCCTTACAGGCCTGGTATGGATTTGAGAAAAAAAGAAAAAAAATGGCGTGGGGTCTCAAGCAAAATCCCCACCAGTCCCTTATCCAAGCATGCAGCTGGCAGGCCAGGAAAGGGGGGATGATGAGTGAGCAGACCCCCCGACAGGCCACATGCCCTCAACATGGGGGGGCTTCCTGCCCAAAGCTTTGTTGATAAGGACACTGGCCTCTTTCTCACAACCCTGGTTGGTGCTTGTGTGGGTCTGCGGTCTGGGGAACTTATTGGTATCTGGAACAAGGGGACCCCCATATTCCTCCCTCTTTTAAATTTTTTTTTTTTTTTTATTGCCGGCAATTATTATTTTTGTTTGTTTGTATTTTGTTTACATTCGGCTGTCAGCAGGAACCCCACTGACATCTGATGACTCATCCGTTGTTTAGTCCGTGGCAGCTGGCTTCCCAGCCCTCCCTTTAACAACCAGTGAAGCAATCACTCTCTTGAATGCAGGTCACCAGCACTGTCAGAGGTTTTTCTGCCAAAATGCTGCTGCTCCTGGATGCACTAGCCCTGTTTTTTTTTTTTATTTATGCGGGTAAATGCTACTGCTACACATAGGATAATATGAAGGGCCGTTTGGAAGAAGTAAAATAAATAAATGCCTGACGACCCTAAAAATTACCACAAAAACGCCCTGTGTGCATGAGGCCTAAAAGTGGAGCTCAGGGCCTGGCAGCCAGAGGGTTAAATGAGAGTGAACTGTTCATCCTGTGCCCACAGAAGGGCAGGCAGATGACAGAAGACTAGACCAGGGGAAGAATGAAGGGGAATGTTATAGTGCACTGGTTGTCAGCTAAAGGGAACCTTAAATGTGGTCTCTGACATCACCAAAGGGCCGCACAAAGTAACGCTTGACTGTCAAAAACTGAAGACCTAATCTAGGAAATGAGGGTCAGAGAGTGGGACCATGCTGCATTTTTGGCTGCGGATATGCTGCAGAAGACGATACAAAACTGGGAACATTTTACATGAGGCTAATAGAGATCACTGTTATTACCTTAAAGCGGAGCTCCACCCAAAAGGGGAAGTTTTGCTTTAAGCCTTTGTCCCGCTCCCTCTTCCACTGCAATCGCCTAGGCGGTCGGAAGCTGAAGTTGTCCTCCTACCCTACCTCCCTGTAGTCCTCTGGGACACGTGACAGGTCCCAGAAGACTACGGGGCTATTCACAAAGCGCAGCGCTTTTAGGTAATGATTTACTGTAATGAATGGTATGCCAACATGTTCTCTTTAGGAAGGTAAAGAGCTGCTGCATCCAGAGAAAAAAATTGACCTAAAAATGTTGATGTTTGAACGGTGCCCAAACATGAACGATCAGGTGATGCAAGCTTGCTTGTTTACACAGCGATGTTAAAAAATGCTGGTAGAATTTTGCCTCCTCTTGGAGCTGGAAGTACAAGCTTACTTTTGTAAGAAAGACATGGCTGAAATACGTTAGGTTGGCCTTAAACGTAAGACAATGCTTGCCAGACTTGTTTTCCTTTCCAAAAAGATTGTTCCTTTGAAAATATACAGGAAACATCAAAATGTTTGGAGGTGCAGGAAATACGAAGTGGAAATGGCCTGTAAATTCCAGCTCAGCAGATTGATATTTTGGCGACATTCATACAAGAAACATCCTCCATGTTGTTAATTTGTGACAAATCGGAATCCTTACTTCATTTCTCCCTAAATACAAATTAAACCGGATTGGACTGTGTGCAAGTTCCTGCACTTTTCTAGCCTTTGTTCCTGTTTTTCATGGCAAATTCCAACCTAAGAATGCATTTCCACATCAGGTGTTAAAAAAAAGTGTTATGTTCATTCTGAACAGGTTCTGAGCAGCTTTCTAAAATCAGATTAAAGCCAGACTGAACAGCTGTGAAGCAGCCTCTACCTGATGCAGGCAGTACTATTATATCGCTAACTGAATACCAAAGGAAAAAGGGGAGAGGCAGCACTGCTGTTGCTCCTGAAACTTGAAGACTCGGACTGAGATGTGTGGTCAGATCATAATTACATAAAGTGAAATATTGTCTGCTTTAGTGTGTGGACACATGCTGATCTGTATGAACTAGCAGGAGAAAATGTGTGACTGTTAATTGCACATTGATCACATTCAATGTGCTTAACCATTTGAAGAGCAAACTTTAGTAGCAAGTAAAGCCAGTCAGAGAAATGTAAACCTGAATCCATCAAACTGTAGCTGCATGGATGTCAAAAGGTTCTCTTATGCAGGCCATAGATGAGTCGATTTTTCGGATCGTTAGTGGGCTATTTGTTCGGCCGTTTTTCGGTATTTTGGCAGATTTTTTTTATCGGTAAAGTTGGAAAAAAAATTGGCCGATTTTGCCGATCGGCCGATTTTCGCGGCAATGGTGGGCAAATCAGCCGATTTTTTACCGATAAAAAATCTGCGCATGAGCAGTGACCTGCAAGAGGAAGACAAAAAGAAGAAGAAGAGGATGATGATGAAGAAGAGGATGATGAAGAAGAAGAGGATGATGATGGAGAAGAGGATGATGGAGAAGAGGATGATGAAGAAGAAGATGATGAAGATGAGGATGATGATGAAGAGGATGATGATGATGAAGAGGATGATGATGAAGAAGAAGAGGATGATGATGAAGAAGAAGAAGAGGATGATGATGAAGAAGAAGAGGATGATGATGAAGAAGAGGATGATGAAGAAGAGGATGATGAAGAAGAGGATGATGAAGAAGAGGATGATGAAGAAGAAGAGGATGAAGAAGAAGAGGATGAAGAAGAGGATGATGAAGAAGAAGAAAGAGGATGATGAAGAAGAAGAAAGAGGATGATGATGAAGAAGAAGAAGATGAAGAAGAAGAAGATGATGAAGAAGAAGAAGAGGATGATGAAGAAGAAGAAGAGGAGGATGAAGAAGAAGAAGAGGAGGATGATGATGATGATGAAGAGGATGATGATGATGATGAAGAGGATGATGATGATGATGAAGAGGATGATGATGATGAAGAGGATGATGATGATGATGAAGAGGAGGAGGAGGATTAAGAAGAGGAGGAGGATGAAGAAGAGGATGATGAAGAAGAAGAGGAGAAGGATGATGAAGAAGAAGAGGAGGAGGATGATGAAGAAGAAGAAGAGGATGATGATGCTGAAGAAGATGATGATGCTGAAGAAGAAGATGATGCTGAAGAAGAAGAAGATGATGCTGAAGAAGAAGAGGAGGAGGAAGAAGAGGATGATGACGAAGAAGAGGGTGATGATGATGAAGAAGAGGATGAAGAGGATGATGATGATGATGAAGAAGAGGTTGATGATGAAGAAGAAGAGGATGATGATGATGATGAAGAAGAAGGATGAAAAATAAGAGGAATTCCAGTCCGGCAAAAAGTGTCCCTGTAGAGAGCTCTGCTATTTCTTTGACAGTTCCTTGACATTTACAGCGGTTGCAACATTGTATCTATTTGTTTCCGAATAAAAACATCTGTATCCTAAATGGATACAAATAGATACATTGTTGCAACCGCTATAAATGTCAAAGAAATAGCAGAGCTCTCTGCAGGGACACTTTTTGCCGGCTGTAGACGGGATGAAAATCGGCCGATTTTTTTTTTTTTTTTTTTTTTTTTTTACTATTGCTGGTAACGTCGGCCGCTTGAACGACCGATTTTTCATTTTTTAAAAGAAAAATCGGCCGTTTTCTCCCCGTCTATGGCCTGCATAAGGCTGCATGCACACTGGCATTTTTTATAAGCTAGAAAAAACAGTTGGATGAAAAACACTAATAGCGTTTTTGTGAAGGCTTGTGATAGTGTTTAGAAGTGTTAGCATTTTATTAGCATTTTTACAATACATATAGATAAAAAAAAAAAAGCTACAGGCGGTTCCCTGTCAGAGCACAATAGCTCAGTGGGGGAGATCACTGTACTAACATTGGACTGTTAGTACAGTGGCTCCTCCTGAGCTCTGCAGTTTTTGTTTTTTTTTTCCGCTGGGTTGAATTAAAAAAAAAAAAAAATCAAACTGCTAGTGTGTACCAGACGTTAGGGTTAATTACTTGTAAAGGGATGCAGACACTGCAACTTTCCTCTTTAGAACACTGCAAGTGCATCAGCTGATTATATTGAATACAGACACTTCCATACGGGAATCAGTATTCCAAGGACATAATGGATGAAACATAGCAGCTTTTTCTTAAGAAGAGAAACAGGACTCTGCGACAAAGTTTGTTAAAATCTTTGAAATGTACATACTATAAATCACCCACAGGGGATTATTTTTTTTTCCTCAACAAACGTGGAGTTACTTATTAAAGAACTCCGTGAAAGTTTATTTTTCTGTCATGCCGTGGGGCTGTGCCTGCACTGCATGGGTTAACTGCTTGTTTTACCTAGGGGCACACTGAAAGGCTATACTTACCTGATCCTTCGATCCTCCAGAAATCGGCACTCCCTCACATCCAGTGGTGGACTGTTCCTGCTGTCCTCACATTTAAACTCAGTCTATTGGCATGATGACATAAGGAACAGTCCATTCGCAAGACTGTTAGCATGCAAGGGGGATTGACAGGAGCGGTAGGGACTGGTCTTGCACTCATAGGATCGGTGGATTAGGTAAGTATATCTCCATTGTCCGATCCCCTAGACAAAAATGAGCAGTTAGTCCATGCAGTGCAGGCACATCCCCACTTCATGGGAAAATAAACATTTTGCCCTGAGCTTCTTTAACCAATTGCTGACCGCAGAGAGCTGAATGACGGCTTCACCGTGGCCGGCCAGTTCTGGGAGGGTGTCATATGACATCCTCCCTTAATGCGCCCTCCTGCGCTCCCCCAGCAATCTTCGTGATCGCTGTGTGCTAATGACACATCTAATCATGTGATGTGGTAAAAGGCCAATCTCAGCGGCCTTTTACCACTTGATCAGCCATGTCCAATGACACAGCAGATCACCGGTAAATGCAGTTACCAGTTATGGGTTGCACTTTCCTCACGCTGTCAGAGCTTGAGGAAAGTACTGCCGATAACCGGCAATTGTCAGGGGATGGATCAGCACTGATCATCAGTGCCCTGATGATCTGTGCCCGGCAGTGCCACCCACAAGTTCCCATCTGTGCCCATCATTGTTGCATATCAGTGCCGATCATTGTTGCACATCAGTGCCACCTCATCAGTGCTGCCTGTCGGTGCCCGTAAGTGCTGCCTATCCGTGCAGCCTCATCAACGCACATCAGTGATGGAGAAAAATTACTTGTTTGCGAAATTTTATAATAGAAACAGAAAAACGTTTATTTTTTTTGAAAATTTTAGCTTTTTTTGTTTTGTGCAAAAAAATAAAACAGCCAGCGGTGATTAAATATCACCAAAAGAAAGTTCTATTTTGGGTAAAAAAAATTATAAAAATATGGGTACAGTGTTGCATGACCGCGCAATTGTCATTCAAAGTGCGACAGCACTAAAAGCTGGAAATTGGCCTGGGCAACAAGGGGGTATAAGTGCCTGGTAGGCAAGTGGTTAAAGCATTTGAAAGTGATTACCTGACAAACTTACAATGACTAAATGCAGTTTTGTACAAAAAGAAAAATCAAATTTGTTCCTCTGTGCTCCCCAGTCTGTGAATAGACGTGGGATTGCATTCAGAAGACATGACCATCTACAGATCTCCCTCATAAAAGGCACAGGGTACTTCCTGATGACAGGGAGGGAGAGATTAGGCAGATATAATTCACCTTCACGTGGTCTCTATCGGAAACATTTCCAGAGCTAGTATGCTAATAGGCATTTTCTGTTGGTGACTATTTACATAATGAATTACTTCTTTTCCCATCATGATAATGCTGTTCCCTGCTGATTTGTCAAACAGACCCCAACTGCTGCATTGTGGGATGGAAGCAAGGGATATTATTATACAGTATTTATAAAGCGCCAATGGTTCGCTCAGCGCTGTACATTACAAAGGGGACAGAACATGTGACAGAACAATACCAATACAATGCAAAACATGAGGGGATTGAGGGCATGTTTGTTCCTCATCAGCAAGAAGTAGTGAAATGTCAAGGATACTTGAGGGAAGCAGCCGGTAAGCGGTATCCACCACCGTTGTCTGACGCACACTGCCATCAGTTTAGGACTTTCCTTCTGCCCACAGGTTTGCTTTAAAGCTCAGCGGAACTTGTGTGGTTGAACTGTGAATGAGTTAACTGACTGACGTTTGTTATTGCTCTGATGTTCTGGCTGCAAGTGGAAAACTAACACTCCTCTGTTTATAGAGTACAGAGGGCCTTGACATGCTATGAAAACATATTTACGTCAGGTACATATCAGTAACATGGGGCTTTTCACGCTGGCTTGGAGCAGCAATTATAGCAAAGGGTTAATGCCGCCCTGACCTTGTATTCAGCTTAAGCTTCTTCACATTCTGTTCTAAATCCTCGCCACATAACCGTACTAGTTTAGAATTATGTTTGCTTTTTGTAGATAGAGCCTTTAATGGCGATGGCGGCAAACCTCTCTGCACTACTTTCCTATTACATGTTCTACCGTGACAGCCCCCCTAGCCTGTCACAGAGCTTTGATTTAGTAGATGCATCACTTTCCTATAACAACCACTTTGGGGCCTATTTTGTATTTTTTTGTCTGTATGTTTTACAGTACTAAATAGGACACACCATATTCTACCCATAATCCTAGAATACATGACTGATATTTAAAGTGTGTGTTAACCAAAAGAATGAGCTTCACTTATTTGCTCCCTTTTGGTCTGTGAAATCTGAGCTCGGGGATCAAGAAGTTCATTTATTTCCCAAAATAAGACTCCACTCTGTGCATCAGACACCTTTGCAAACCCAGATATTACTATATAAAAGTCGCATCATCACTGAGCTGTAGATAATCTGTGCTAGGAGCAGAGCTGTGGAAGAACTCAGCAGGTCCCTCCACTGCAGGCTGCCTACAGAAAATAACAGGAGGAGGCAGAGACCAGACCAGACTCTCTGCACAACGAAAGAGCAGCAGTGACCGGTCTTTATTACAGGATGCTCCTGAACGGAGGCAAAGTTTCACTCTGTACCACTGATCTGAAAGAAATGCACAAATCACATGAAGATTGCAGTAAGCATACAAGTGTCTCTTATCTTTAGACAATATTTGTTTATTCTGGAGCTCAGCTTAAAATAAAGCATTAAAAATAGTTTTGCTATGTCTGTTGCATAAGTGCAAAAAAACAT
The DNA here is from genome assembly GCF_062004578.1 of Staurois parvus. Lineage (NCBI taxonomy): Eukaryota > Metazoa > Chordata > Amphibia > Anura > Ranidae > Staurois > Staurois parvus. The sequence goes on along the minus strand of NW_028317955.1, from coordinate 6,232,899 downwards.
GATGAACAGAAATTCACAGCGGTTCTGTGTCCTCCGCACACTTCTGTGTTATCCCAGAGAGGCTATTCAGCCCTCCCAGTTCTTATCCTGGACTGCAGAATAATTAGCCTTTATGTTGTAATATCTGAGGGTGGGAGTTGTTGCGTAGTTTAGCAATTATTTAGTTATTTCAGGTACTTATATAGCGCCATCACCTTACGCAGCACTTTACATATATATTGTACATTCACATCACTCCCTAACCCTCAAGGGGCATACAATCTAAGGTCCCTAACTCACATTCATACATACACATATTAGGGACAATTTAGACAGGATCTAATTAATCTACTAGCATGTCTTTGGAATGTTGGAGGAAACCAGAGGACCCGGAGGAAACCCATGTGGACACAGGGAGAACATGCAAACTCCAGGCAGGTGGTGCCGTGGTTGGGATTTGAACCAACGACCCTAGTACTGCCAGGCAGAAGTGCTAACCATTTAGCCACTGTGCTGCCCACATTAGCCTTTATGTTGTAAATATCTGAGGGTGGGAGTTGTTGTGTAGTTTAGCAATTAGCCTTTATCTTGTAAATTTTTTTGGGGTGGGAGTTGTTGATTAGTTTAGCAATTAGCCTTTATCTTGTAAATATCTGAGAGTGGGAGTTGTTGTGTAGTTTAGCAATTAGCCTTTATCTTGTAAATATTTTAGGGTGGGAGTTGTTGTGTAGTTTAGCAATTAGCCTTTATCTTGTAAATATCTGAGAGTGGGAGTTGTTGTGTAGTTTAGCAATTAGCCTTTATCTTGTAAATATTTTAGGATGGGAGTTGTTGTGTAGTTTAGCAATTAGCCTTTATCTTGTAAATATTTTAGGGTGGGAGTTGTTGTGTAGTTTAACAATTAGCCTTTATCTTGTAAATATTTTAGGGTGGGAGTTGTTGTGTAGTTTAGCAATTAGCCTTTATCTTGTAAATATCTGAGGGTGGGAGTTGTTGCGTAGTTTAGCAAAGGACATTGGCGGGGGCTTACACTGCTGTGCACAAAAATGCTGGGTGTTCTCAGCCTACAACAGGACTTTGGAGCTGAGAGCATTTCTAGGATATCAAAAGGAATTTTTCTCTACTTTCAGAGTCTTTAAAGGGATAAAACATGTTTTGCCATGGCATATGCTTTATTGGTTCATCTGATTGCATTAAGGGATAAGCCATAGTAAAGGTATTTCTCCTGTCCTGCTTTCCTGGCTTCAGCAAACCTTTGACTTTTAATAAAGAAGCACCCCCAACAAAATTTCCAAAAATCCATCTGGAATTCCTCAGGGGACTTAGTGCATAGATCATTTGGTCCCGTGCTTGCATTGTGAACATAAATTATGTATTTTTTTAAGCTTCTGCTGGTTGTAACTCCACCCCATACTAAAGCCCAATGCATGGGTGTTCCTGTGGGCTAACTTACAGCACAGAACTGAGTCCAGCCCAAACCCCCCCTGCCCCCTTTCTTTGTAGATCAATGCTCTTCTGATCAAATCACACTAGATTTTGCTGGCTGTATGTCTGGAGAAGTTCGGACACCAGGCATGTGGGGCAGACACTTTGCACAGGGCTCAGTTCAGAGAGCGAAGGCACAGCAGTCTCGGCCATTCCCTGATTCTTGGCTCGGAGCGTGTCTGGGGTGTTAACCTTTTATGGTCATAGTCACAGCTAGCAGCTTGTTGTGTTGTGAATGGTGGGGGTTCATCATTCATGGTAATAGGATGACAACAATACAAGCCACCAGCTATTACTTTGACTGTAAAAGATCACTCACCACCCACCAGCACTGCTGAGAGTCCGTGCAGACACAGTGACCACATCCATGGGATGATTCCCTGTTTAATCTGTTTAATACTGTAATCGTTCAGTTCAAGTACAATGTTAAATAAAAAAAATAAAGTAATTTAAAAAAACGAAAACATTTTATAGGATTTGTCAGCTGATGGGAAAAAACGGATCATAGTGTCATTAAACAGTGTACCATATAAAAGCCATGCTAGTCCGTAACAAAATTTTAAAAAGATTATTTAGGTATGCAGATTATTGTCAAGTTAACTGACATGTCCGATTGCCTCTCGGGGGATCGGGAAGGAATTTTTCCCCCGCAGGAGCAAATTGGATCATGCTTTGCTGGGTTTTTTTTGCCTTCCTCTGGATCAACTATGGGTATATAAGGCTATAACTTTTTTTTTAATGGTTGAGCTGCATGGACTTTTGTCTTTTTTCAGCCAGACTAACTATGTAACTGACATATGCTGATGCTTCTAAATTGGTCTGGTCATCTAGGCATCAGTGACCTATGGTTACGAAAGGGTTAACATACATAGACCTTTAGGGCCAGTTCACACCACTTGTAGTCCAGAGTGTTTGTTTTTTTTTTCTGCATCAGAATGTATGGAAAGTAGGTTATATTGTTTCCAATGGCATAGTTCACACCTGTGCAGTCATATCAGGGCATTTTAGTTCCAGAAAAAAAAGACATTGCATTTTTCCTGCACTGAACTATACTAGAATGAGTTAAAATGTATCTGAAAAAATTAAAAACTCACTGGGCTCCAATACAGTGGGAAAAAAAACACAGAAAATGGCATTTGGAATGCATCCGGAAGCATATTTAAAAACGCACCAACACGCATTACAAACACGCATGCAGAAACTCATCTGGAACGGATCTGGAGTGCATTTTTTATGGTGAGAACCAGCCCTTGGCTCTAAAGACTGCTTCCTGCAGTTGCTGACCAAGAGTTTAGTGAAGATTCTGAGATGTGAAATTTGTGTTTGCTAGAATTAAATTGACCCACAATTCTGCCTTTTTATCATCGATCCAGAAGTCACAAGAAAAATCCAAGTCTTCTAGCCACAAGCCTACAGGGCACTTATACCCCCTTCCTGCCCAGGCCAATTTCCAGCTTTCAGCGCTGTTGCACTTTCAGTGACAATTGCGCGGTCATGCAACACTGTACCCATATGACATTTTTATCATTTTTTTGTGACAGATAGAGCTTTATTTTGGTGGTATTTAATCAACTCTGGGTTTTTTAATTTTTTTCTTAAACCAAAAACCACTGAAAATTTTGAAAAAAAAAAGTTTTTTCTTAGTTTTTGTTATAAAATTTTGTAAATAAGTGATTTTTCTCCTTAACTGATGTGCGCTAATGAGGCTGCAGTGATGGGTACTGATAGGTGGCACTGATGGGCATTGACAGGCATCACTGATGGGTACTGAAAGGCAGCACTGATATATAGCACGGTTAGGTGGCACTGACGGGCACTGTTAGGCGGCACTGATTGGCAGCACTGAGGCATTGATAGGTGGCACTGACTGGCACTGATGGGTGACACTGAAAGGCAGCTCAGATGGGCACTGATATGTGGCATTGATGTGCACTGGTAGGCAGTGATATGTGGCATTGATGTGGCACTGGTAGGCACTGGCATGTGGAACTGATGAGCACTGAGAGCTAACACTGCTGGGGCTACACTGATCATCAGTGCCTTGATGATTAGTGTACATGTCCCCTCCGCAGAATGCCGATTACTGGCTCTCCTCTCCTCTCGAGCTGTCAGCATGACAGCTCGAGAGGAGAGAAATGCCGATAACCGGCATTTCTCTTGTTTACATGTGATCAGCTGTGATTGGACACAGCTGATCACATGACCGAGCCGACATCTTCGGCTCTTTCCGTGGATCGGTGATCCGCTGTGTCCGAGGGATACGGCGCACCGCTGATCGCCACGCTCCGGGAGCCGCGCATGCACGGTTAGAATGGGAACGAGAGAACCACCTTGCGTCCGTCATATTACTATATGGCGGGCGGGAGGTGGTTAAAGTGACTTTGGTGTTCTGAAGGAAGGTGTTTTTGTCTTGCCACTCACAGGTGAGCTATTTCTGCACAGAATTTTGAATAATTCAGAGTGGTTTACACTTCTCGTAATGTTGTTCAGGAGTTCTTTTAAAATGTCTTATTTATATTATGCCTCCTGATGAAGAGATTGTCAGGATGTCCATTACCAGCAATGTAGCTTTTATTCCAAACTTTCTCAGTTTGTGGAGTTTGGACTAGACTGTAACCTTGAGTTAGTTTTCCAGGATAGCTCTACTACAGCAAAATTTCTGTAGGAGTCATTAGAAATTTTCTTTGACCTTGGCATATCTGCCTCTTTGCATCTCTGTTTTGCTCACTTGACTTTTTCTGATAAAGGTTTAATTGGTTGAAAAATGATATCGGACAGGGCTGATTTAAGGCCTATTTTACACTGGTGTGCTTTTACCGCCTTTTTCTAGGGAGACAAAAGCGCATGAAAACGATTCCCTATTAAATCCTATGCAATTAATCACACAGTAGGTGTGCTGTGCATTGAAAAGTCCTGCATGTTCTATTAACTTAGCCCTGGTTCACATATGTGCATTCCTGAGGTCCGTGTTTTCCGTGGGCATGAGAATGGACTCTGTACCCCGGGACACGCAGGGAAGAAGTCCCTGCACTTCTGGAAACGCAACGTGCACGGGAACCGAGGTTCCCAGGGTGGTTGTGATTTCCAGTGCGGGCGGCGAGCCATTAGAATTAATGGCACCTGCCCGCGGGTCCACATTTTTCTGTGTGGGTGGTGGGGCTGCATGGATTTTTGTGCAGATCTGCAGCGGCACCACCCGCACATATGTGAACCAAGCCTTTCAGTGGAAGGTGCCTTTTTGGTGCAGTTTATCAAAAGCATACCAAAAAGGCACCTTCCATTGTAAGTCAATGTCAACGTATCAAAAGTGCATCAGTGTTAAAGGACCCTAAATTGTGCCTCAGTGTACTCTAAAAGTTGACACTAATTATTCCCTGCCTATTTCATTATCTTACACATCACAGAAGGGACATAAAGTCAATACTAGTCATTTGTCACTTTCTGTTACCCTTCATCTACTTTTGGATTTAAAAAGAAAACTAATTTAGATTTATTAAAACATACCTGCAAAAATAGAAAAGAATGTCAACAGAACATGCACTGCAAAAGCCTGCGGAGGGATGAAAGGGTCTTCCCCTAAAAAGTAAACCTACTGCAGACTGGATCAGTTTTGAACATATGATGAAAAGCACCACGAGCAGTTGATTACTAAATTCTCATTTTTAAATGATTAAGCCCTGTTACACACTGCAAGTTTTATTTTCATTCAACCCAGCAAGTTGAACAAAAAAAAAAACCTGACAGATCGCCATACCAACACAAGCGATGTTGGTTCAGTGATATCCCCGTGTGCTAATACAGTGATCACCGTTCGCAGCCATTGGCTGCAAGTTCTGATCTGAATACTGGTTTTTCAGCACATCTCTTCAACAAATGTCAGTGGTTAGACTGGCTTCTGCCAGACAGAAAAGTCAGCTGGTTCAGCAGGACAGTGTGTACCCAGCTTCAGTAGGTCTGGAGATAAAGGCAGCAGAAGTGATAAGCAGATCTTGAATTTAGTTGGAATTGGCAAAGTTTGTGATAGATTTACCTTAGGAAAATGATATTGTCCCCTGTCATAGCTAATTACCTGGCAGCCAAAGATACTACTCACCACACAATTAGAAATAAAAGGAAGAAGAAACAGTTCTCTCCAGCATGTTGTATAATACAAACAAGTATACATTTACTATGTTGTTGATGTGTGACTTGCATGTATGTAGAATCACAGGTTTTGGAATGAGGAATCAGGAAGACTGAGTAACTGATTTTAATAATTTGTAAAATGAGTTGAATGGGTCCAAGGTATCCTACTCCAGTCAAAACGTTTTCGGTTTTGGAAAGACTAATTAAAGCGGAGTTAGACCCAAAAGGATTGGCACCTTTGGGGAGCGAGTACCCGATTTTGACAGGTATTCGCTGCGATTGCCTAGGCAATCGGAAGTGGACGTTGTCCTCCCCGCTCCCTCCCCGTAGTCTTCTGGGACATGTGACAGGTCACAGAAGACTACGGGGCCATTCACAAAGCTCAGCGCTTCTCGCACATGCGCAGTGGTCACCCAGCTGTGAAGCCGCAAGCTGTCACAGCCAGGTGCCCACACTGAAGATGCCGGCGCTTCTTGCGCATGCACAGTGGGCACCTGGCTGTGAAAGCCTCACTGGAGATTCCAGTGCCAGGGAGAGAAGACAGCCGATGAAACCAGCGGTGGTGAGGACACCGCTGGACCAGGGGACAGGTAAGTGGCTGTATTTTAAAAGTCAGCAGCTACAGTTTTTGTAGCTGCTGACTTTTATTTATTTATTTATTTTTTTTTCAGTTGGAATTCCGCTTTAAATCTGCAATTTTTTTTATAACTCTCCTTGACCCCGTTGGGAATATTGCACCTTTCTTCCTGTTCCAGTGACAGCAGTAAAAGAAATAACAGGAGCAGTTCTCTCCTCGGACAGGAAGAGGATGGTAAAACCTTACAGTGGTTCTTGGCTTTCCCTTTATTTAATAAATCAGGAGTGATTAGTTACAGTATGTGTCCCCTCTGGTGGAATTTTGTATAATTTCTTATTGTAGTAGAAACAATGCTTGGATGGGGAGAGAGGAGCGTCATGTGTCCAGATGATACAACTCTTGATATAAGATGACAAATGTTTATCGAAGGGTACAAAAATTTACAAAATGAGTGAACCTGTTTCGGGGGGAATTGCCTCCCTCTTCCTCAGGGCTGGTACACGCTTGCAGAGGTAAGTGGGCTCTTTGGTGGTAGCTTAATTTCTTGCAATGGCAGAGTGCCAACTTGTGATAATGCAAAGGCAACAAAATTGGGCCTTCTAATAGAAAGTAGGGGGAAACCTCTCCAATGGAGTAGCAGACAGGAATAAAAATACTCTGTACAAAAATTTGAATTAAGCTTGTGCTGGATTGGGGCTTTAATTTCATGACCAGGATTATTTGTCATGTAAACTACTCAATCCTGCGAAAAAAATCAAACTTTACAATCAAGTAGCTAACACAGGATACAAATTTCCATATAAGCAATTTTCTTTTGTTGGCCCCAGTTTAAGCACTCAGATTGAAGTCTATGTCAATAAGCGATTTGATTATTCGCCATTCCGCCAGTCGGCCAAGCTCTGCTGCATTTCCCCATCTCTATACATGCTAGATTAGACCAACCATTGACAACTAAATTCCATTAACACCAGCTATTGTTTATCTCACAATTTCTAGAACACGCTCACAAAGGCACGTCTGCGCTGTGTGTGTCTGGTGCGGAGAGCTCACCGTTGGCTTGTTCCAAAAACTACATTAGCAGCTCTTTCTCAGCTGATACGATGGAAGTCATGATAACTCAGCCGATTAACAACAACAGAACTCTCAGTGCTTAGCACAGTGGGACGGGGCATTAGTACATCAAGTGCTCTGCTTCATCCGAAGACAACCAATAGATTTTACAGATTCAAAGTAGACTGTAGTCTTTTTAAACTTTTTCATTTTTAGTGTGAATGTGACCAGCTGGCATAATCCCAAGGTCTACCCATGCTGATGTAAATATGTAGGCAGCCATTACTTACCTTTTCTGAGAAAGCTAGTTCCTTGGCTGTCATGTTGTACTAATGGCTTCACTACTTGAATGCCTAACCCCCACTCCAGTTTCTGAAGCCTGTGTTATATGCATACATACGCATACATCAACATTGCCAACTTAGACAGGAGCCAGTTATCCTGCCAGCCCAGGGTAGAGAGAGGAAACCCTACACAGGCACAGGGAGATCATAAAAACTCCATGCAGAATGTGTACAAACTGAGGACCCCATTACTGCAAGGCAGGCGTGCTAACCACTAAGTCACTTTGCTGCCGAAGTTCTTTTCAATTTTTGTCCTGTAAGCACAACAGGAAGTGAGAGGAAATCTGTCCAAAGTGTAGAAAATCACCTTTTAGAGAATTATCATAAGAACAAGTGTCACTGGAAGGTTTTCTTCTCTTCCTGTTCTGATGTTGTTCTGAGATTTCTCTATAATTAAGCCAGCATTTGCTGAAATGCATTACAGTGGGATAGTCTGCTAGTGGCTATGTGTTTTGTGTTGGCTAAATAAAGTTTTATGAGTAATGTCGACCTTGTGTTTGGCTTAATGATGAATAGGTAAGCATGTGTAGTTTAAAATGTTGCAAACATCGATGTGTTAAAGCGGAGTTCCACCTGGAAAAATAAAACAAGTCAAAAACTGTAGCTGCTGACTTTTAAAATACAGACACTTACCTGTCCCTCAGTCCAACGGTGTCCTCACAACTGCTGGTTTCACTGGCTGTCTTCTCTCCCTGGCGCCGTCATCTTCAGTGTGGCTGTCACAGCCGGGTGCCCACTGTGCATGTGCAAGAAGAGCTGCACTTTGTGAATGGCCCTGTAGTCTTCTGGAACCTGCCACGTGTACCAGAAGACTACGGGTGGGGGGGGGGACAACTTCCGCTTCCGATCTCCTAGGCGATCACAGCGGAAGTGGGAGTGGGTACCTGTCAAATACGGGTACCCGCTCCTCAAAGGTGCCAATCCTTAATGGGGAGCGGGGGACAAAGGCTTAAAGTGGAACTTCCCCTTTTGGGTGGAGGTCCGCTTTAACCTTAATGCAGGGGTCTCCAAACTGTGGCCTGAGGGCCGGAATGTGCCTCTTTGCTAGCCCTTATCCGGTCCTTGGGGCACTATTTCTCCCAGTGATATGAAGCATTGAGTGCTTTTCTTCCCACTGATACCAGCAATGGGGCACTATTTCTTCCACTGTGATGGCATACTATTCCTCTCACTAATACAAATGATGGCGCAATGCTCTTCCTCCTATTGACTATCAAGCCCGAGGCCATATTAATTCTCACCCGGGGCATTTTCTGCCCCCCACTAGCCACAATCCAGGCCCCTTAAAGCCTAAAGGACAGTAAACTGGCCCTTTTGTTTGAAAAGTTTGGCAACCCCTGCTATATTGGCTAGATGTGTGAATAATCTGGGAAAGGCCAGGCTGCCTGTAATTCTCATCATTTAGGAAACTTTGAGATTGGTTTTGAAGTTTCACAACTACTGTAAGGCTCCATGTTTTAATAACGCTGGTATCGTTAGCTGTGAAAAGTCACATTAAAAACGTGAGGTTTTTAGCGTTTTAGAAGCATTTTGCCGTGTCTTTTTGTGTTTGAGTTTTATTAGGTTTTTTTTTTACAAAAAAAAAATATTTTTGGCTACAAAAAAGTCCAAAAATGCTGGTTTGCCGCATTTTACAGCATTAGTGGGCAGCACAGTGGCTAAATGGTTAGCACTTCCGCCCGGCAGTACTAGGGTCGCTGGTTCAAATCCCAACCCCGGCACCACCTGCCTGGAGTTTGCATGTTCTCCCTGTGACTGCGTGGGTTTCCTCCGGGTATTCCGGTTTCCTCCCCACACTCCAAAGACATGCTGGTAGGTTAATTGGCTCCTGTCTAAATTGGCCCTAGTCTGTGTATGAATGTGAGTTAGGGACCTTAGATTGTACGCTCCTTGAGGGTTAGGGACTGATGTGAATGTATAATATATATGTAAAGCGCTGCGTAAATTGACAGCGCTATATAAGTACCTGAAATAAATAAATAAATTGGAGCATTTTTACAGCTAAAAAAACTTCTCTAGAAACCCACTAGTCCTGGGTTTTTTTTCCAAAATACATGGATTACAGTCTTTGTGCTTGGACACATAGGATAACATGCTGGGGGGTTTACTGGCTGTAGAAAAAAGCCAAAAACAGCTGCTGTAAAAATGTCCAGTGTGCATGAGGACTTATGCTGGCCATACATTGGTCGAAATGCGACTGATTTTTAGTCCGAAAATCAGACCTAAGATTAATCGGCCGATTTTCGCTCTGTTAGTGGGTCAATGGCACCGACCGATTTTCATGGTTCCTCCCCTTTTCGGTGATGGGGCATGTTGGAAAATTCGGGAAAAACGACTGATTTTTGACTCAATGATGGTCAAATCGTACGATCGTTTTTCCAAAAAGAATATGCGCATGAGCCGTGACCTGGAAGGAACAGAAGTTTCACCTGTTATATGGGGTGAACTTTATGACTGGGTCAGCTGATTTTCGAAATCATTGATGGCACCATTGGATTACCGAGGGAATGACGTTTTCGATTTTTAAACGAAAAATCATTTGGAAGTCGGCCCATGTTTGGCCTGCATTAATCTGCCTTTCTCTTACACAAATATCCACTTCTGTTGTGAATAGGTTTGCTCCAGTCATGCCATGGGGAAAAAAGAGCATTTCCTGCTCTGAATTTTATAACATCCTTTAGAACAGGTTCGTGTAATTGAACACTGGGAATGATAGTAATGATTTCAAAGCTGTCGACTTTAAAGTCAGATCATAATCACGTCTAGTGTGAACCGAGCCTAATTGTTTTGAGAATGTTAGAATAAACATTTTTGCAGCTGGTCATAGATGGATCTTTTTTTTTTTCTCCATGAACCAGTGGGCTGAGCAGGAAAAAAAAACCAAAAGGATACCCCCATCTGCAGAAGTGAGGTAGATGGAGAAATCCTCCCTGCTGTGCTATTGTATTCTGACAGTGGGGACTCTTCTGCTGTCAGATTGCACTGATCAGCACTGCAGCCAATTTCCAACATTCCCGTTTGAGAGATGTCCATCATTAGATTGATTTCTCTTGAGTGGGAATGGCTATAGATGGATAGAAATTCAATTTTTGTTTCCATCTATGGCGAGCTTAAATCCCTAAACTGTTGTCAGGGGTAGGGTTCAGTGCTGGTTGGAATTGCTTTGTTTGTAATAGTTGGTTTAATGGCATGGAACCAACAGAAACAGGACATTTTCTGAGGAAGACTTCCATTTGCATGGTATATAACTGCTATTTGGTCTTTTCCTAATAGTGTATTTAAAAGCAAAAAATCAGATAAAGTAGTTGTTTCTGTTAAATACTGACTTTTGTATTTTGTCTGTGGTACTATTTTATTTTAGTAATCTACAAAGTGTTCTAACTCACAGCAACCAATCAGAAACTGTTAGTCATTGTTATGACTCTTCTGGATGGATGGATGGTGAAGTATGATTGGACTCTGTGAATTTCAACATACAATTCTTTTATTTCAAGTGTTATTCAGGTCTAGACTAATGCAGGCCTACATGGGTCGAATTCCGAAATAATTTTCTTTAGAAAATTTGAAATTTCATGCGTTTTGTAATTCGATGGCGCCACCATTGATTTCGAAATTCGACCAACCAAGCCTTCAATTGCTACAGAAAAGAATTTTCGTGGCCAAGAATTTTCTTTTCTTTCTAGGTCACAGCTGATTTCTTTTTCGATTTACATTTCTTGCACGATTCTCCCATCATTGATTAGAATTTTGTTCATTTTTTAAAAAAAATTCCAACATGCCCGATCACACAAATTCGATGGTTGCACGAAAATCAGCCATTTCTGTGGCCCCACTAATGGTGCGAAATTCAAACGGAAATTCAAAAGAAAATTCTTTTGGAATTCGACCCCCTGCGTGGCCGGCTTAAGACTTATTATTGCACAGACTGATGAGGGTGATAAGCACATCAAGCAATTTGCTTTGGAATATTTTCTAGCAAAAAAAAAAAAAACTTTGGGAAAAAAAACCCTTTTATGGGGCTCTCATTCCGTTTTGTATGTTGAAATGTGAATGTGTGTGATCCACTGTACCATGCACCCTGTGCTGTCTGGGTTTGCATTGTGGCAGGTCCCACTGCAGTGGTTGGACATATACTGTATGTCTCCTAGTATTCATCCCAATGAGATATTGAGTACTCTATGGCCATCGTGAACCATCACAGTTGACTGATGGTTTCATGCATCATGTGAATAAATACCATCTAGCCACTAAGAGAGACTATTAATAATCTCGGATGCTATTTCCTGTTGGTTTAAAAGGTATCAAAATAACTGTTTGAAGAGTGACTTGATTCACAAGTGTGAAAGCCAGTGCCAGTAACTTTGAAGATCAATCTCTCTGCTAATCTCGCAGGTAGGCCAGATATGTCTCCTACTTAAGAACTTTTTGATAGGTCATAGTTTCTGGACCTTCAGCAGACATAAAGTACACTAGTAGAAAATATACTGAGGAGATCCTGTCTGTTCTCTACACAAGTCTAAATGCAGTTCCCTGCTATAGAAGAGGTACTATAATCACCTATCCAGCGGCCCATGTCCCTCACTTTCACTATACTTAAAGCCCCATTTTGGGCAAAATATGAACTACCTTCCATCTCTCCCTTTTACTCTCTCTAAAGCTGGCTAAAAATGGATCAAAATTTGGCTTGTCCTGCAGGGACCGGCCGAGATTCGGGGTAGGCTGATTGTACCCAAGTCCATCTATCAGTTTTAGCTGCTAGCAGTAATCATTGTGCTCTGCCAGCCGGGAATTCTCCCCGCACTGCCACCCTCCCTGTTGATGGGGGAATCAAGTGATTTTCTTTCCTCCCACCCATGGTGGAAAGAAAATCAAATCATCTAATGGCTGTTTAACTCATACTGGAAGTTTTTTTGTTGTGTTTTTTTTTTTTTCCTTTTTATCTAATATAAGTCCGCTGTCCAGATCCTCCACCAGCGCCATTTCCTGCTGTGGGGGCAGCTAAACCCTAGGGTTTCAAATTGTCCCATTCCAGTCAATCCCCTGCCATCTCCTCATTCTGCCATCACTTCTTTTCTGCATCTTAAGGCCCCTTTTACATGGGTGTTCCGTATGTCTGTTTTTCATCTGTCCGTTTACGGATGAAAAATGGACCCACATGTATTTCTATGGACTTTTGGATGTAAACGGATGAACAGCTTTTTACATCCATTAATGGTTAATGTCCACATCCGATTTTTTTTTTTTTTTGAACAGAGGAAAACCCTATTTTTCTTCAGCAAAAAAAACCCAGAATGGATGGTAAACGGATGTAAATGGACCAAAAACGGATGTAAACGGACCAAAACCGGATCTAAATGGATGAAAAACGGATGTAAACTCATCTGTTTTTTTCTTTGAAAGAATGTGACTGAACTGAAGAAACAAATCGGAACGCCTGTGTGAAAGGACCCTAAGAGAACCCTGCTGTTCAGCCAATAGGAAGTGCCCTAGACATTTGAAGAAGGACCTAGCTAGATGCAAACAGAAGAGAAGTCTTGGAATAGTAGTGTTACATGACTAAGCTTTGAGTAAGTTAAAAGGGCTTTTAGGTTATTTGTTAATTTTTAATCCAGTGATCAGTTACAGGTAGGGGTTAACATTGTCATGGAGATTCGCTTTAAAGAAATGGAATACTCATGAAGGCCTAATTTAATCCTTACTGTGTCCTTGTGTGATTCAGTCTGATCACTGATCTTCTATATTTATTTTGGAAAAGTTTTAACCATTGTGTTTTTAATTTTTTTGCTTGTTTTAATATGTTTTTTAAAAAAAGCGATTAATTCAATTTGGAAAATTAAAAATTGTTTTTTTTTTGTGACTTAAGTTTTTTTTAAAAAAACAATTACAACATTGTGGGGGAAAAAAGTAATCGTGATGTATTGAAAATCCTTTCCAATACATTTGAAAATGCGGTCATCGTTCACTCTTCCTGTTGACAAAAGGGGACAGAGGGAGATTAGTGATTAGGGCCAATGAGCGGGAGAGTGTTATCAGTCCTTCTTGGTATGATGGGCTGTACTGAACATTTTGTCATTCACTGAACTGTTATTCAGTCTGATGCTCGGTCAGGCCGAGCTACTCTGTTAATTTTTACTGTGATTTATTTTCACAATAAATGTGTAACTGCGCATTACAGTACATGGCTTGAAGGCAGCCCATTCATTTTGAATGTGATGCAGTCCGTGCATAACAATGTGCTGCTTTTAGAACGGCCTATTCATTTTGTAAGGGCTAGCCGCCTTAAAGTGTTACTATATCTGGTCTCCCACAGTACACAGCACATGTAAATGCAATTATTTTAGTAAATATAAACTGCTAAATACCTTTTTTCATCAACAGTTAGAGCAGTCTTGTGACTTCTATCAGTGTCCAGCAGAGAACTGGTTAGAGCTTGTAGGAGGCGTTTTCTTTCTGCTCTAGCAGGAACACCTGACCTCTGTTTGGACAATTCTGATTGGCCCTGTGCTGATCACATGCACTCTACCAGAAAAAAAGATGGTAAGTGCATCCTAAATTTTCGGTGCACCAATAGCTCTTGCACCTTAAAGTTCTATTGAAGGCAGATTTGTTTTTTAAATAACAAATGTTTTATACCCTTCTTCTTTCTGCTGTGACTTTGCACAGAACAGCGCCGGTCCTTCTCTTCTCGGGTCTCCCACCGGCACTCCTGGCCCCTACCTCCTGCCGAGTGCCCCCATAGCAAACAGCTTTCTCCCAAGCGCTGCTCTGTGTGTCTATTCATACACTAGCAAAGCTCGGCCTGCCCTCTACTCTCACTTCATTGGCTCACTGCCTATGATTGACAGTAGCCAATGCCTCCTGCTGCTGTCTCAGCCAGTCAGGAGGTAGAATCCCCTGAGAGCCTTTGCTCTTGTGCACATCGCTGGATCAAGATGGGGCTCAGGTAAGTATTAGGGGGAGCTTGGGGGCCTGCTTCACACAGAAGGGGTGTTACCTTCATGCGTATTACAAAAAAAAACCTTGAGCTTTTACAACCAATTTAATACAGTTTTGATTGAGGGCCAAAAGTGATAAAGCATAAATTATTAGCGCTGTATAAATCCCAAATAATAAGTGGAGCTCCACCCAAAAGGGGAAGTTATGCTTTAGGCCTGTGTCCCCCGCTCCCCCTTAAGGATTGGCACCTTTGGGGAGCGGGTACCCGGATTTGACAGGTACCCGCTCCCACTTCCGCTTCGATCGCCTTGGTGATCAGAAGCGGAAGTTGCCCTCCCTCCTAGTAGTCTTCTGGGACACATGACAGGGTCAGAAGACTACGGGGCCAACCACAAATCTCAGCACTTCTCGTGCATGCGCAGTGGGCACCCAGCTGTGAAGCCGCAAGCTGTCACAGCTGGGTGCCCACACTGAAGATGACGGCGCCAGGGAGAGAAGATGGCCAGTGAAACCAGTGGTGGTGAGGACCCCGCGGGACAGGTAAGTGTCTGTATTTTAAAAGTCAGCAGCTACAGTTTTTGTAGCTGCTGACTTTTATTTTTATTTTTTTTTCCCAGGTGGAACTCCGCTTTAAGTAATAATTTTTTTTATTGGCAGCTTCCCTAGATCCAGCAGTACTTTTATGTATGCTTGGTGTTTACACTGCAAGGTTCAGCATGTGGTAGTGTGTTCAGCTGCTCCTTTTACTGGCTTTCCTATTCACAGCTGTACAATGTGACAACAAATGGCAAAAAAGGAGAAACCATTACTGATCACTGTAACACTTGTCACTTTAACACTTGTTCATGTTTTGACCTTGTTGGTGGAAGGATTTTTTTCTGCATTTCAATCCTTCAGCTAAGGCTCACTTTCTCAGAGCATGGCTTTCATATCTACAATGCCACAGAGGGCTTATTTTTAGTAGATAAAGATCAGCATCACTGTTCATCTGACCCACTTTGCAAGGCAAACGTGTAAACAATCTAAAATTAAACCGTGATCTCCATGCAAAAGAACATGGGACGTGTGCCTGGTAAACAGTGATCAGGTTGGGTTGTGTGAAGTGATGATTGGATCTGCAGGAATCGACCTTTGCCATGTGCTTTGCTGCACGTAAACACAGCAGTGTCAAGATTCTGGCTTAATTGGTTTAACCATTTACACTGCCTACTATGTTTATATAGGCCTCATGCACACGGGTGTTTGAATTGATGCCCCAAATATGCTGGATTTTTTTTATTGCCTCTAATGTTGCATATTTTTTTTTTCTAACAAAACTATCTTCTCTTGATTGCACAAGTGATGTTTTCTTTTCCTATCTTTAAACTTTCCTGCTTCTAAACGCCTGCAAACTCCTATAGTGTGCGTGGACACATAGGTTAACATGGAGGGGAGCTTAGAGGCAGAAAAAAGGCTCAAATGCTTGTGAAAGCAGCTTTTTTTTTTAGCACCAGTGTGTATGAGGCCTAAACAATGTTCATGCACATTGGGTTTAAAAAACGCTGCCTCTACAGAAGTTCTGCTTTTTTTTTGTCTCCTGCCTGTTGAAGCAGCTCAATGTTTGTGTCCATACACCCTAGGACGTTTAGAGGAATATTTCAAGAGGAGAGCTAAGTGGCAGAAAAAAAGCAAAAAAAATCACAAGTGCATTTTTGAGAGGAGTTTTCATGCAGAAAAATGCTACATGCATAAATGAGCATACATGTGGCATTTAGGAGCATTTTCAAGTGTACATGGATTATTGTGAAAAATGATCAGAAGGGAATGTTTTGGGGAAGAAAAAAAAAAAAAAAGACTCCATGCATACTATCGTCTTTTTTAAGCTCCTAGAAGCTTTTGTCAGCATTTTTTTTTTTTTGCTGCTCCTAGAAGCTAAATAGTTTTATCCTATGTGTCCATGCACACTTTTTTTATGCTAGTAGCATTTTTCAAGCTTCCGCATTAAGGAGCAGAAAAAAAATAATTTTCTAGAGTTTTGGGAGCATTTTTCCAGCAGGAAAAAATGCTACTAAAAGCTGGCACAAAAACGCTATTTGTGTTTTTCATCCAACTTTTTTTTCTAGCGTTTTTGTGAGCTTATGAAAAAGCTAGTGTGCATGGAGCCTTTATAAAAGCAAATGCTCTGAAACTCACCGAAAGTCCTGTGCAATGCAAGCCACTATGAGCATTTTTGGGTCCATGCACACTTCAAACAATCCAGGGTCCATGCAAACAATCCAGGGTCCATGCAAACAATCCAGGGTCCATGCAAACAATCCAGGGTCCATGCAAACAATCCAGGGTCCATGCAAACAATCCAGGGTCCATGCAAACAATCCAGGGTCCATACAAACAATCCAGGGTCCATGCAAACAATCCAGGGTCCTTACAAACAATCCAGGGTCCATGCAAACAATCCAGGGTCCATACAAACAATCCAGGGTCCATACAAACAATCCAGGGTCCATACAAACAATCCAGGGTCCATACAAACAATCCAGGGTCCTTACAAACAATCCAGGGTCCATACAAACAATCCAGGGTCCATACAAACAATCCAGGGTCCATACAAACAATCCAGGGTCCATACAAACAATCCAGGGTCCATACAAACAATCCAGGGTCCATACAAACAATCCAGGGTCCTTACAAACAATCCAGGGTCCTTACAAACAATTCAGGGTCCTTACAAACAATCCAGGGTCCTTACAAACAATCCAGGGTCCATACAAACAATCCAGGGTCCTTACAAACAATCCAGGGTCCATACAAACAATCCAGGGTCCTTACAAACAATCCAGGGTCCATACAAACAATCCAGGGTCCTTACAAACAATCTAGGGTCCTTACAAACAATCCAGGGTCCATACAAACAATCCAGTTCCATTGGCAGAAAAAAAACCCACTTATAGAGCGTTTTTGTTTAGGAGAGTGTAGGAGCATTCAGCGTTTTTTTTTCCTGCCGGAAAACTCCTCAAAAACGCAAAACAGAAGGTTTTTTTCTGCCTCTAAGTGCTGAGCTTAAACTACGCCTCTGCATCCCAGTGTGCATGGACTCATAGGGTAACATTGAGCTGCTTCTATGGGCAAAATGCTAAACTCCTCTAGAAGCAATGTTTTTTTTTAAGCCAGTGTGCATAGACTGTAAATGCTGCTTTTTCTGCCAGAGGTTCTGGCATTTTTTTCTGCTCCTAGTGTGCATGGACCCTAAAGCAGGGGAATGATACTTTGTTCAACTACACAGTGCACTAGGCTGTGGTTAAAGTGGACCTTTCAGTACATCTGCAAGTCTGCATGAACAACACTCCTGACAACAAACAGCTGTGCCTTCTATCATTAGAGAACATACCAGTCCTCAGTCTGCTTTGCAGGCAGGAAGAAGATTCTAACATCCAGTGATCAGGCTGTACATTGGAAGATTGTAGATAATTACGAGGCTGCATCAGGGGCTGATCTATGTCAGACATTTGTGAACACAACCAAGAACTAGATTGTGTCATCTCTTGGGCTCCATTCACACCATTGCTCTGTGGGAATGGGTGGGATATTAAGACGTGTTTTTCCTGTTGGTGTGCTTTGGTGCCACCCATTGTTAATGGCTCTCCACCACAGTGTACCACATTACATGGGAAAGAAAAAAAAAGGTGCATGCACTTCTTTGTTGTCATTTGTGTGCCTCAGGGGTGTTTGACACAGCACTGCTTGTTAGTGTGTAGAAAAAACGCACATCAGTACGTGTGTGACCCCAGTGCACAGATTTGAACCTAGCCTGAGCAGCATTTGATGCCAGAAAGTAGATGCTGACTCTGGAAAATGCCTGGATAAAGTTGGCCCTGTCCTCCTAGGTAGAAAAGCAGATGAAGATGTTGTCAGGGGGGACTGTTCTCATCTCACAGGGAGGTAATAAATACCCAGAAGTGTTGCACATTATTTAACAAGCATAGTCAACGTCGGTAAAACCAACTGGTCTTCTGCTGTTGTTTTTACTATTGCTATCACTGTAACTCCGCTTTGTATTTCACAATGCCACCACTTATTGGTGATAAAAACATGATGTACAATAGAAAAGCCCTTTATAACAAAAAAAAGTACACTTCAGTATGAAAGTCATTTAAAATATGTAACCTTTGTATATTCTTGTTTTGACTTTCATTTTCATAAAATGTGAAGTAATATGAGCAAACAATAACATTTTCACTCTATATAAAGTACTTCCTCCATAGACCAGCATTTTTATGCTAGACCATTGCCTATTTACGACTCCGTACTGGAAAATGACAAAAGAGCCTACATTTACCCGGTGTAATCATGAACAAAAGTTGTGAGTACTGGAAGAGTTTTTTTCTTTTTTTTTTTTTTTTTTGTTAATGACAAATTTTATTTACAATTTCCCCTCTGAAAATATAAAAAAAAAAATTCAGAATGATGTAAAATTCCTTGCTAAGGTCATGTTGTTGATTTATTATTATTATTATTATTATTATTATTATTATTATTAATACAGGATTTATATAGCGCCATCAGTCTGCTCTGCGCTTTACAATATAACGGGAGACAATACAGCAACAATACAGTTCAATACAAGAGGGATAGGAGGGCCCTGATCCTTGGAGCTTACAATCTAGGAGATTTGAAACCTTATGCTACACATCTACTGCAGAAAGTAGAATTCCAGACAAAACCCTAACTAGTCTTAAGAAAAAATGTATATACTTGCCTATTTTCATCCCGCTGTTGTCCAGTCACGTGATCCCCTGTGTCAGCCAAGGACTGCTGCAGGGGAGAGGCGAGAGCGCTCGATAACAGCTGGTAAAGCCTGGCTCCTTTGACCACACTGTTGTTAGTGCTCCTTCCTCTCCTCTGTATGTGCCGCTGATTTGCGCAGGGGAGCCAGATCTCACAACCAAACTGCAGTAGGCTGAAAAAAGCTAAGTATCTACATATTTCTTACACAAGTTTGTCAGAATACAGTAGGTGGGGGCAGCTAAAAAAACTAGTTGGGTTTAGCCTGGAATTCTTCTCTTTTCTTTTTTTTTTTTTTTTGTATTCACCTGCATTATACTTTTAAACTTAATAGACAAGATGCTCTGTGACTGGGTGAAGTGGAGAGGAGGGGTGGTGATATCAAGATATCCATCCCATCTCAACAGAGTACACTTTGTATTCAGTAAAAAAAAAAAAAAAATACAAGGCAATTTGTGAATGGTTGTAGTACCAAGTAAGTGCTCAGCTCAGAACTCAGGAGAGAATGGATATCGGTGTAGTAGTGCCAGCTACTACAGTGATTTCCTGCTTTTATCAGGGGTTCATCAGGTATAAGTAATGCATGTTTATTTTGTGCCGAGCTGGAACTATGTGCAGTATAGAAATTCCGGAGGCACATTTTTAAACATTTATGTGTATTCATTATATTTCTTTTAGTCATGCTGTAAAACCTGTTTCATTTTCTGGAACATTTGAATAGTATACAGTAGTTTCCACTGTGGTAGGTTTACATTGAACATTGTGTTTTTAATAGCAGTCTTATGTGCCTAGTGGTGACTCCATTGCTCTATATTGCCACTGCTCTGAGTCATACAGGAATCTCTGCTCTAACCACTGAAATATTCTGCTCATTTCTTCCACAAATTCATAGAGAGCTTAGAAAATCCATTTGTCCGACGTAGTGGGGGCCGCTTTTCTCCACAAGAAAATACTTATGTTTTTGTTATGAAGGCAGAGCTATTCTTACCTTGCTACTGGGCTGATGGGAGCAGAACATTTGTCAGCAGCAGTTTTTTTGTGTGCATGAACATATGTGCTGTATCTATGCAGTTGGTCATTTAGATATTTATAATTTTTTTTCTTCAAAAAGCAAAAAGTCCTTGGGTTTCTGGTAATAAAATGTGAAATGGAATCTGATTGTTGAGTCTCGTTTCACACGTGTGATTTCAGATGCGTTTTAGAATGCATTGATTTGCTTGACATGTAAAATAACATTGTGCTCCATTGTGGCTGTTCACATGCACACGCAGTGCGGATTTAAAAAGGGTCCTGCGTGTTTTCTGAGCAGTGTGATGCAGGTCAAGTGCAAATTACGGGCTCATTGACTTAAATGGGATCACTTCTAAATGACACGTCGTTCGTTTTGAACACGATTTCAGCACAGTTTGCTCATCTCAAAAATCATGCTGTGAACCTTGCCAGGTCGCATCAGAATTGCATCTAAATCGCACCTGAACCGCTGAGCAACTGCTTTGGAAAGTCACACTGAAAACTGACCTGAAAATTGCACTGCACACGTGTGAACTCAGACTGGGACTTTAGAATTCTCAAACATTGGGGACATAAAACTCTTTTTCTTTTCTTTTCTTTTTTCTTCTTCTTTTTTCTTTTTCTTCTTTTCTTCTTGTGGTATCTGCTTTAACCTGATGTATCCTGCCTTTAGCAACCAGGACAATAGATTGTTCTAGTTCAGATCCATATACATGGTATAATACTTGACATTTACTCACATTCTAATATGAGTGCTAGGTGGCTAGCATTCGTGCCTTCCAGTCCTAGGGGTTCAGTATCTAAAAGGGATCCTGTAGTTTGTATATTTTCTCTGAAGTTCTTTTTTTTTTTTTTTTAAAGCTCAAAACATTACGTAAGCTATTTTGCCAGTCCTTACATAGGGTGGGTGTATTAGTTTTCTCTTTTCCAGGCTTTTCCCCCTTTATTTTCACCTGTGACCCTGGTTGTAACACACACTGTACCTGTCTTAGGGTGACAAAGCTGATCTGTGGAGGAACAGCACTGTCACCCTAGAACAGAAATTGTGTCAGGACTACAGAACACCTCCTCTCTAAATATCTCAACATTTAAGGGGGGGGTCCACTAAGAGAACAATGCTAACAGTGCAGCAGATCAGACATTTTATCAGCTCACAAGATTTCTGGCAGGATCAGCAGGTATTTTTTTACACTTATTGAACAGATATAACAAAACACTTTCAATTGTGCATTTAACAGACCAAATGGAGCAAATAAGTTCATAGTTAAAGTGTTACTAAACCCAGGACTCTGCATTCATTATATCTGGTCTACAACAGTACACAGAACATGGAATTGCAATTATTTTAGTAAATATAAACTGCTTAATACCTTTTCTCATCAGCAGTTAGAGCAGTCTTGTGACTTCTGTCAGTGTCCAGTCGAGCACTGGTTAAAGTTTGCAGGAGGAGTTTTCTCTAGGAGGATGTAGAAGCCCTGACCTCTGTCTGGGCAGTGTTGATTGGCCCTGTGCTGATCACATGCACTCTCCCAAGAAAAAAAAACAAAAACCTCTTTGGCAATACACACCAAATTGAGCATGTGCAGTGTCTCCACACGATATGTCGTACCAGGCGATAAGAAGTAGACACTGGAAAAAGGGAAGGATCAGAGAAGACAGGATCAAATAGCAGAGGATTAACCCCTTAGGTTCCACAGTGAGTATACTTTACTGCATATATGGCATGCTCTACTGCATATATGAACTGATTTTACTGTTGTGGGTTTAGTAACACTTTAAGGTGTACATGCACTTTAAGTCCACTTAAAATATTTATGGACCTATTGAGAAGTGTAGGAAGGGGTTTTACAATGAGAATAAACGTGTCCACTAGAGATGAGCGTGGGGGCCCTCTGAGCTCATCTCTATCCAAACAGCCATGGTTTTTTTTTTTTGCACTTTAATCCACTGCAGGCTGGGTCATGTAAACAAAGGGGAGGGAAGCTGGTGACATCAGTACAGTTATACGGACGCATGACAATAGGTAGTTGATGTCCTCTATTGGCGAAATATGAGCATATGTACACATAAGGGCACTGACATCATTCATTTCCCACCCCATTGGTAACATGCGCTGTGGGGAGGGAATTACTTGTAGTCTTTGCACTCAGGGAAAACTGTGAATGAATGACGCAGCTGTGTGCGCAGAGCCTTGCATGGCCAGGCTGTTTGATAAATTGTGACAGTGGGTGCGGGGAGCGCTGACAGTGGGAGGTGGCGTTCCTGTGCGATTCATATGCAGTGTCTAGTGTGCAAAGGCCCTTAAGGTGAACTTATCCTTTAAATCATGAATTAGGGAAGGTAGCCATAGTACTGCTGCAGTGTGCTCATCAGTATGTTTTCACATTGACTGAAAATTCTGCTGATGTTAGCACCCCATTGCACCTCTGCTGTGACATCAGGTCATGTCCGGTAGCACAGGGAAGCAACATTCTCTTATTATGATGGACAGGTATGTTTGAGCTCATTCTAATACTACCTTGCCTCCCTTTTTTTTTCTTTTTTATTGTCCTAAAGAGACCTTTTCACCAACTTAAAAAATGCAGGTAAAAGCACAGAAAAACCAAGTTTTTCAAATGTTTTTTTGCAGCATTTGTACTTTACATAAATTATTTTGTATTCATTTGCAAATATGTCCATGAGCTTGCTAGAAATCTTGACTGCTCCAGGGAAGTTAATTTCCTAGCACAGCACACTGAGGATCTCCAGTATGGGCCCAAAGCTTTAATGAGCAATCGCATAGTTACAGCCAGAGCAACGTTTCGGAGTCTCGCAGGACTCCTTCATCAGGCATGTTTTTTTTTTTTATCAGGCATGTGGCAAGTTGGGGCAAAACAGAGAAAGTTTGTAAAGAACCATCCACCAATCAGTGCAGAGAAAATACACCAAGCCCCGCCCCTAAACCTCATATTCCAGCCATATATAGATAAAGAAATATAAACAACCTCAATGCTTGGTGCATATATGAATAAGCTGCAAAACCGATCAGATATGTGAATGATATAATGCATAAATCCCCAGTCACACTGGATGTGAATTGGCATGCAATTTTCATGCCATGCGACTTGAAAATTGCATGCCAAGTCGCACCCTACTGTCCGCAATTAGAGCGGTCTTATGGGTGCGGTTTCGACTTTTTCTGAGCTGCACCAATTTCTAAGGTAGTACGTGCACTACTTTTACATAGACATCTGTGTCAGATGTCTTGAAAATCACACCTGAAAACGGCATGTCACCCGATTTTGAAATCGTGCGACTTGACTATAAATTTCATGATTTCAAAGTTGGGTTTGGTGTGACCGGGGTGTAAGGGGTATGGAATATGGTCGTGTGGTGTGTAGTCCACTATCTCCCAAGACACTTTTGTTAGCATGGGCACCTCCTGATGTAAACAAAGAACAGGTGGGCCGCTCTTTCCTGTCAAACAGCTGGACATTGTTGCTCAGGGGTTCTGTGAGACTCCAAAACATTGCTCTTGCTGTAACTATGTGATTGCTAATTAAAGCTTTGGACTCATATTGGAGATCCTCGATGTGCTGGTGACATTCTCCTCTTTTGATTCTTCTTGGTTCCAGCCAATGGTCGCTGCAGCACCTGCTTACACATACAGCCATTTGTTGATCCAGGAACGTGTGTATTGTGATTGTGCAATTTTGTTTCCTAGCACAGCCCCTTCCTTTCTCACATGTCGTCATTGTCTCCTCTTTGGGGAATGTGATTAATGTCTGAGATGGCCCAGCTCCTCCCTTCACCTTCTTACTTAATTTTTTATTTAGCTATTAATGGAGAAGCAAAGGGGAATTATTGCTTTGTCAGCTGAGGCTACTGACATCACATAAAAGATGGTGGCACCTAGCGGTAATCTCAGAGCTGTTGTTGTTGAAATCAGTCGTTTGGAGACGGGGCAGATTTAAACATTTAATACAAGTCTGTTTTAGGCCCCTCTCACATAAGGCAGAATCTGATTTTCTCAGCAGGGGGATCTGTCCACTGAGCAGAGTAGGCAGATGACAGGTCCGTGTCTGCTCAGTTTATACAGAGTGGACACAGACAGAGCCCACTCTGCTCTATGGGTGGTCAAGAGCTGTCCGTTTACACCTGACTGTCATCCTCTCTGCCTAGATGGAGGGGGATGGATCCTCTTCCATTTTTGTTTGGGGTTTTTTTTAATCTGTATCGGATTTGGAGATAGGTGGGTGTAAATGGACACAAGCACACAAGCCCGTTTACACGCTCTGGTCCATGGATCCGTTCCACCTGAAAAACTGAAAGAGGGACCCGAGCGGATCGCCCATGTGATGGGGTGTTAATGAGTTTTTGCCCAGAATTTTCCTTACAGTAAAATGTTGTCGTTTCGCATGCGAACTACCGATTTTCTATGGGGTGGTATGACGGTCGTACGAAAAAAATCTATCAATCGCTATCACGCATGAACGGAAACAGACGATGGCTCGGATGTTTATGTCCAAGGAATCTTCGTAAACACGAAAGATAAATCCAAATGTTAAAAGTAGATTGGCCTAATGAGATAATGAAATCAGAATTTATTTATTTATTTCAGGTACTTCTATAGCGCCGTCCATTTACGCAGCACTTTACACACATATATATATATTGTACATTCACATCAGTCCCTAACCCTCAAGGGGCGTACAATCTAAGGTCCCTGCCTCACATTCATACACATACTAGGGGCAATTTAGACAGGAGCCAATTAACCCACCAGCATGTCTTTGGAGTGTGGGAGGAAACCGGAGTACCTGGAGGAAACCCACACAGGCACAGGGAGAACATGCAAACTCCAGGCAGGTAATGCCGTGGTTGGGATTTGAACCAACGACCCTAGTACTGCCAGGCGGACGTGCTAACCATTTAGCCACTGTGCTGCCCAAGAATGATGCATATTATATATTTATGTATATAGGTAATGTAATAAACTATATTGTACTCATTGCTGGTAATTGTGTATATCGCTCGTTCTGGCCGGAAGGGCATGGCTCCAAGGTCACACGCACACTGCATCCTCTTGTTTGGAAGACATCAACACTACATATTGCCCGACTAACGATTTTTTTTAGATTGGTTAATGTGGGCCACGATTTCGACCAACGAACGAATGCTTTTCGGTCATCGGATGACCGATCGGTTGATTTTCTAATAGTGTATTCCCACCTTTAGAGTCATAGGGTGTAACCTTCTTCATTCTGTCTGGAGCTACAACAATGATTGATGAGCGATGTTGGACGTTATCAAAGTGACTCGAGCAGCCACTTGGTACTTTTTGTCCAGAATATTACTTTTAGATGTCACAAAGTCCAGTAATCTTCAGTAGAAGTGGTGCAGATATTGCAGAACCCCTGCTTTGATCATGCATTTCCATTTAGAACAAGTATTTCCCCTTGTTTTGTAAATTGCATCAGACAGGGATTTTTTATTTTCTTGCTAATTCCACGTTTAGGAATTTTTCTGTCTCTTGTTTTGCACTCTCCATACCAGTCTGAATCAAGGGAATATACAAGCTGAGGGAAATTCCTTCGCCTGTCACATGTTCAGATAAATGAACGCTTACACTCCCTGTGCCCTGTGGAAGTATGCAGCATTTGATTGCTCTGGGCTGAGAACACTGGACTTTGCACGCTCACGTTGACACACCATATCCCGATGTTTCCTTGTTCATGTAGGAAAGCAACTATGTCAACTTTGATATTTACAATGTAACAAGCCGTACCAAAATGTAGTATGATTTATTGGACATACAGTAAATGTTTTGCTTGAATGCAAAGATAGTAATTTTCATTATGTAGCCACTGAAAAATGTCAGCTCTGATTCCAAAATAAAAAATGAATTCTTGCACCTTACTTAGCCTTACATGTAGTGTCTGCATTTTTTTTTTTTCATAATGTTCACGTGATGATCCTGCGTACACTTCTCCTAGGGTGATAATGCTCAGTCACTGTACTGTATCCATGGAGTATTGTCCTCCTAGGCTGCGCTCCTGATTTGGGCTACAAACACCTCCTCTTTGCATCTCTAACCCTAGGTTCAAAGCTAAGCATTTTCTTCAGCGTTTTGCAGAAATGCAGTACAGTCCATTTGATATGATTTCCTATGGGACACGTTCACATCTCCGCATTTTTACCCGGTGCGGTTTTTGGAAAGGGTCAGAGACTTTTTTGAATGCAAAAAGTTGCATTTTTGGTTCTATAGACTTCAATGAAAACGCTACAGAAAAGCATGTGTTGCGTTTTTGATGCGTTTTGCATTTTAAATCTGCCTAGCAACAAGAAAAATTAAAAAATGTAAAAAAAGCAGCCAAAACGCAAAGCAGAATCGGCTCAAACGCAACCTGCATAGGTGTGATCCTAGCCTTATACATAGAGAAGGAGCTGCTGTGTAGTTCATTGACAATAGCTGGGAAGCTGATAACATTGCTTGCGATATAGCAAAGAAAACTTTTCTTTTTACAAAAAATCCAATCTACATACAAAAGTGTCCAATATAAAAAATTAAAATGTCCCCAGTGTTCTAAACCACATCCGTGAAACAATCTTTTTCTTCTTTCAAAAGTTATTCTCAATTCCGGAAGTCTGTAGTGATCATATACCTCAAAAAAAACAAAATCAAAATAGTGTCATACCCTTTATACAATAAAAATATATACCCCACACTTGTGCAAAAAAAAAAAATGTGAGATTAACAAGAGTATGGATATAGATGCATTCAACATTTGAAAGAAGAAAATGATTGTTTCACGGATGTGGTTTAGAACATTGGGGACATTTTAATTTTTTATATTGGACACTTTTGTATGTAGATTGGATTTTTTGTAAAAAGAAAAGTTTTCTGTGATATATTTTAACTTTCAAGGGTGGAAGTATTCTACTTTTCTATATAATTGGAGGGGTTTGAGCAAGTGTGGTGCTGTTTAATTAATATATTGCTTGCGATATCCATTCATTGCACGGGAAGTTAGGACACTGACATTGTTTTTTTGCAGTCAACACACATCTATGGACTACTGAACTGTATATTGTTGTTCTTGTGTTTCAGATATCCTTTAAATTGTTGATCATATCGGTATTTTTTAAGAGTTTTTTTTTTTTTTTTTACGTTCTCCTGCCCAGCCAGGAGTCCCTTTTAAAAGGGTCTGTACACCTAGGCGGCAGGAAAGGTTGGCCTGTCATGTGACCTCTGTGATTGGCTGTCACAGTGGTCATGTGATCTAGAGCTGGTCCCGCCAACCTCTGATCATTCGTACAAACCAATATCTGTCTTTTAACAGGTCGCTGTGCTGGGAGCGTGCAGGGAGCGCACTATCAGTGCAGAACGCGCTCCTGCCCATGGACACAAGTGTAGGTGTTGAAGCCCACTCTTTATGCCACTTACGTGTGGCAAGAGGTTAATACCAACTAACAAACTTTGCAACTGACGTGCTTTCCAGAAATTCCCACGTCTCCTGCTCTGTGTTATTTTAATATCGTCTCAGCTGGGTGTTCATATTATGTCAGTTGCTTTCACAGTTGGAGCCTGGGCGTGCCACTAAATACAGTGCAGGCTCTTTGTGCAATGTTTTAGTTATACAGCAACCCCCCCTACCCCACCCCCAGTGCTACAATACCATCAGGTGGTTAGTCTGGTTTCCTAGTTCACAACTGTCATGTGCAGCTGTCTGCAGCCAATCACCTGTGCTGCTACTCAGCTGTCATCTCACTAATGTGCAGTCTGGTCTCAGGGGGATTTAACTCACTTCTCTTAATAAGAACTTTTCTAGGGGTCACAAGTGCAGTTTTCACATTAGTTTGCAATACTATAAGCGAATAATTCCAAACGCCACCTGACATCGGGCTTTATATCTGTAAAAGATGGGATCTTGTCGCTGTGACCACTTTCCATTCTGTCACTTGTGTCCACTACTACATGAAGGCAGCCAGCATTTCAGTGAGAGTAGACTGCTTTGTCACATGATGCTTTCTTAGATTGTAAGCTCCAAGGATCAGGGCCCTCCTAACCCTCTTGTATTGAACTGTATTGTTGCTGTATTGTCTCCCGTTTATATTGTAAAGTGTTGAGCAAACTGTTGGCGCTATATAAATCCTGTATTAATAATAATAATGCCACTAAAAGCCTAGCTCCACGGTTAATGTCCCTTTTAAATCGTTTGTTTGGGCCAAGTGAGCTATTAACTGCACCAACGGGTGAGCATGCTGGGCACACTATGTTATCTGTACGCAGTCTCAGCTACATATAGTATACAACACAGAAGTCTGCCCTACTCCAGGAACAAAATGGAGTCGAGCTAAGCTCTTCTCAGCCATTCCCACTATGAAGACTACAACGCTTCCTTTGATTGGTTGAGGCAGAGTTCATGATGTCATCTATTCACCTCTCTGCCAATCCTGAACTGAGAAATATTCATAAGCATATTTAGCTGCTTGCCCAGAGATCTCATTAAAGTGTATGTACTCTTCAGTATAAACTTCTCCTGTTTTCTTCCTTTTGGTCGTTAAATATACCACTAAAAATATTTTGTTTTGTGTTCAGATTGTAAAAAAAAAAAAAAACACCATTTGATCCTGCATGAAATCCAGTTTGCTTTGTTTGCAATCTGATTTTACAATCTCTGTGCGTTCTTTATATTTACCAGACCTATGTAATAGGTGAGCACACCTAAACAGCCTAATTAGTATCAAAGCAGGTAGGCACTTGCACTACATAGTTGATTGCAGATTTACAGTAAGAGATTGTACAATCCATAATTTTGATTGGTTGGTACCGTCGCTTTTATAGATTTCTGTCCAGTCATTGTATGGTCACCTTAATATCCTTCTGTGTGGATAAGTGGCTGGTGGACTCGAACTCTTTCCCTCACCAACACCTAGAGCAGTGGACATGACAGTACTCATCTATTTGATTCAACCCCCTCGTTGGGCCTGCACATTTATACGCAGAAGAGGCAGAGCAGTCACGTGATCTCATAGAACAGTGGTTCTCAACCTGTGGGTCGCGACCCCTTTGGGGGTCGAATGACCCTTTCACAGGGGTCACCTAAGACCATCTGAAATTATTATATTCCAATATTTCCAATGTGTAAAGAGCAGCTACTGTGTTGAAAGCAGCTACTGTGTGGAAAGCAGCTACTGTGTTGAAAGCAGCTACTGTGTGGAAAGCGGCTACTGTGTTGAAAGCAGCAGTATTGGAGATAAAACGACACCTCATGAATTATAATTACTGGGTAAATAATTTTATGGTTGGGGGTCACCACAACATGAGGAACGCGGCATTAGGAAGGTTGAGAACCACTGTCATAGAATAACATTAAATCATTTTTTCATTGCGATTTCTGCTTGAATGTATGCAGAAAATAGGAGGTAGCATTCAAAAGGAGGAGTATTGCATAGCCGTAACTTTTACTTTAATCAAAGAAACTTGTACAATATATCAGTTGAACAAGAGGGATTTAAGTGATCCAGTCAACACCTGTGGCCCGTGCAAGTAAGCCGATAGCTGTAGCAGGTGATTTAAACGTTATCTTGTTGAATATCTTGATGAAGAAAGAAACATCCTTTTGTTTTATTAATGGTATGGTTACATTACACAAACAGCGCTGCTTGCTATGGTTACAGAGTTAGTCATTACACACCCTGCTGTACCTGGAGAAGAGGAATTGGCATTGTAGACACGTTCCTGCCCTTAGCTTTCTTTTGAGCTATTAACATTTCTCCATGTCCGTGCTTGTGATCTGTGTTCTGATTGGATGGCCCTAAATTCCTGGTACTCAGGTTCTCAGTGAACTATAGTATCTTCCCATAATTACTTTTGTAGAATGTAAATAATCATTTCCAACCTTCTTCAACATACTGTGCAGCTTGAATAGAAGTAGAAGCTGGAACTAAATGTTCAGACACAGCCACGGATGATCCAAACTGGGAGCATTTTGAGTAGAGCTCTGGTTTCTGTTCTAACTTGTTTGTTCAGAAGTTTTATGTGATTATTATATCTTTTGTATTTAGTGTTACTGTTGTCCAGAAAGTCATAATAGACTTCAACTGCTGATGATATATTTGTGTGATCTTCTGAACTCACAAATTATATAATTTGAGAGAAAGTTGTGGTGGCACTACATCTGGCATAACCATGTTGCCAGACGTAGTTCTCATATGGTCCTCTTTTTGTCCCAGGTACAGTGGGGATCAAAAGTTTGGGCACCCCAGCTAAAAATTTGTATTAATGTGCATAAAGAAGCCAAGGAAAGATGGAAAAATCTCCAAAAGGCATCAAATTACAGATTAGACATTCTTATAATATGTCAACAAAAGTTAGATTTTATTTCCATCATTTACACTTTCAAAATAACAGAAAACAAAACAATGGCATCTGTAAAAGTTTGGGCACCCTGCAGAATTTATAGCATGCACTGCCCCCTTTGCAAAGCTGAGACCTGCCAGTGTCATGGATTGTTCTCAATCATCGTCTGGGCAGACCAGGTGATGTCAACTCAAAGGTTTTAAATGCCCAGACTCATCTGACCTTGCCCCAACAATCAGCACCATGGGTTCTTCTAAGCAGTTGTCTAGAAAACTGAAACTGAAAATAGTTGACGCTCACAAAGCTGGAGAAGGCTATAAGAAGATAGCAAAGCGTTTTCAGATGTCAATATCCTCTGTTCGGAATGTAATTAAGAAATGGCAGTCATCAGGAACAGTGGAAGTTAAAGCAAGATCTGGAAGACCAAGAAAAATATCAGACAGAACAGCTCGCAGGATTGTGAGAAAAACAATTCAAAACCCACGTTTGACTGCACGATCCCTCCAGAAAGATCTGGCAGACACTGGAGTTGTGGTACACTATTCCACTATAAAGAGATACTTGTACAAATATGGTCTTCATGGAAGAGTCATCAGAAGAAAACCTCTTCTACGTCCTCACCACAAAAATCATCGTTTGAACTTTGCAAATGAACATATAGACAAGCCTGATGCATTTTGGAAACAAGTTCTGTGGACCGATGAGGTTAAAATTGAACTTTTTGGCCGGAATGAGCAAAGGTACGTTTGGAGAAGAAGGGGCACAGAATTGAATGAAAAGAACCTCTGTCCAACTGTTAAGCATGGGGTTGGATCAATCATGCTTTGGGGTTGTGTTGCAGCCAGTGGCACAGGGAACATCTCACGAGTAGAAGGAAAAATGGATTCAATAAAATGTCAGCAAATTTTGGATGGTAACTTGATGCCATCTGTGAAAAAGCTGAAGTTAAAGAGAGGATGGCTTCTACAAATGGATAATGATCCTAAACACACCTCGAAATCCATGGGGGATTACATCAAGAGGCGTAAACTGAAGGTTTTGCCATGGCCTTCACAATCTCCTGACCTCAACATAATTGAAAATCTATGGATAGACCTTAAAAGAGCAGTGCGTGACAGACAGCCCAGAAATCTCAAAGAACTGGAAGACTTTTGTAAGGAAGAATGGGCAAAGATACCTCAAACAAGAATTGAAAGACTCTTGGCTGGCTACAAAAAGCATTTACAAGCTGTGATACTTCCCCAAGGGGGCAGTACAAGATAGTAACTCTGCAGGGTGCCCAAACTTTTGCAGGCGCCATTTTTTTGTTTTCTGTTATTTTGAAAGTGTAAATGATGGAAATAAAATCTAACTTTTGTTGACGTATTATAAGAATGTCTAATCTGTAATTTGATGCCTTTTGGAGATTTTTCCATCTTTCCTTGGCTTCTTTATGCACATTAATACAAATTTTTAGCTGGGGTGCCCAAACTTTCGATCCCCACTGTACAATACAGGCATTCAGCACTGGCACCAGAAACCACCTTCAGTCAGATTTCACATCAACTAAGGATGGCTAAATCCATGAAAAGTGACCCTGTCACCTAGTCAAACATATGTACTCAGAAGGTGGAAGTGTGCAATCCAGTTTCTGAACAATTTTTCTGCTGTGCTGTGAAATTACAGATCGAATTAAATTGAGCGTTATCTATGTCTTAGTAACAATGTATATTTAGATTTAAAAAATATTCTTTAATAGGCTATATTTGCCATTATATTGATTTGTGGCAACCCATTTGAGAAACCTTGTGTTATAGATTTGCAGTGCAGGGAAGCGTACTGATAATTACTGCACTGTTCCCCACCAGTCCTCCTCTTCTGTCTGTCCCAGGCTCTTATATGTGATATCACCTTGGATGGATGAGAGGAGGACTAGCGAGGATCAAGGGGAAAAGGTATGTTACAACAGCAGCTTTCCTGAGCTGCTCTGCATGCGGAGGAAAGCAACTCCCTGCGTGCTCATCTCAAATTTGACTCTCAATTGAGTCTATTCAGAAGAAAGCAAACCCAAGTTTCACATTAAGGAGATCATTTGTTTTTTTTCCCTTCTTATTCTGTTATTTAATGCTGTTTAATTGTTGTAACTACAGCTCGCTGATCAGATCAAATGTTCATGAGTTGTAGCTATGAAAATGTTTTTCAGGTGTTCCCAAGATTTCAAACTTTTTTCCAGGGGTTCCTCCAAGGTAAAAAGGTTGATAAACCCCAATCTAGAGTATGTTCTGCTTAAGGCTCAGTTCAAACGATACCGTTGCTGTGGGAAAAGCACGTTCTCGAGCGCATTGTTTTTGCACCACATTCAAACATACTGCCCTTGCTATCTGCATGCTGGTGCCAATGTAATGTTAATGGCACCCCAAATGCAGATTTAGGCTACGTTCACACTAGCGTTGTGTGCAGGCGGCAGAAAGGCATTTGGGAAGCGTTTTTACCGCTTCCCAAACGCCTTGGACAATTCTGCACATTGCAGCACATGGTGCTGTTCTAACGGGAGCGTTAGCGTCGCGGCAAAATGGACGCCTCTGGTCTTGTCAGGAGGCGTTGAAGTCTCCTATTTTAGTCTATGGTGCCGCTCGGTTGCGACACGGTTGCGGGGCGTTTGCGGAGCGGTAACACCATTCAAACTTCATTATAGGCATTTGTAGGGCGTTTTTAACACTCGGCAACCGCCTAGCAACCGCCGCTGAACCGCGTATGCGGCGTTTGCCGAGCGTTAAAAACCGCTCCGCAAACGCCAGACCAACGCTTGCCAAACGCTATAGGGGCATTTGGCAAGAGTTAGTAAAACAGTCAAGTGTGAACGAGCCCTTAGTGCGTTTGCAGGCACCAAATCACATGGTACTGCAGGTCCATGCATATTGGTGCTGCACATTTTTTTAAAAGCAGTACATGCACTACTTTTTCTTTGTTCTGTTGCAATTTGCAGCTCATTTAGCACCCGGATTCTGTGCAATTCCAGTGTGAACCGGTCCTATGGGTTTTCTAGGTTCATGTACATTGCTGTAATAAAATTGTAATTCATTGTGAATTGTTTTTACCCTTAGTAGAGCTAATGTTCTGCCTACTTTAAATGAGTCCTGCTTGTGATGAAATGTTTGTTTTCTATGATGGACATGATAAGATTAGGATGGACACAAACAGCAAATTTGGAGGCAAATCAAATTGGATTTCATTTAGCAAAGTAAATACAACAGTTTGTTTATTTGCGACTCTTGAGCCTATAATCCTGAGCAGCCAATGGAGACAGATTTAGCATTGTAGATGAGACAGAATTATACTTCAAACATACATCCAATTAAGAAGTGGTCAGGAAAGGTTTATTTCAGTGCTACTTTAGAGCTTCAGAGGGAGGAATTTATGAATGAAGCCGAACTCTTAGGCCCCATTCACATATGTGAATGGGGCCTGGTGTGATCATATGCTGGAACTCCAACGGGCCAGTTTCATGAAGCAAATACATGAGTGATCTGCCCTGGACACACATTGTCTGTATATCATGCATCTGACTGTTCAAAGCCCCATTTGGAAGTGTGAATGGGGCTTTGTACTAAGGACTCATTTACACCACATGTATTGGGATTTTGCTTTGCAGCATTGTCCAATGCATAGACAAGGCAAATGCTTGTTTCTAATTAGGCGCAGTCCACAGCGTTGTACCATGCCGCGGCTCATTGAACTGAAATGTCACTTTATAAAATGTCATTAAAGTTCTGGAAAGTTTCCAGCACATGGCACTGCAGACTTCTCTCTGCAAACCAGCGGCTGCATTCTTGCATAGCTACTGATGTAAACAAGTCCTAATTCTGATATTGTCATGTTGAGTGACAGAATTGGTAAATGTCCCTCAATGGAGCGTCTGATCCCCCTAAACTTTACTGCTTTAGACACTGTTTTTTTTTAGGATCAAATTTTGAGGCTCAGTCTCTACACCTGCCTTCTGCTAACTTTTTAACATGAAGCAACTCTAGATATAGCTTTCAGGTCTAAGGAATCCCCCAGTAATAATTATATCTATTTTACTGTATCTACAGATCGCAAAACATTAGTGTAAACAGTAAGTTGTAGATTTAAAAATAAATAACATGATTGTGTCATATTTGGCATATTTTACACCCAGGGGTGCTCTGCATGACCATATTGGTAGTCATTTTATTGAAGTGAAACAAATAATAATGGCCAGAAAATAAATGAAAAATTGTAGCTCTTCCTAACGTTGATAGTAGAAAAGTGACCCCTTCCATTGATGGTCAGTGATTGAAGGGACCTAGTACAGTGGTGGTCAGTGGAAAGAATGGTCATTACAAAAAGCTGAAAAGATCATTGGTGGCATTGGTGGCTTATTTGAGAGGCAGAAATTTCTCTTTTCTCGGGGAACCCCTAGCTACCTCTGGAAGAACCCTAGTTGATTAAGACTGTTTTAGTTGGTTTCTCCACAGCAGTAAGAGTAGTCCAAGGGTTTGTGCTGATTATAAGACACTTCAAATGTGAAGTGTTGAGTTCAGCTTTCCAGTCTGAATTGGGTTTGGTTAGGTTTCAGACAACCTGCTCTTTCATCAAGTATATTTCTAAAGCCTGGATGTTTGCCACCTGAGCTGCAAAACAGGGAAATAAATGATAGAGGTCATGTGAGGACACTTTATGAAACATAGCTTTTTAGAAATAGATCTCTTTTTCCTTACCTGGAAGCATATTACTTACTAAATAGTAAATGTCCATACCTGTTCTTGGGGATTTGAGTATTTATTTGAATATTTGTAGTTAAAGGTAGAGGCACATTGTTCCTGGTTTAGTTGATATTGGCATTTATTACCAAAACATACCACTGTAGGGAATGATTAATACGTTTTTGAATCCTTGCAAAAGCGTATTGCCGTAATATGACTGGTATGAGGCATTTGACAATAGTAGAAAAAAAAACTTAGGGGAGCTCCAGTCATATTTGTAAAAATTAAGTTGGCAGCTAAAAACTGTAGCTGCTGTTAATAAACACTCATCTGTCTTTGGATCCAGCGCTGTGCTCACTGGAGCTGTTTTCTCCACCCATCTTCAGTCCTTGCCGCCGCTATCTTAACTGTGGGCTCCTGGCTGTGACGGCTTCCGGCCTCATTGTCGAGTGCCCATTGTTCATGCAGGAGCCTCACTGCGCATTGTGAATGTTGTCTTCTCCCCCCCCACAAAAAAAGGGCCATTTCTGAAAGATGAGCCAGGGGAAGAAGCAGCAGAACTTCCCCTTTTGGGTGCAACTCTGCTTTAAGTACAACTAAAAGCAAAACTTTTTAATTTTTTTTTATAGAGTAATGGAGGCTTATAACCCCTGTAAGGTTTATTTTTGACATCTGTCCCATTGGGCAGCTTTCCTTTCACTTCTGCCCCATAGCCAAAACAGGAGATAAGAGAATATCCCTCTTAAGTGAGGGAATACCTGGTTGTCACCACATTCACTATACCTATTTTCAACACTGGAAAATATTCCCACTATTCCTGTTCTGGGGACAGCCCAACATTAATCTCCCAAACGGGCACAGACAGCAAAAAAAAATTAGGTGTTCTAATCCTTCTCCACGTTGTCTAAAACTTAGTCTTGCCTTTAATTTACTTTAAAGCGGAACAACACTGCATCTGAGCACCACAAACCTAAAATGCTAATTAATTTTTAATATTCAAAGCAAAATCTCCCATCCATCTATGTCTCCATGCTTTATTGTGCTGGCAAATATTTTTGAAAAATACTCCCCCCTAGTATTTCTGGCTGTTGCTGACTTGGGTAAGGGCCGATGATTCATGTAGATTTACTTCCTGGAATCCATCTGCCCTTAACTCAAGCATGCAAGTAGGAGGGTGTTCTTAGCTGACAAAATTCCTCCTGCCCTCCTGAAGACTCCTGGGATGTATGATATCATTGCCTAGGCCTGAACACCAGTAAGCAACTGAAATTTAAATAAAGTTTAAAACAAGTACAAATCTCATACTTTCCTATTTATTTACTAATGGTAGCAGCATAGGGATTAAAAATAGTCATTGTTGAGTGAGAAAGTGAAGTTCCACACTTCCAATTCATAAGTATCGAAAAAAAAGAAAAAGTAAATATATATTTACAGCAAATACAGCTTGTTTTGTCCAAGATCATTAACCTAGTAACCAATTTTGTTTTGCTTTTGCAGAGCTCCTGAGATCATTTTGGGGTTGCCATTTTGTGAAGCCATAGACATGTGGTCACTGGGATGTGTGATTGCTGAGCTGTTCCTAGGATGGCCTCTCTACCCTGGAGCACTGGAGTATGACCAGGTATGTCATTTTCTGTAAATCTGCTGACAAAGGTGGATGGATGTATATTTGTTCTTTTAACTGGTTTAAGTAGAATAACCATGAGCGTGGAATAACACAAAGGAATAGGTATCGAAAAAAAAAAAAATCCCAAAAAAAGTACAGCCTCAAATGCATTCTGGTGTCATCTCTTTGAAAATTCAAATATCATCATCTCTGGGAGCTCATAAAATCCTTAAGCCATAATCATTTAGGGGTGAGGGGGGTCCTTTAAATTATCTGAACATCTCTTTGTACCCCAATTACATAAATCACTTTGCATACGGATGTGTTTTTTTTTACCTTGTGTGCAGTACATACAGGCCTACAGTACTTCAGGCAAGCAATTCAAAAGAACAACCAAACACTATAGAAAAACTTCTGGAAGTTTTGACTAGTTTTGAAGTCAGATTGGCTCATCCAGAATGGGATGCTGGCCCATTACTGCAAAATACTGACAAAAAAGTCCAACAGCCGCAAATGTGCTCACATCCAGAACAAAACTGAGTTGGGCTGAGCACTGCTCAGCCATTCACAGGTAACTTTGTATTTTACAAATGAATACAAAGCTTTCTCTGATTGGCTGAGGCAGGTGGATGCCAGTCAGAGGAAGCTTTGTATATTCAGTCATAGAATACAAAGCTCCCTGGGAATGGCAGAGCAGTGCTCAGCCCTACTTGATTTGTGTTTTAGGTGTGTATAGGGAATTTTCCATCCCACAGCCGGAAGATAACGCTCTACACTGTATGAAGCTGAGGCGGCATAAAATGCTGAGAGCCGCTCCATGTCTTAGTGAAGTAAATAGAATGGAATCAGCTTGGGTCAAACAAAATATTTAAACGTCAGTAAAAGCTGGATATCCGCTTTGAAGAAGTCGTCCAGTCAAATCTACTGATCGCTGGTGCAATGCTTTACAGGCTCCTTTGTACAAAATTAATAAATGCACATTTTTTTACCTGCAAAAAAATGTGCATTTGTTTTTTTTGTCCAAAAGGTGAACTTATCCTTTTAAGCTTAAACCTAATCCCGTCCCCTTTTTAAGCCCTATGCTCTCTACCCTGTAAAGGAAAGATTTGTGTACTTGCCTATCTAAAGGCGCTCTGGTCCAGTCACGTAATCGGGTCTAAGTGCCGGCTTCAATGTAGAGGAGGAACAGCAAACAGTGAACACCTCAGTAAGTCTATGGGTGACATCATCGTCCAGGCTTTGCAATTGTCGCTGCTTTATCCTCTCCTCTGAAGCTGGCCACTGGGGAGATCATGTGATCAGTCCGGAGTGCCCTTAGATTAGGTCAGTATACACATATTTCATTTACAGGGTACCTAGCTTAGAGCTTAGAATGGGGGTGACAGTAGGTTTAAGCTTAGTTAGGTTTTGACCGGACTTCTACTTTAATGGGGGGGCGCATGTCATGCTCTGTGTGTCAGTGGATATGAGTACCCCCATAAGCAGGCAGATTACTGTGGGGGGAGGAGACAGAGAAGAGGAGGTTCAGTGCTGCTCTGTGCAAACCTATTGCACAGAGCAGGTAAGTATGACATGTTTGTTATTTAAAAAAATATATGCAAATAAAAGAAACAGTGCTGCACTAAGGAAAATGTGTCTGTATAACAATAAAATGATAGAATTCTAAAATAGAGCACCCATATAAAATGTACATCAATAGAACCATATATAATAAAGTGCTAAGTTGTATCCGAGCCCCTCTGATAATCTATATACGGAGGGTAATGGTGAGCAGATCCAAATATGTGACAATATATATCCGTTCTGTTATCCCAGTATGAAATCCAATGTGGTATACGGTGAAAAGAATGGTAAGATTGCACACTCACCGGAAGTGCAATCTTAATGCGCATAGAATAACCGTATCGGCCGGAGGTCTCATGAAAGGTACAGCCAGGTGACGATGGTGAAGATGTCCCTCAAAGGGTCCCTTAAACGGGTTGTTGGTATAAAGGTCTGGTCTAAGGCTTCCCTCCTCTGGTCCGAATGGATCACCTGGGGTCCTGGGCTGGGGTTTAAATGCTCAGTGCAGAGCAAAAAATGTATGGATGCCCATAGTGTAGTAAGTCAAGTATTTATTAAATGAGCATTAAAATATAAGTAGTGAAGTACATACATATGTATAAAAAACTGAGGCACAGGGTGACTGTGGGCTTATGCAAAGGGCAGCATGAAAGCTGCTGAATAAACTGACCAGTATGATGATAATGATGGCCGCCGGACCTCCGTGATCTGGCGGCGTGACATCACGGCGTGCAAGGGCTCCTCCTAGACGCGTTTCGTATAACCATACGTCTCCAGTACTTGACTTACTACACTATGGGCATCCATACATTTTTTGCTCTGCACTGAGCGTTTAAACCCCAGCCCAGGACCCCAGGTGATCCATTCGGACCAGAGGAGGGAAGCCTTAGACCAGACCTTTATACCAACAACATGTTTAAGGGACCCTTTGAGGGACATCTTCATTTTCTTCACCAGGCTGTACCTTTCATGAGACCTCCGGCCTTTACGGTTATTCTATGCGCATTAAGATTGCACTTCCGGTGAGTGTGCAATCTTACCATTCTTTTCACCGGATACCACATTGGATTGCATACTGGGATAACAGAGCGGATATATATTGTCACATACTTGGACTTGCTCACCATTACTCTCCGTATATAGATTATCAGAGGGGCTCGGATACAACTTAGCACGTTATTATATATGGTTCTATTGATGTACATTTTATATGGGTGCTCTATTTTAGAATTCTATCATTTTATTGTTATACAGACACATTTTTCCTTAGCGCTGCACTGTTTCTTTTATTTGCTTGTTGAAGAAAGGTTTTGTGGTTCCTTACTGGTGCATACAGCTGCTTCTGTAAGCGCTTGCTAGGTCCCAATTTTTCGAGTAAAAAAATATATGGGTTTACAATTACTCTCATTGCTGACCTGTTGCACACAGATGTAATCATCTTGTAAGCGCACAGGCGGTTATGAGTTTTTTTGTAAGTCAAAAAGGGGAGGTTATTTGCCTCAAGCCCAGTAATTGATAAGCTGCTGTTGTGGTTGAATTGCAGCATAAAGCTTTGATAGCAAAATCCATGAGCGCTCAGCAATACATATGCATGCTGCATCTTGTTGGTGTGTGCAGGTGGGCCATGCAGTTGTTTCTATCAAAAAGTGCATTCAGCTTTTGTTCCAGAAACTCTGTCACTGATTTCCTAGCCTTGTTTATTTTTCCGTATGAATACATTCATTACTTTACTTTAAAAAGCCTCAGCTGTTATGTGTCTCTGGTGAAGCACGTCTTGCTGTTGCGTATTCATTAATTTCAATGTGATTATGCAGAATGCATTACTTGTGTACTTCTAGGTATAGGGCCCAAGCAACACAGCTTGTGAGACGCTTTGCATGATAGTGTCATAAACAACTTGTAAATAGGATCACCAAGGGAGGACTTGTCTTCTCCGGAGAGCTGGCAATCTTTAAATGCTAAATAAAGCAGCAGGCAGGGGTTATTTGCGTATAGATAATATAATGTAA
Source organism: Staurois parvus (assembly GCF_062004578.1). Classification (NCBI taxonomy): domain Eukaryota; kingdom Metazoa; phylum Chordata; class Amphibia; order Anura; family Ranidae; genus Staurois; species Staurois parvus. The sequence continues at coordinate 6,192,405 of NW_028317955.1, read as the reverse complement.
TAAGCCAACAGGGCTGTGAAGCAAATCAGTAAACAAGAGAGATGCCATGCTGTAAAGACCTGTGTGGGTTTGTTTCTGTAGACACATGTGCCTGGACATTTGAACTCACTACCTGCACACCTACCTGAAAAAACACTTACCTGTTGTCATACTATATCATAAGAGCCAGAAGACACATAACATGGAGAGTGTAGGTTTCAGCTGCTGGATTCAGCATCAGTTAGATGTATCATAGTGGGGTAAATAATCAATATGAAGGCACTCTGAAAAACACAGAGCTTAGAGTTCCTAAAAACGGTGACAGGTAAATTGGGGTTAGCTGCTGCAACCTCTCAAGAATGATTCCCCTTTCTATCATTATTATACAGTATTTATAAAGCGCCAATAGTTCGCTCAGCGCTGTACATTACAAAGGGGAACAGAACATGTGACAGAACAATACCAATACAATGCAAAACATGAGGGGATTGAGGGCCCTGCTCTTTCGAGCTTACAATCTAGGAGGGGGGCCTATCATACAAAATTAGCACTGTAACAGAAGTGATTGAGGTGCTGCGCTCATCTGTTTGAGGGTGTTACCATGCAAGTATTAACCAATACATTCTAAATAAATGGATCTGGTCGTGGCATGACTCCAAGTGCGGTTTGAACAATGTAACTTATCCGGCTGAGTGGTAGATTGCACAGTAGAGTCTACATTGTAGAGTGCAGTGACTCTGTTTAGGCTGCTTTCAAACACTAAGGAGCCTCTAGGGGGCACCTTGTATGAAACCCAAAGGAACATCACATCAATAGTTGTCTAGGTAAGTTTACTTCATCATAACAATGCAAAAAAGACAAGCCTTTGGTCAATGGGGTCCATTGAGCCGTGACCTGGAAGGAACAGAAGTTTCGCCTGTTATATCGTGTGAACTTTATGACTTGGTCGGTCAATTTTCGAAATCATTGATGGCACCATCGGATTACCGAGCAAACGGTGGTTTTGATTTTTGGACGAAAAATCGTTTGGTATTCAAACCATCTATGGCCTGCATAAGAACTGGCAAGATATATTATATTTTTTGTTCTTGAGTTTAGATGTCCTGTAGGTAGAAATACGCTCCTGATTCTAAACTGTTTATTAGCAGTACTACACCGTGTGTAGGTTATCCTGCTTTGTGCCCATTGCTCTTGGTGGATAACAAGTGTGTAGCCCACTTCAGGGCTCTGTCTTGTTGTATAAAACACTTTGTAGATGTTTTAACGTTCACGCAAACAAATTATTGTACACTTATTGGGATTTATTTGATCAAAGACATGTAGCAGAATTAAAACATTTTGGCCTAAATTTATGAAGAAATTAGGTTTTTTACATTTTTTTTTTTTGAAAATGTTTTATAACAAAGTGAAAAACAGTTGTGTTTTTTTTAATTTTCGGTCTTTTTTCATTTATATAATAAAAAAATTTCCAGTGGCAAATACCACCCAAAAAAAATTACTATTTGTGTGCAAAAAGATTTAAATTTCATTTGGGCATGGAGTTGCATGATTGCGCAGTTACCAGTCAAACCAGCACAGTGCCGAATAGCAAAAAATGGCCTGGTTATGAAAAGGGTAAAAGACTAGAGACTCCCAAAGTTCTTATTCTCAAGCAGGCACATCAGTCTTTGGTGGTGCGGCAGAAATTTTCCCTGCCTCAAGCATAGCACCATTTTCACAATTCCAGACTGGATCTTCAGCTGTCATGACAGCTGATTTCACTTAAAGTTAAAAAAAAAAAAAAAAAAATTCTTCTACAAGGTAGAGGCACTGTCACCGTTGCAGAGACTTCCATCTTCACCTGGTCTTTCTTCCAGGTACCCGGGCTGCGGCCGTTTGAATGCCCGAGCCGCGATGGCAGCGCACAGAGCTTTTTAAAGGAAGAGCACGGGTATGCTGTTCCTTCAGAGCGCATGTGCCGGTGATGTCACTGGCTGCAGCTCACTAGAATATCTCCTAAATGGTGAATGTTCGCGATATTCATGTTACCTACAGGTAAGCTATGTTATAAGTTTACCTGTAGTTTAAAAAAAAAAAAAAAAAAAACAGGAAAAAAAAAAAAGTTAATTAACAAGTCCTATTTAAAAGCAAGGACATGGTTACTCTTCCCCTTGGAATGGTGCGCAGTTGCTTTGCACACAAGGGTATTACACGCTGGAACTTTTATGTATTATTGTATCCCAATTTTTTTAACAATAATCTGTCAGGCTGTCATTGACTGGCTTATGTGTGCGGATATTTCAGGATTTTTCTAACCCTGTTGTAGGCAAAACTGGAGAAATTCCAGGATCTAGCAGTGCGCACTTCATTAAAAAAAAAAAAAAATTCTCTGTTGTCATAGGATGTGCGAGCCCCTTGATTCCTTAACTGGATTGACTGTCTTATGACTTTTAAATTAATTTGTTAAAGTGGTTTAAAAGAAAAAGTGTGTGTTCTTAACTAAAAAAAAAAAAAAACCCCTAATGCTCGCATCCTCCTACAAACCTCCAAATTGCGTTTAACTGCTGCTGATCTGGCTTTCTCTTAGAGGGTGGCTATGTTCATTCTGCACAATCCCACTGTATGTAAACACGCAGCCATTCTCTCTTGCTGGCTCCCAAGATGGACCAGGGACTATGGGAATTGTAGTATGCATAGAGCAGTGCACATGGACCACAACTAATGGACACTTCTCATTCCAAATAAACAGAAGTGGGGGAAGAAGAGGCTCGAGAGCTCACGGAAAACAATACAAAGAGGCAGAAAAACACGATAAGAAACGATTGCATGAAAAATAGATGACAGGACCATCCAGTAGTGGATGTGTATTGATTATTTTTGGAGAACCAGGATATTGATAGTGTCACTTAAGTTCTTTATGCAGTCTGGGGCTATGAGCTCCTTTTTGAAAGCCCATGTCTGTATTCTTCGGTTGTGCTTCCTGAATTCAAGCAGATGGAGCCTTATAATGTCACTAAGTAAGGTATTATTTGCAGAATGTAAATTTTAAAGGCTTACTTTTTCCAAATAAAAAAAGATTTTATACTTACCTGCTCTGTGCATTGGTATTGCACAGAGGCCCCAAACCTCCTCTTCTGGGTCCCATGCTGCTGATCTTGGATCCTCGTTTTCTGTGTCTGCCACCAGAGAAGACCACTTGCTATGGAGGCAAACATGCAAGCCTGCTCCCAAGCTGGGCTGTGTGTGTCCATAGACAATTGAAGTCCGCTATTAGCCACTTCCAGACAAGCCGCAGTACATATATTGCAGACAGGCACAATCACATACATGTATATCGGATGTGATTACCGGGTCGGGGGCGCTGGCTGGGACCTGCTGATTGGCTGTGCCGTATCGCAGCCCAGAGCCCTGTGTTGAGAAACACAGGGCTCTAAGCAGAGGGACTGATCGCCGTGTTTTTTTCCCCTGCAAAGCAGGGAAAAGAAATACTGCAATCTGTAGTGAAAAGCAGTACATGTTCCACACACTAATACTTGTTAGCCATACAGTTAACCCTTAGATGGGAAACCCCTTTCCCAGCCAGTGTCTTTAGTACAGTAGCATTGTATATTCTTAGCACTGATCACTGTATTAGTTCACTGGTGATGTCAGTCAGTTCCCACAAAGTGTCCATTGGTGCCAGATTGCCTGCCACACTCCCACTGTAAGTCGCTGATCGAAGCCATTAATAGTATAAAAAAATCCAGTATATATACCATCATTTGTAGATACTATAACTTTCACACAAACCAATTACTATACACGTATTGGGATTTATTTTATCGAAGACATGTAGCAGAATACATTTTGGCCTAAATTTATGAAGACTTATTTTGTAAAAAAATTTTATTGGATATGTTGTTATATGGAAGAAAGTAAAAAATATAATTTTTTTTTTTTCATTTCTATAATAAAAAACCCAGTGGTGATCAAATACCACCAAAGGAAGTTCCATTTAAAGAAAAATGTATGATATAAATTGAATTTGGGTACAGCTTTGTATGACCGCGCAATTACATGTTAATCACTCCCCAGTCGCCAAAAGTATATATACGTCCTCGGTTCAGAAGTGGATACCGGGGGTATGACTGCAGCAAAGTGCCATAACCCTGCTATTTGTTTTTTTTCAGCTTGCAATACCCTATCTACTAAAAGTGGTCTCAGCAGCAGAATTGCCACTAGATCACTTTTAGAAGCAGCAGGAAGGGAGCACCCCCCCCCCCCTTCCTCCCGTCGCCTTCTGGTGGTTCTGGAGTTTACCTGGATGATCAGTGATCCCGAGAACCCATCTATGCATCGCAGTGGCTGGGCATAGAGATGAGTGAAGGAAAGATGGCCCCCACTCATCTCTGTGCCCTTGAAGGACTGGAGCAACGTCATTACGTCACCTGTTTTGGCCAAAAGAAAACAATCACATTTTTTTTATCTTAAAGCATTAGATCAGTGCTTTACATTGTAGAGGAGAGATGTGGGCCTCATTGACCCTAGATCTCTCCATAAAGAGGACCTGTCACTGCTTATTTCTAGAACAAGATGTTTACATTCCTTGTGATAGGAATGAAAGTGATCAAAAAAAATTTTTTTTTAAAGGGACAGTGTAAAAATAAAACAAATGTAATCACACACAGTGGTGAACTCATATGTTAGCCACTCCCACATATGTAAACTGTGTTCCAACCACACATGTGAGGTTTCATTGTGAATGTCAGAGCAAGAGCAATAATTCTAACACTAGATCTCCTCTGTAACTTTAAAATGGTAACCTGTAGAAATGTTTAAAGCGTTACCCATGGAAATATTTAAGTACTGTAGTTTAGCAGCATTCCACGAGCGTGCGCAATTTTAAAACATGACATGTTGGCTATCTATTTACTTGGCATAACTTAATCTTTCATATTTTACAAAAAACATCAGTTATATGTTTTGTTTTTGTTTTTTTAAGTGTATTTTTTTCCAAAAAATTGCGCTTGAAAAATCGCTGTGACATAAAAAATAGCAGTGACCGCTATTGTATTCTCTAGGGACTCTGCTACAAAAAATATATACTGTTTGGGGGTTCTAAGTAATTTTCTAGCAATAAAAACATTGATTTTTTACATATAATGCGGGTAAAATAAGTATTGAACATATCACCATTTTTGTCAGTAAATATATTTCTAAAGGTGGCATTGACATGAAACCGACCACATGTCGGTAACAACCAGTGCAATCCAAACATAGAAAGAAACCAAAACAAATAAGTTCAGAAATTAAGTTATGTGTAAAACAATAGAAAGACACAGGGAAAAATTATTGTACATGCTAACTAAAATGTATTTAACACTTCATACAAAATTCTTTGGTAATGACAGCTTCAAGACTCCTCCTGTATGGAGAAACTAGTCGCATGCATTGCTCTAGTGTGATTCTGGCCCATTATTCCACACTAACAGTGTTCAAATCTTGAAGTTTCAGTGGGCCTCTTCTATGAACTCTGATCTTTAGTTCTTTCCATTGATTTTCTATTGGATTCAAGTCAGGTGAGTGGCTGGGCCAGCAGCTTTATTTTCTTTCTTTAAAACCAATTGAGTGTTTCCTTGGCTTTGTGTTTGGGAACATTCTCTTGCGGTAATGTCCACCCTCGTTTAACCAAATCCATACCGGGCAATTTTACACCTTCTTGCCCAGGCCATTTTTCAGGTTTCAGCGCTCTCACACTTTGAATGACAATTGTGCGGTCATACAACATTGTACCCAAACTAAAATTTTATCATTTTCTCCACACAACTAGAGCTTTCTTTTGGTGGTATTTAATCACCGCCAAGGTTTTTATTTTTTTGCTAAATTAACAAAATAAAGACCAAAAATTTTGAAAAAAAAACACGTTTTTCTTTGTTTCTGTTATAAAAGTTTGCAAATAAATAATTGTTCTTCATAAATTTAGGCCGAGATGTATTCTACTACATGTCTTTGGTGAAAATAACCCAAATTAGGATGTATTATTTAGTTTGTAGGAAGGTTATAGAGTTCATAAACTATGGTATAGATCTGAATATTGATCAATCCTGAAGTACTGACAGCCAATCTAATTTCTTGAGGTCCAAGAATGTCAGAATAGTACAGATATCCCCCAAATGACCCCTTTTTGCAAAGTAGACAGTCCGACGTACTTCAGAAGAGGCATAGTGAGTTTTTTGAAGTTGTATTTTTTTTGTCCTAATTTTTCGGAAAATGAAAAAATAAAAAAAATTATTTTCACTATTTTTTTTTTTTTTACATATTGTCACCAGTGCAGTACAGCGTCATCATATAACTGGCATGGCGGTGATCAGGGACACTGACTGGTGACAGTGTGAAAAAAAAAATATATATATATATATTTTTTTATTATTTTAAATTTTTTAGTACATTTTTTTTCTTTTTTTAAGATTTTTTTTTTCACATTTCACTATGTCCAAAGTAGTACAATGTTACCATAGTAACATTGTACTACTTTGGGGAAGTGATCAGTACTCAGGTACTCAGATCTGTCATCGGCCGTGTCCGAGGTACACGGCCGGTGACAGATCGCGACGCTGCGCGGCTCTGCAAGCGCGCAAACTGCGCATGTGCGGGAGGACGCTATATGGTGGCCTCCCGGAAAGCTAGTACATTTTTCCGGACACCATTCGGCCATAGGCCGGGCGTCAAATGGTTAATCTTCATCATCCTGGTAGATGGCAGCAGATTTTTATCAAGAATGTCCTGGTACATTTTTCCATTCATTCTTGCTTCAATGATTTGAAGTTTACCTGTACCATATGCTGAAAAACAGCCCCACACCATGATTTTCTCACCTCCAGACTTCACTGTTGGTATGGTGTTTTGGGGTGATGTGCAGTTCCATTTCACCTCCAAACATGGTGTGTACTATGGCATCCAAAGAGTTCAATTTTGGTCTCATCTGAGCAGACTATATTCTCCCAGTAATTCACAGGCTTGTCTAAATGTTGTACAGCAAACTTTAAAAGAGCTTCAACATGCTTTTTCTTCTCCAGTGGAGTCTTGCATGATGAACGTGCATAGTGGCCATGGCGATTGAGTTCATTACATATTGTTTTCTTTGAAACAATTGTACCTTCTAATTCTAGGTCTTTCTGAAGCTCTCCACAAGTGGCCCTTGGCTCTTGGACAACTCTTCTGATTCTTTTAACTCCTCTGTCAGAAATCATGCGAGGAGCACCTGGTCGTGGCTAGTTTATGATGAAATGATCTTCTTTCCACTTCCGGATTATGGCCCCATCAGTTCTCACTGGAACATTGAGAAGTTTAGAAATCCTTCTGTATGCCATCAGTATGTTTTTCAACAATAAGGTTGCGAAGGTCTTGATAGAGCTCTTGGCATTTACCCATCGTGAGATGTTTCTTATGTGACACCTTGGTAATGAGACACCTTTTTATTGGCCATCTGTTGAGACTGAAGCAGCTGATATAAATTGCACTGACAAGGGGCAGGATTGCTTTCTAATTACTGATAGATTTCAGCTGGCGTCTTGGCTTTTTTGCCTTTTTGTACCTCCCTTTCTTCATGTGTTCAATACTTTTTCTCTGTGTCATTCCATTTTATTACACACAACCTAATTTCTGAACTTTTTTGTCTTGGTTTATTTGTATGTATGGATTGCATGGGTTGTTATCGACATGTGGTGAACATTTCATGTTTAGAAATATATTTACATAGAAAAATGGTGACGTGTTCAATACTTATTTTACCTGCTGCATGAGAGAAGTGTCAGAATTGGCCCGGTAATGAGGTGGTTAAAGAAGCAGAGTGCTGAATAGCAAAAAATGGCCTGGTCATGAAGAGGATAAAATCTTTCAGAGCTCAAGTGGTTGAAGACTCCCAAAAATCAAATTCCCAGGCAGGCACATCAGTCTTGGGTGGTGCTGCAGAAGTATTCCCTGCCTCAAGACTAGCACCACTTTCACAACTCCAGACAATAGCATACTTCAGCCATGAACTGGATCTTCAGCTGTCATAACAGCTGATTTCCCTTAAAGAAGTCCTATTTAAAAGCATGGACATGGTTACTCTTCCCCTTGGAATGGTAGAGCAGTTGCTTTGCAGTCCAGGGTATCACATGCTGGAACTCGTTGTGTCTGTGCCCGCCCTATCTTCTGATCATTTCATCAGACTGCATTACTTATCTGGAACAGGAAAAAAAAAACATCACAGGAGCTGAAGAGGAGTGGTCACAAATAGGAACAGAAATTTAGATCCCTTTGGTGGATTTCTGCCAGATCCATGGAATGCTGTAAAGTAATGGAATCGTTTCAAACAAATGGTTGCAGATCCTCTAAAATAACAATGGATTATTTGTTTTGTAACATTTTTTATAATCATGACCATGATGGTTTTGTCACGCGTTTGCAAACACAGATCATGCAAAACTATTTGACGATCTAACCACATTCATTTCTAAACTTTGCAAAGGCATTAATGAACAGGAACTAGACTTCATAAGAACAGAAGAACCTGTTATTTTAATGATGTTATGGTGAGGTCACTTCTGCAACATAGTCCCCACAGCCCATAAGAAGCACAGCATACAATAACTGCGCCTTGTTTTGAAAAGCAGAAGTCGTGTGCTTGTAATACATTTCCGGATTGTGATTACAGACAAACCTCTCACTTCCTTTTACTGATATTTGCAGCTGTGTGTGTATGTATGTGTGTGTATATATATATATATATATATATATATATATATATATATGTATGTGTGTGTATGTATGTATATATATATATATATATAATGCCAAAACACAGTCTTTCGTTTTAATTTGTATTTAGGGATAGTGATCATATTAAGCCATTTGTTATCACATAGTTGTTTGGCTCCTTTTTAAATCATAATGATAACAGACGAAATCGCCCAAATGGCTGTGATGAAAAGTTTGACCTTGATACAGAAAGCACAGAAAGCCCGGTTACAATATGCCCAACACCTTGACACGCCTCACCTGGCTTTTTTGTGGCATGGTCGCAGTAAACACTTCTTTCTGGCAACGTGACCATGCACCTCATTTTGGTTCAAGTATCGTATTGTGTTCCTGCACAACAACTACACCACCTATTTCCGGAACAGCCTGTATTTCTCTTGAGGTTACCTGTGGGATTTTCTTTGTATCCCGAACAATTTTTCTGGCAGCCATGGCTGTGATTTCTCTTGGTTTACCTGTACTTGGCTTGGCATCAAGAGATCCCTGAATTTTCCACTTCTTAGTAAGTGCATGAACAGTACTGTCTGGCATATTCAAGGCTTTGAATATCTTTTTATATCCTTTTCCATCTTTTTATAGTTCTGTTACCTTGTTGCGCAGGTCTTTTGATCATTCTTTTCTGATTTTCATAGCTCTGTATCTATTTGAACCCTTGAATTTAATAGCTGGTCAAACTTCCATTGGCAGCAATGACTTTAAGTGAGTGCTTTCAGTAGCTCTGAATCAGACCTGCATAATGTTAGGAGGATTTTTTGACCATTGCTCTTTACAAAACTGCTTCAGCCCAGACACATTTGTAGGATAGAAGAAACAGAAGGATGACCGCACACCACAGCGGGATGCTATCTAATAACAAACATTTTATTCCAACAATGTCAGCATACATGCAGCACAAGATACAGAAGATGTTGACGCGTTTCACACAACAAAGCACTTCATCATATGATTATTGTTGAGTGAGACGTGCTTCGAAAAACCACCAAACCATTTACTTTAGGTTCACTCTTTCCTATTTCGTCTTTCAAAATAAATGAGTTAATTGGTTTCATTATTTTCTGCACCTGATAATTTTAAAGCAGCAACTTATATTTTGTTAGAGAGCTAGTCAGGCTTGGATTTATGCTTACAATTCTAAATATTCAGTCTTAAATTATTGTAAATGCACAGATTTTACCTTTTCATTCATTGAGAGGCAGAAGTCTGAAGTGTTTAGTAGTAGTAGACAGTGAGTAGACAGTGGGGGAGATTTACTAAAGCTGGTTCCCTCAGAATCTGGTGCAGCTGTGCATGGTAGCCAATTGGCTTCTAACCTCAGCTTGTTCAGTTAAGCGTTGGCAATAAAACCTGGAAGCTGATTGGTTTTTACAGAAGTGGACCTGATTTTGCACTTTCCATCTTTAGTAAATAAACCCCAGTGTGTAGGGTCAAGCAGTTGATAGTGCAGCAGTACTTGGGGTAACCTCTGAGTCAAGGTGAATAGTCATTCTTGGGCAGAGTTAAATATAGGGGAAGATATACTTTTTATATTAGTAAACTTGCACAGTTAGAATAGTTTAAAGGATAAGTTCACCTTTGGGAACATGTTACATGTTCCACCCATTCTTGGGGTGGAACATGTAATATGTTCCTGATCTTGCAGCTGCCGCCCAGTGGGCTGAATGGCAAAAAACCTGAAAGATCGCTGTACTAACTATGCAATGTTAGTACAGCGATCTCTCCAGCTGTGCCTTTGTGTTCTGACAGGGGAACTCCTTAGATGCTGTACACATGGTTCAAATGGTGCTGAACCGGCTGATATTCAGACGATGTGTGTACCCAGCTTTAGCTGTCCAGTATCAAAAACTGCTGCACTTCCAAGTTGTGTTCTGAACCCAACATTAAGTCAAGTGGCCTTCAACTGCTGTGCATTGTGGGTGCCAGAGTCAACAAAGCCTTTATTTACTTTATTGAAAATGGCTGATGTCAGCGCCTGAGTTCATGGTTGCTGAGCATAAGGTCGTGTGACCTGGACCTGTAGTGTTACTGGATCTCCTTGTTACAGGAGACAGATATGTTTACGCTCATTGTAATATTCTTACGCGTCCTCCGTGAACATTCAAAGCAGACCTAAATGTTTCCTTTTGGTCCAAATTGCAGTAATTTCCAGCACTAAACCCTAATTGTCAACAGGAGGAAAGATTGATATGAAGTACGCTGATACCTAAATAGTCATGGTGACATCTAGTAATAAGTTATTTGCAGTAATTTCCAGCAATAAACCCTAAAGCAATAAACTGGTAACAATCCTATAACAGTAAATATGTGATCTTTATTTTCTTGCCTAGATCCGATACATTTCCCAAACTCAAGGGGTACCAGGAGAACACCTACTAAATGTGGGTACGAAAACATCCAGATTCTTCTGTCGTGATCCAGATGCTCAATACCCCGGCTGGAGATTAAAAGTAAGTAGCATGTATGTAGTCTGATGAAAGGGATCTTTTAATACTGTCATTGATTGCATACAGTTGCTTAAAGAGACTGTCATCAGACCATATATTCATCAAAAATCTCATAAGATTACATGTGTTTTAATGTATTTTTGCATGTTAATTCCATGTATAATCCTCCTTTGTGTAGACATCCAAATGCTTTGAGACTGCTGTGGGGTACTGCCATTTTGGATGTCACTCAAGTGAAACTTCATAGTATTCACGTTCCTCATAACAACATAAAGTTATACAGGGAGGGGCAGAAGAGCTGGACCAGCACAAAAAGTAATTAAACAGACCTAGAAGAGGGGGTGCTATGGCCTACAAGGAGGAAAGCACCTGAGCTAGGAAATTTAATTTTCTGGAGTAGTAAAATTTATATTTCAATATTTTTATTGAAAAACTGTAGAAAGAGTATACAGAAATATAAGAAACATAGCCCACCTACATGGTGAGTCGTGGCAAACAAACAGATTCATAGAGTATATAGGCACATAAGAATGCATCAACCAATGATGTTGTAACAAGAGAACACAACCCCAGTAGGGTAGAACATATTCCATCGGTCTGTAAACCTGGGCAGTTTCAGTTAGTCATCTGACAAAATAAGGAGACCGAAAAAATTGAACAGAAAAATCAGAGGAGAGCGTAAAGAATACAACAAAAAACAAAAAAGAAGAAAGAAAGGAGGAAGGAAAGAAAAAAGAGAAGAGGGACAGCCATAATACGTTCATTAGATAATAGAAATATACCTAATCCGTGATTCCCATGTAACCTCAAATTTAGAGGTATTATTATTAACGATACTCGAAAGTTTATCATAATCCAATTTAAGTTTCTGTTTTGGAGTAGTAAAATTTAAACAAGTTCAAAGGCACATTCTAAATGACTAAAAAATAATTTACAAAAAAGAAAAGCACTGCAATTAAACATTTAAACTTGATTTTTCTGTGCTTTTTCTGATTTTTTTTTTAAAATTTTTATTTATTTATTTCAGGTACTTATATAGCGCTGTCAATTTTATGCAGCGCTTTACACATATATATTGTACATTCACATCAGTCCCTAACCCTCAAGGGGCGTACAATCTAAGGTCCCTAACTCACATTCATACATACACATACTAGGGCCAATTTAGACAGGAGCCAATTAACCTACCAGCATGTCTTTGGAGTGTGGGAGGAAACCGGAGTACTCAGAGGAAACCCATGGAGGCACAGGGAGAACATGCAAACTCCAGGCAGGTGGTGCCATGGCTGGGTTTTCAAACCAATAACCCTAGTACTGCCAGGCAGAAGTGCTAACCATTTAGCCACTGTGCTGCCCTAAGTTGGTGACAGGGTCTCTTTTTTTTTTTTTTTTTTTTTTTTTTTTTTTTTTTTTTAAATGCATAGTTCACTTTTACTCTGAACTGCCTATGCCTGTCTGTAGATGAAAACAAACTGTATATATCTGACCAGAGTTGAATAATGCACTTGTTATAGGTGGATTCTGTTTATATACCTCATAAAGTTTGATTGGAAAACTCACAGGACGTTGCTTGGACGTTTGTAAGAGTGGCCTAGTCATTACTGTTCACCTCCACCATCAGTGAGCAATTTTCTGATTCAAACCGCCTCACGTGCACTTTCTCTCCTCTGATACAGCAGCCCTGAGCTCATCGTTTGAGACTTCACTCGTGATGATAGAGATGGGCAGTAAGGCCTAATGCACACTGATGTTTATTTTTAACTCCCTTTAAAGCCAGCAGCGTTTTGGCAAAAAAAAAAAAAAGCCTGACGCTTGTAAAAGTGTGTACGGCGTTTACACGCGTCAAGCATTTGGGCATCAAGTTCATTGCCCAGAATATATAATTTATTCTGGACAAGCGCTTAATGCGTCTAAGTGCGTCAATCGTTTTTTCAGCCAAAATGGCCTTGCTTCAGGACTCCCTGGCAGTGAGGGTTTTTTTTCTGCTAGGAAATGCTGCTAAAAGCTTGTGTGTGCATGGTCACATAGGATAACATGCAGGAGAGTGTGGAGGCAGGAAAAAAAAAAACACCTGCCGCCCCTAGCAGTAGCTTCAAAAATGCCCATTGTGCATGAGACCTGAGAGCTGGGCCTCTCCTAGCAATGTTCTAACAAAGTCCTGGGAGTTTTCTAGTCAGCCATCATGAAATATGTAAATGTCCTACACCTGTAACAAGAGCGTTTTTCAACTTTAGACAAAGATGCAGTTTGTTTTTAAAAGTCACCCCTTATATGCATAGGCAGTTTTTTGGTAAATAACGGCAGTAGAATCTGGTCTGGTGCAGCATGGTGGCTTGCTGGTGAGTAGGATTGTCTTTCAGGGCTGGGGTACTGGTTGCATTTCTCACCATGCTTTCTGTCTTTATGAATTTTTTTTTCTCCTCCCTGTCCTCCTTTTGGTGCTTCTTCCCTGAAATATACTGGAAGTTTATTGTCTTCTGTCTAAATTGGCACTAGTGTAAATCCACGTGCACATGGCAATACCCATTATTATCATGATAGATGTTACGTTTAGACCTTTTTTCCATTCATTTGTTAAAAGGATGATTGTAGCGTGTGGCAGCGTGCCTGGTTGTGTCTTGCCTCCCTATAAAGTTTTGTATTTTGGTTCTGTCCAGTGAATTTTTTTTTTATTTCCTCCTCAATAGACCTTGGAAGAGCATGAAACAGAGACAGGGATGAAGTCTAAGGAAGCCAGGAAGTATATTTTCAGCAGTTTGGAAGATATAGTGCATGTAAGTAGCTGGAATTTAATACTACATGGTCCATAATTGTGCTTTTAACAGCTCAGTTTGTGTTTAAAGTGGTAGTAAACTCTTTTTTTTTAATTTTTACCTGCAGGTAAGCTTACAATAAAGCTTACCCGTAAGTAAAATGAATATCTCCTAAACGTGCACCATTGTCAAAAATCAAAATATAACCATGGCAATAACATTACAGTACTTGTCTGTATAAACGTAGCCAGTAGCGTCTATTATAGACCTAGGATCCCAGCATCTGATGGTTTGTAGCTCTACTTCCTTTCGTAGGAGAATCAAACAAGATTTATGAATGGAGGAGGCAGACCTATTGTTCATGCGCAGGTCATCCTTTCATAGATGGTGTTTTATTCATAGAAGCTGTAGTGATGGTTTCTAAGAATGGAAAAGCAGTCAGGCACTCTTGATGACAGCCTGTCACAGCCCCTTAATTCTAAAAACCCATGCCACACTGGAAGATTAGGGGTCGGGAGATGGGCATTGGAGGAGGAAGATTTCAGCAAAAGGAGGACACAGCAGCACAAGGGACACACCTCATGTAAGTAATGTCCCTTGTGCTGAATGTTTTTTTTTCTTTGTTTGTTTTAGGTGGACTTAGGCTTTAATCACATCCCCACCACCCTATAGCAGAAATACTGCTACAGGGCAGCAGGGGTTGCACAAACCCATGTGTGTGTATATATATATATGTATATATACATACATGACAGCCGCGGCTGGTGACGCAGGTTAGGCGTGCGTGCCACCTACCTGGAAATGCAAAATTACACATACACACACACACACACACACACACACACACACACACACACATATATATATATATATATATATATATATATATATATGTGTAATTTTGCATTTCCAGGTAGGTGGCAGGCACGCCTAACCTGCGTCACCAGCCGTGGCTGTCAATCGCTGGGTCCTGGCCGGTAATTACTCGCTGGCGCCTGGTGATTTCTGATGATCTCTGATGGGGACGAGGACTGTTTTGTTTACTAACAGTCCTCCTCCCTGTCAGCTCGGGCACACTGCTCTGGATGGCTGTGCACAGCACAGCATCCAGAGCAGTGTGATTACAGTGAAACACACACATCCTGCCCCCCCAGTAAAACACTCCCTCCACACAGTTAACCCTTTGATTGCCCCTCATGTTAACCCCTTCCTGCCCGGTGCCATTAGTACAGTGTCAGTGCTTTTTTTTTTTAGCACTGATCACTGTATTGGTCTCACTGGGGATGTCAGTGACACCAAGTCAGTTCCGCCCAGTGTCAGAATGTCCTCCGCTGTCCCCCGCTATAAGTTGCTGATTGCCGCCATTACTAGTAAAAATAGAAAATTACAAAAAAATCCCAGTTTATATACTGCCATTTGTAAACACTATAACTTCCATGTAAACCAATTAATTTTCATGTCTCGGGATTTTTTTTTTCAGCAAAGACATGTCGCAGAATAAATTTTGCCCTAAATTTTCGATTAAATTGGATTATTTTTTTCAATTTTTTTACTGGGCATGTTTAATAGCAAAAAGTTAAATATATTGCTATTTTCCCCAAAATTGTCGGTCTTTTTTTTTGTTATCTCATAGCGCAAAAAAATAAAAACCGCACAGGCGATCAAATACCACCAAAAGAAAGCTCAATTCATGGGATGTAAATTTCATTTGGATGAAGCGTTCAATGACCGCGCAATTGTCAAATAAAGTAACTCAGCGCCATAACACAAAAAATGGCCTGGGGGGGGGGGGGGAATCCTAAGGAGGGCAAGTGGTTAAACCAGGGTGGGCACAGTTAGCAAAGGACTCTCTGAGTGTCCAGTTTAATAGAACAGATAATTTGTGTATTAGCCATCCCAGAGACAAAATAGCAAATTGATTTTATTAGAACATATACACAGCTCTCTCATTAAAACTATAGAAGTATGCGTATACATAACAATTATAATTCCGCATGTTTTCCTTGTTGAATCCTCTGTTATACAATCAGTCTTTTGTTTATAAAAAAAAAAAAAAGACAGTTACCACATCCTGGATATCCTATTTTTGTAAGAAATAACGAGTAGTTAACTTGACATCTTGTGGGTGTTATTTGAGTTTTCCTGTCCTCTCCCTCTTTTTTGTTGTGTTCCTCATAGCACTGTGTGTTCCCTTTTACTGGACATATAATGCCTTACACCCTAACACATTCACTTTGTGTACTTGTTCCCTGATTGTTGATCAGAGTTCTTTGTGCTTTTTTGTGCTTTGTGTATTGTATTAAATAAAAAATGCTATTGTAAATTTTAAATTTAGGTTACATTTCTTTTATAATAAAATTAAAAATTCAAAGCAGAAAAGGAGATGCTGTGTAACTGGCACTTTTACATAATTAAAAAGTATGTCTGACGTGAAAGCAGTTAAAGCAATTGCTTACGAATGTATGAATAAGAAGCTTTAATAGTGCCTCCACCTTGTTATATAATGATGTGACCTTCATCTGCACCTTATGTTATGGACTGAATAATTAAGGTCTATGTATGGTCTGTGACACATAATTAATGACTCTGGGTAACTGCCACTATAGGTTAGCAGTAAACCTATGTTTAAATAGGTTGCAAAAGATTTACAAGCATGGTCATTTTTGATGCAGAATGTTGGCTAACCCATTCCACACAAACAAACAAACAAACACTTTTGGGCATATAATGTATTTATTCATAAAAGCTCAGTTCCAGTTTTAGACATAGTTGAGAAGTGAAATCAGGTAATATCATACATTTCTCTTTTTATGCTCCCTTTTGGCTGGTTAAAAGAGAAGTTATGAAAAAAAAAAAAAAAGAACATGTATACTCACCTAAGTGGATATGGCATCAATGTGATGCTGCAGCTGTCCCTGCCACTTCTAAGACTGAGAACTGAGTGATCAAAGACTGTTAATTGCTCAATTCCTGTTCTTCAGTGGTCCGGAGACTATCAGTCACTACTCCCTGTTCTGCCCTTCCAGTGCTTACTGGAGCATCGGGCTGTGAAGGGGGTGGGAGCAGCTGGCTGAGAGGCTCAGTGAGCTGCCGGTCCAGGCATCTGGATGGATCCTGACAGTAAGATTCCGGTCATTAATATATGGTCTGCAGATTTCCCTACATTTAATTAACTTCCAAAAAAGCTGCTTAAAGCTGCACAGTGCATGAAGTAAAGTTGCTATCAGGTTTAGTTGATTTCAGTAACCATCTCTCTGTACCGGGGAGCTCATATGCATTTAGATCAGCCACGTCAACTAGTAAAATATAAAACATTGAGACTGCACAGAGGGCCACAGCAAAGTGAGCATTCAGAAATAAGAAATAAACAAATATGTGTGTGTGTATATGTGTGTATATATATATATATATATATATATATATATATATATATATATATATATATATATATATACAGTCAGGTCCATAAATATTGGGACATCAACACAATTCTAACATTTTTGGCTCTATACACCACCACAATGGATTTGAAATGAAACGATCAAGATGTGCTTTAACTGCAGACTGTCAGCTTTAATTTGAGGGTATTTACATCCAAATCAGGTGAACGGTGTAGGAATTACAACAGTTTGCATATGTGCCTCCCACTTGTTAAGGGACCAAAAGTAATGGGCCAGAATAATAATCATAAATCAAACTTTCACTTTTTAATACTTGGTTGTAAATCCTTTGCAGTCAATTACAGCCTGAAGTCTGGAACGCATAGACATCACCAGACGCTGGGTTTCATCCCTGGTGATGCTCTGCCAGGCCTCTACTGCAACGGTCTTCAGTTCCTGCTTGTTCTTGGGGCATTTTCCCTTCAGTTTTGTCTTCAGCAAGTGAAATGCATGCTCAATCGGATTCAGGTCAGGTGATTGACTTGGCCATTGCATAACATTCCACTTCTTTCCCTTAAAAAACTCTTTGGTTGCTCTTGCAGTCTGCTTTGGGTCATTGTCCATCTGCACTGTGAAGTGGCGTCCAATGAGTTGTGAAGCATTTGGCTGAATATGAGCAGATAATATTGCCCGAAACACTTCAGAATTCATCCTGCTGCTTTTGTCAGCAGTGACATCATCAATAAATACAAGAGAACCAGTTCCATTAGCAGCCATACATGCCCACGCCATGACACTACCACCACCATGCTTCACTGATGAGGTGGTATGCTTAGGATCATGAGCAGTTCCTTTCCTTCTCCATACTCTTCTCTTCCCATCACTCTGGTACACGTTGATCTTGGTCTCATCTGTCCATAGGATGTTGTTCCAGAACTGTGAAGGCTTTTTTAGATGTCGTTTGGCAAACTCTAATCTGGCCTTCCTGTTTTTGAGGCTCACCAATGGTTTCCATCTTGTGGTGAACCCTCTGTATTCACTCTGGTGAAGTCTTCTCCTGATTGTTGACTTTGACACACATACACCTACCTCCTGGAGAGTGTTCTTGATCTGGCCAACTGTTGTGAAGGGTGTTTTCTTCACCAGGGAAAGAATTCTTCGCTCATCCACCACAGTTGTTTTCCGTGATCTTCCGGGTCTTTTGGTGTTGCTGAACTCACCGCCATCACTCTTCTTTTTAAGAATGTCCAAAACAGTTGTTTTGGCCAAGCCTAATGTTTTTGCTATCTCTCTGATGGGTTTGTTTTGTTTTTTCAGCCTAATGATGGCTTGCTTCACTGATAGTGACAGCTGTTTGGATCTCATCTTGAGAGTTGACAGAAACAGATTCCAAATGCAAATAGCACACTTGAAGTGAACTCTGGACCTTTTATCTGCTCATTGTAATTGGGATAATGAGGGAATAACACACACCTGGCCATGGAACAGCTGAGAGAGAAGCCAACTGTCCCATTACTTTTGGTCCCTTAACAAGTGGGAGGCACATATACAAACTGTTGTAATTCCTACACCGTTCACCTGATTTGGATGTAAATACCCTCAAATTAAAGCTGGCAGTCTGCAGTTAAAGAACATCTTGTTCGTTTCATTTCAAATCCATTGTGGTGGTGTATAGAGCCAAAAATGTTAGAATTGTGTCGATGTCCCAATATTTATGGACCTGACTGTATGTATATGTATATATATATATATATATATGTATGTATGTATATATATATATATATATATATATATATATATATGTATGTGTGTGTGTGTGTGTATATATATATATATATATATATATATATATATATATACATACATATATACACACACACATATATATGAACCCGCGGCAATGATCAGATCACCTTTTATCGGTAAATAGCACTCAGAAGAGAGAAAGATGATGGCTGATTGGTGATTTTAAATTTAAAGTAAAAAAATTTTAAGAACAGAGGATGTCCGATCAGCTGCACTTCAAATCATCCACTTTATTTAACCAGGATAAAACCAATACAGACAGTGGAAATACAATGGGGGACTGGCAGGTAAATGTGTTTCACGCTAAAAACCGTGCTTATTCATTTATTTATTTGGGGTAATGAATAAGCGCTGGCTTTAGCATGAAGCACGTTTACTTGCCAGTCCCCCATTGTATTTTCACTGTCTGTATTGGTTTTATCTTGGTTCAATAAAGTGGATTGTTTGGAATGCAGCTGATTGGACTTCTTTTGTTCTCATCTATGCAGCACACGAGTTGGGCTAGCACCTACAGGAGGAGTTGTGCTTGGAGTTTGGGAGTCTCTCTACCTTGAGCAGTGGTAAACATAAAATGTTTTGTAAAGCACTGCCTATTGCTAAATAAACCCTCATTGTATGATCAGTTCAGCTGCCCTGCTACTCAAATCCCTAGAGCAAGGCCTACTTCTGAATGGCTCTGAAACTGGTGCAGAATATGCAGACTGGTGTATTTACTGGCAGAATCATCCTCCTTTCTCTGAGCTGCAAGGAAACTTAGCCAGCTTTAAGAGGACTGTGAGATATGTTGAAGTAGTGGCTCTTAGTGTTTTTTAGTTTATCACATTGAGCACAGTAAGCTAGACTGTGCACATTTATTACCCCAGAACTTGCCGTTTACAACTTTCAATGCTGCTGAATGTCTAGTCTTCATAGGAAATTATTAAAGCCCCTTTCATACAGGGTAGATTCTGCTCCAGTCAGCAGGGGATCAGCTCACAGATCTCCTGCTGATTGGAGCAGAGCAGGTGGATAACACATCTGTGTCCACTCAGTTTCTGCTCTATGGGCAGCTGGTAGTAAAAGGACTCCATTGTACATTTACACCCAACTACTCTATGATCTCATCCACCTACGGGGCTGGGCATTTCTGTTGATGCACACAGTGTGAGGAGGCAGAACTCTAGCCCCTGCATGCAAGAGTGGCTCCATAGGATACTGCAGGAGAAATGAACCACTGTAGGACAGCAGTCATGGCACCAGCTTAAACTGGAACATAGGCAAGGACAAAAGCTAAAGAAGCTGCATACTCAGTAAGTGCTTAAATATCCTAAAGAAAATGATAAAAAAAAAGGGGGTTTAATATTACTTTAAACCCTAATTCAAGAAAACACGTTAAAGTGGAGTTCCACTCACCCTGTCAAAAATAGCTGCTGACTTTTAAAAAACAGCCACTTACCTGTCCCTTGGTCCCGCGGTGTGTCCCCTGCAGCCCGTTTCACCGGCCGTCCTGTATTCCTGGAGGCCGGCATCTTCAGTGTGGGCACCAGGCTGTGATAGCTTGCGGCTTCACAGCCGGGTGCCCACTGTGCATGCACAAGCAGCGCTGCGCTTCTTGAATGGTCCTGCAGTCTTCTGGGACCTGTCACATGTCCCAAAAGACTACAGGGAGGGAGGACACCTTCCGTTTCCGATCGCCTAGGCTATTGGACTGGAAGTGGGAGCGGGTACCCACTCAAACCCCCCCCCCCCCCCACCTCCCTAAGGTGCCAATCCTTAATGGGGAGCGGGGGAGCAGTCCTTAAAGCGGAACTTCCCCTTTTGGGTGGAGCTCCGCTTTAAGGCTCCATGCACCTAGTGTTTTGGTTTTTTTTTTAAGTTCAAAAAATGGTGGGGAAAAACGCTAGATAAAAAATGCTGGTAATAGTATTTTTTTAGTAGTGTTTAGGAGCATTCGCGTTTTAGTAACGTTTTTACAGTACATGTAGAGGAAAAAAAAAAAAAGCTGTTAGGAGCATTTTAGCAGCGTTTAGGAGTGTTTAGCGTTTTTTTTTTCTGCTGGAAAAACACACCAAAAAGGTCTACAAAAACATTTTTTTTGCTGCTCCTAAAAGCAGGAAGAAATATGCTGATATAGCTTCTAGGAGCCTAAAAGGAAATCTACTGGGTTACAAATGATTAAATCTTAGGTGGTGTATGCTACCTCCCGCATCACTGCCTGTGTTTTACAAATTACACTTTTATTGAGTGCTGTGTATAACTTTTGCTATATTTCCAACGATCAGACAGCAGACTTGCGACTCTCCTACACACAAGCTGCCCTGTTCGCCCCTCATCTCCTGATGATTTCACTTTAACACTGTAATAATGTTTCCTGAATGGCTTTAGAACATTACTTTTTTTCAGTTTTTCTTTAATATTTGAAATGTGCAGAACTGATTTTAATGTCCTCTTAATACTTCTTGTTTTTGCTCCCAGGTGAACATGGTGATGGATCTGGATGGTAGTGACTTGGTGGCTGAAAAAGCAGATAGGAGAGAGTTTGTGGGCCTGTTGAAGAAAATGTTGATGGTTGACGCAGATGCAAGAATCAGCCCAGCGGAATCCCTAAACCACTCCTTTGTTACCATGAAACACCTCCTTGATTTCCCCCACAGCAACCAGTAAGTCCTCAGCGCCTGCTAAGTGTTTCTCCCCGGCCGCCACTTATTTTCAGAATAGGCCCTCATTGCCGGAACAATCCCTTTTCTGTAATAAAGGACACTGAAATGCCACAGCTGGCCAACAGCACGCCTTGTGTAATGCTAATGAGATTTTTCTATAAACTTCTAATCTTCCATCTTACAGAATTCAAAGTAGCCCTCTCACAGCCTTTTTTCACCAAAGGATTTGTTTTGTGGTTTTTAGAAAGAGTGAGAGATTTAAAGGACAGTGAGGTCAGATGTTTAGACGCTTGTCTGGAGTGCACTAAACCTAGCAGAAGTGTGCCGTCAGATCGCTATTGCACGAGGCAGAAGTCTTATATGCTCTGTAAATGTCCATTGAAATTTATTTTCGGGGTAGAAATATTTACAGGTTGGTTCAGCAGACTGTCCAACTTTGAAAGTGGGAGCTATTTAAAGCGACTCTGTACTTAATGCAGACTAAACAAACGGATGCAGAGACTGAATATTGGAGACCATAAGATTTCTTCCATAACTGTGCTGATCAGATCCGCCTGTAACTTTTTCAGGTGGATCTGAATAGCAGCTTTATGGGCAGGCAGATGTCAAGTGTGTAAACGAATGCATGTCCGTTTACATCAACCTGTCCAGAGACATAATGCGGATTTGTTAAGCTCCATTTTTTTTTACTTGATCACAAGATGAAGGAAAAAACTGAATGGACACAGATGTCACAAAAGTGACACTCGTTCCGTTTTGCTCCAATTCAGTAGAGATCTGTTTGTAGATCCTCTGCTGATGGGAATGGATGCTGCCCGTGTGAAAGGACCTTAAGGGGTCCACACATTCCTTCCCCTTGCTGACGCTATCACAGAGTTAATTAAGCTTTTTCCCCGGCCTTCTTGTGAGAGCACTTGGATTCAGAGATTGGCCCATCAGTTGCTGTTCATATAAACTGTTTCATCGACTTTAATAAACAGAACTTGTTCACACTAAAAGCTGTGACCTTCGTTCTTCTTCATAGAATATTGCAGGTCACTGCAAAGGTACCTAGAAAACAATTGTTTCCTATGTGTCCTCTTCACACTCCAACTTGAAAAAAGCTGCATTTTTCACAGTGCATCAGATGGCACAACAGGTCACAGCAACGCATTGCTGTGCAGATTTGAAAGGAGTGTACATTTGTACACTCATAAAAAAGTAAATAAACGTAAATCATGCAATTCAAATAGCCAGTCTGCTCTAATATGCTTCATGAACGTAGTGTGAACAGGCCCTGTATGAAATGGAGGCACAAATTTAAATTTGTTGTTACAAGCAGCATCACTTTCAGGGCCTGCTTTATAGCA
This sequence comes from Staurois parvus, assembly GCF_062004578.1. Taxonomy (NCBI): domain Eukaryota; kingdom Metazoa; phylum Chordata; class Amphibia; order Anura; family Ranidae; genus Staurois; species Staurois parvus. The sequence continues at coordinate 6,169,298 of NW_028317955.1, read as the reverse complement.
GTTGTAAAGACTTGAATTTTTTTTCTAAAATGGTAAACATGTTATACATCCTTCGTGCAATGGCATTGAACAGAGCAGACCCAATCCTCCTCTTCTGGGGGTGCCCCTTGAACACTCCCAGATCCTACTCTTCTGTGGCTGCCATCATGTTAAACTGCTTGTTATGGGGTAGACGTGTGGCTACGTTCCCAAGTCAGGCTGCATGCATCCATAGACACATACAGCACAGCTTGGCCCCACCCCTAGCTATCTTCTCACAGGATTTAATTACCAACAGCAGGAGCCAATGGCTCCCACTCCTTTAGCAAAGTCTATGAGAGTGGGGAGAGGGAAAAAAGCCGCTACTGATGGACACACCACTGGATCGAAATGGGTAAGTTTTCAGAGGGGTGAGGGGGTGTTACTACTGGGACTTTTTTTTCTTTATCTTAAAGCGGAGTCACTCTGTAAAGAGATAAAAGTCAACAGCTACAAAAACTGTAGCTGCTGACTTTTAAAAAGCAGCCACTCACCTGTCACATGATCCCGCGTTGCCCCGCCACAGCCTGTTTTTCACTGGTCGTCCTCTATTCCAGGCGCCGGCATCTTCAGTGTGGGCATCCGGCTGTGACAGCTTGCGGCTTCACAGCCGGGTGCCCACTGTGCATGCGCGAGTAGCGCAGCGCTTCCTGAATGACCCCGTCGTCTTCTGAGACTTGTCATGTGTCCCACAATACTTCGAGGAGGGAGGGTAAGAGGACAACTTCCGCTTCCAACCGCCTAGGCGATTGCAGCGGAAGTGGGAGAGGGTACCTGTCAAATTTGGGTACCCCCCCGCTCCCCAAAGGTGCCAATCCTTAATGGGGAGCAGGGGACCAATCTTTAAAGTGGAGCTTCCCCTTTTGGATGGAACTCCGCTTTAATGCAGGGAATGTATTAATGTTAAAATGTCTAGCTTTTAGGACCACTTTAACATTGTTGCAGTTTCTAACTCCTTTCCACTGTCTCTACGCATATATGTGGCAGCACAGAGTGGGCCTTATTCTGCGTTGTCACATATATGCTTCACTGTTTTGTGTTGGGAATGAGCTCAGTTGTGCGCTCTCAGCACCCTGACCACATTATCACTGACGGCTCCTAGTCACAGAGTGATCATCAAGAGTCCGTAGCACAGGCTCCTGATCTTGTGATCACTTTGACAGCCAATTTGAAATAATTTCCCTCAGAAAGCTAAACATGCACTCTTGTTTCTGGGTCTTACTATAGTTACAAACAAATACTGCACACATTTGTGGGGTATCCATGCATGTCAGTAGGAGTAGGAAAATTTATTTTGTTATTATTTTGGAGTGACTTAGCAGCTAAAGTGGTTGTAAAGTCTTACAGATAAAAAATTTCCTTTGCAAGTTAATGTCATAATGTGCTAGTATGCACCGCATACTAGCACATTATTAAAGCCCTTCAGTGGAGTGCTGTTACTGCTGCGGGGGCTTCCATCTTCACCCGGTCTTCTTTCTAGGTTTGCGGGCTACAGACGTTAAAGGATGAGCTGCGATTACATCATTCTCACACATGTGCGCAGGAGCTACAATCACATACTGAGTGCCGTTCCTTCAGAGCCTGAGTGCTCATGTGTGAGTGATGTCTCCTGCTACGTCTGCGGGCTCCAGCCGTTTGTGGCTGAGCTGCGATGACATAATTCTCACGCATGTTCCAGAGCCACGATCGTGGCGCAGCACTCTGAAGGGATGGCATACTGAGTATGCCGTCCCTTCAGAGCCTGAGTGCTCATGTGTGAGTGATGTCTCCTGCTGCTGAAATAGTGAATATCTCCTAAACGGTGCACATTTAGGAGGTATTATTTGTACCTAAGCTTTATCATAAGCTTACCTGTAGGTACTAGTGATCGAATGTTGTTTACTACCGCTTTAAAAGGTTATGTACAGTTTTCATAACACATGGTAGCAAAACTGGGTCCATGTTTAAGGCTAGGTTCACATCTGTGCAAGTGGTGTCGCTGCGGATCCACACAAACATCCGTGCAGCCGCACCACCCACACAGAGAAATGGGGACCCGCGGGCTGGTGCCTTTAATTCTAAAGGCACGCTGTTCACACTGGAAAACGCAGCCGTACTGGGAACCAAGCTTCCCGTGTGGGCTACGTTTTCGGAAGCAGTGCAGGGAGTTCTTCCCTGCGTGTCACGGGCACGGGAGCCCACTTAAATGAATGGGCTTTTGTGCCCATGCAAAACGCGGTCCACACGGCCGCATGTATGTGAACTGAGGCTTAGGGCTTATTTGACCTGTAAGTTAAAGGAAAAAAGAAAGGCTGTGGATTAAAATAGTGACATTTCTTGAGCACAGAGTTATAGGGGTATTTAGGTTTAAAAGAGTGACATTAGGAGCTTAAGGTATGGTCGATGAGCAGTCTTCCTGAGTGATAAATTCTGTGTTGAAGTTGCCAGAATGTGTTCCTTTGCTTTGTCAATGTTCGTTATCCTGTCTACTGTGGATTCCTTGCCTCATTTTCACATTACTGAAAAGAAAGCCTGTATTTACAGAACATGCCAACTGGAACACATTCAGCGGACTGAACGTGGAAAATATGACCGCGGTGAAATATTTACAAAAGCACTGAAGCACAGTAGCATTCTTAAATAGGTCAAAGCCCCACTATAGATTAAACCGACAAGACAGATGGTGTCATAGAGGTTTATCCCTTTTGCTGCTGTTTAGGACAGAGGAAGGAAAAGGGTTATGAAACCCAATGGCTTAATGTAGGAATTGTGTAATATTAGCACATAGCTATATCATACCATCCAGAGAAGAGAATCTCTCATATCAAATGTACTGTGCTGGGGTGACTTAAACCCTGGATGAGTGACTAATGTCTGGGGACATTTACAAGAGTCAGGAGCCTGTCCAGTGTAAATGCCATCTGCAGTTATTTATCACACGTTTGCACTTTTAATCAACCTTTGTTCCATCACATATGGTTGAAGGCTGTCTGGGGCATTTTACATCAGCAACATATCTGTCTGTATCTGCAGCATGTTCAGATGTGCAGAAATGCAGTTGTTTTATGTGCTACTTTTGTGCTATCCCATGTCAAGATTCCTAGACTTTCTTCAGTACTGTGTGAAAACATTGTGTGATTGTGCCAAACATGTTTAGTTGAGCTTCTAGGCTTTGAATTCCTGAAACAGACCCCGTCTTTGTCATATAAAGTCAGGCAGCCTCCTTGTGGAATGCTTCAGGCACCACTGCCCTGGTGTTGGAGAGTGTGTTGTATATTGCGGTTTCTTCTGTTGATCCCTATGTCACTACAGAGACCTGTAGTATTGTACTGTCAAGTGGGAGAAACCATAGCACCCAACACGAGCAGATCTAACCATCACCCGTAAGTGGTGGATAGCAGATGTGTCTGTATCTCTGCAAGAGAATGAAGATCTAATATACTGCCCAACAGCAAGGTAAGTATTCACCTTATACAGGGTGGTGACTGTTTAATTTTTATATGAAAGTGACAGGGTCTTGGTAAAGTGGAACTACAGTGCGGCATCACAAGCCAAAAGGCTATTTAGTTCATTTTTATTATTCAAAACAAACTCCCTCATCCAGTTATGTCTCCATGCTTTATTTTGTTGAGAAATCACTTTCTCAACAAAATACAAAAAGTACCCCCCTTAGTATTTCTGGCTGCGACCATCTGGAGCAGTATTTCTCAACCTTTTTTCAGTCAAGGCACCCTTTAAAATGATGGATAATCTCAAGGCACCCTTTAAAATGATGGATAATCTCAAGGCACCCCAATCTAAAATGTAAAAACCTATTCTTCACACATCCAGTACGCCCAATGTTAGAGATGATTTATTCTTTCAAAGCAAATACACCTTTGCACACTGGTACTGACTAGTATTCCAGGGTGTCTCTCTCATTTTCTCTCCCTCAATCTGCTAATGTGACTCCAGTGCTGACGGGGAGGGACAAAGGAGGGTCAAACAAGGATGATGTGCATGCACCCGACGTCCTCCTTTTCAACCGATGATGTCATTGGTTGTCAGGATGCTGGCAGCTAGAAGGTCATAAAAGTGCACAATGAAAACCTGGGGCTTTGTGTAACTAAAAGGCAGGATTGATCCACCTGTTTGCTTGTATACAATTTTTGGGCTTTTTGTTAAGGCACCCCTGAAGAAGCCTGAAGGCACCCTGGTTGAGAAAGGCTGATCTGGAGTAAGGACAGATGATTCATGTTGCTATTACTTCCTGGAATCCATCTGCCCTTAACTCAGATATGCAGGCAAGGTGGTGTGCTCATTTGAAAAAACCCTCCTGAAGACTCCTGGGATGTATGACATCATTTGCCTAAGCCACAAACCAGGAAGCAACTGAAGAAGTGCAGAAAAGTTTAGAACAAGTTAATATGTTATAATTTCCTATCTATTTACTAATACTAGCAGCACAAAGATTACAAATAGTCAATGTTGATTGAGGGTCAAGTTCCTATTTAAGCTTGCTACACATGTTCAGTCTGAATGTACAGTCTCCTTTGGATTTACCATCAGCCATGCAGGTGAGAACTTAAGTAAGCAATCTGTCCGTTTTTTTGTTTTATCCAAAGGGGTAGACCATCGAATGGTATAGTTGTTGGTAAATCTGAAGGGCATTGTATCAATTGATTGTAATATTTGCTGCTAATTGTAGAACAAGCTCAAAAGTAGTACACTTCAGTCGGGGTTTCTTGAACTATTCTATGATCATCCTGTTTATTGTGACACCAACCATCTATATATTAAGTCGTTGCACATATGGACTGCAACTCGTGTATTTTTGGATCTGGCCAGCAGCCTACCTTAAAATAGCGAGCACTATGTTTATCCTATCTGGGCTGCTGCAAAATACGTTTACCATTTCTGCTTGTCCCTTTGCAGGGCCCACCACCCATAGCAATACATTGATTGTTACTATCACATTTCCACTTGAAATGATAAAAGGATACACAACATTGGATTCTTTTGGCTTTAATACCGCTTTAATGTTCCTGTATTAACAAAAGCAAACATTTATTATATTGCAGCATAGCAATTATTAGATGTTATGCTTGCATTAGCTTTCTTTTTTAATCATTCTTTAATCTATTTTCACCGGGCAATCCTGCCAGTAAGTCTGTTGTTTTTCAAAAGAAGACCCTCTCCAGCAGAATGCATCAGTTGCAGAGATGAGACAAACCTTTTAACATTAGCAGGGGTGCCTACAATGATCAGCTTTCACTTGGGCACACTTATATCCCAAAAGGAAAGAACGTTTGCTGTAATTGTTTATAAAGTATTAGCTGGAGTTTGGCTTCAATTTGTTAGTACTTCTAATACTCATCTCCTCCCAGACTGACAATGCTGCTGTCTAAAGGTGCCCCCTGTGCTCCTTCATCCAGAGTGGGGCTCTCTAATACAGGAGGTGTCTTACTGACCAGAAGAAAACAAGAAAAAAAGCCTAAAAAGGGAAAACTAACGATTGTTACATGGCAATATATTACATTTTTGGGTTTAATACCACTTGAATATCCTCAGTCTTTGTAAATTTCTGTAACATTTCTGTATAGCTCTTTGCTCTGCTGTAGCTTCAGAACCTTGCAGTAACAGATGCTGGTCTCCCTGGTCGTCCTTCATAGCCGGGGTTTGGGAAGACATGGGTAATAAGTTCTGCTTTAGTCAGCAGTTTTCTGAAAATCATCTTTCATTATTGAGAGTTCTGACTCTGGTCCCCTAGCACATGCTGATTAGTGATCCCTGTGTAAGATGTCTTCAGACTCTGAAACAAGAAAGAGACTGGGATAAAAGATGAGAGTGAAGAGGGCTTTGTAAATCGCAGTGATGCTGATGAGCTCATCAGATTTCAGATGATAGATGTTTTTTGTTTTTTTTGGTTTTTTTTTATATGAAGGATGTAAAATAATTTGCCAGGATATTTAATATATAACTAAACTGAACTTTACTGCATACCACAGCTTTTTTATCTGGTTTGAACAAAACGCTTTAAAAATTTCTTATTACTCTTAACCTGTGTTAGGTTTAAATGGTTGTAAAACCTTCCCTATACTCATTGAAGTGACTGGACTCAGGTGATACACAGGGATGAAACAAATCCTCCTACATACGTTGTACCTGTCTATCTGCAGCCATTTGTCTTTTCATCCCTGTAAAACTTGAACATGAAAATTATTTTTCACAGACTCAAAAAGCTGGAGGTGGGGATGTTGTTACACACTGTTCAAGAGCTCTTAGAGCTGATTTAATGGAAGAGACACACCCCGGTCACACAAAACTGAGACTATCAATCACAAGCTGTGTGCTGGAGCGCCTTTCCCTGTTCCCTTTTTAGCTCTTGATGTCAGGAAAAGTTGTGAGCAGTGAAAAATGGGACTTAGTGCTTTAACCACCTTCCGTCCGGCCGTTGTATATAAACGGCTGGATGGTGGCACTGCAGGGTCGGGTGGCCGTTTATTAACGACCTCCCTGCACCCTGCTTGTGCGTGCTCCCTGTGAGCGCGCAGCACCGCGATCTGGTGCCCGCTGTGTCCTCCAGACACAGTGAAACACCAATCGTCGGACGGGACCTCTGTACGAGGTCCCGATCATGTGATCACTGATTTGGCCAATCAGTGATCACATGCAAAGTAGTAAGCAAGATGTCACTTGTGACATCATTGCTTACTACGTGTGAAATCTGTGAATGATCACAGAGGTCACATGGTACAAGGCTATTCACAGCCTTGTACCATGTGCCAAGCTGTGACCAATCACAGCTCACTCACTAGTTCTCAATGGCTGCAAGAATGCAGACAGAGAGAAAGAGAAATGATTGCTTTTACAGCCTATATGGGTGTAAAAGCAATCACTGTAAAAAAAAAAATAAAAATCTTCATCACCCCCCCACAAGTAGTACAGTGTCACCATAGTGACACTGTACTGCTAGGGTGACAGTATGTAAAAAAAAAAAAAAATATATTAAAAAATTAAATACAAATGTAAACAAAATGTTTAAAAATTATAATTTTTGGTTATAAACTAATTTGGCTTTTTTTTTTTTTTTTTTTTACTAAAAAGACAACGGAATAAATTTTCGCCAAGATTTATGATGAAATATTATTTATTTGCAAAATTTTTAAGAAAAACACTTTGTCAAAATTTTTGGACTTTATCACTTACATAGCAAAAAAAATAAAAATCCCAGTGGTGAATAAATACCACCAATAAAGCTTTATCTGTCTCAAAAAATGGTAAAAAATTCATATGGGTACAGTGTTGCATGATAGCGCAATTGTCATTCAAAGTGTGATAGCTGAAAATTGCCCTGGTCAGGAAGGGGGTGAAAGTGTCCGGACAGGAAGTGGTTAAAGAGAGGCAAATAAACACTAGAAAAATATGCATTGTTCAGATTTCATGGCTTCAACCACTTTAAAATAAACTAGCTAAGGCAGACAATGCTTAGCAGGGATACTAAGCTGCCTGCTCCTTACTTAGCGAGAGGTGGAGGTAGAATATGCTGGATCCAAATGAAAGTTGACCTGCGTCAAGATATAAACCATATTGCAGTATAGCAGTGTAGGCAGCGAACAGACTATAGGAAACCTATATGGGGTGCTTCTAGTAAAATTTGAAAGGTACAGAAACAGACAGACATGCCAGATATAATGTTGGGGAGCATGAAGAGTTTACTTTATCATAAGATGCCAAAAGAGCAAGCCAACACATTACAAAAGCTCTAATGGTTCCTCTGAATTAGAAAAGGATAACGGTGGACCCCTTGAACCCCTGAAAAGACAATGGCTTTCTCTTTTGACATTTTATGAATAAATACATTTTTCATAGTCTCTCAATGTTTGGTCTCCTGTTTTTTTGCAGCATGGCCTGGATACCTGCAATCCACTACTCCAGCACAAAGGACAATTGTATGTAAACGCTGACAGGTGTGCCCCGTTTCCCACAGGGGTCTAATCCTTGGACATACTAGATCTTTCAGGGTGTTAGAGGAGTGGAGCAGAACTTTAAAGTGGAGCTCCACCCAAAAGGGGAAGTTCCGCTTTAAGGACTGCTCCCCCGCTCCCCATTAAGGATTGGCACCTTTGGGGGGGGGCGGGGAGCGGGTACCCGAATTTGACAAGTACCCGCTCCCACTTCCGGTCCGATCGCCTAGGCGATTGGAAGGCGAAGGTGTCCTCCCTTCCTCCCTCCTTGTAGTCTTTTGGGACACGTGACAGGTCCCAGAAGACTACAGGACCATTCATGAAGCGCAGTGCTAGTCGCGCATGCGCAGTGGGTACCCGGCTGTGAAGACGCGAGCTGTCACAGCCAAATGCCCAAACTGAAGATGCCGGCGGCCTGGAATACAGGACGGCTGGTGAAACGGACCGAGGGGGACACTGCGGGACGGGTAAGTGGCTGTTTTTTAAAAGTCAGCAGCTACAGTTTTTGTAGCTGCTGATGTTTATTTTTTGACAGTGTGAGTGGAACTCCGCTTTCAAGGATAAGTTCACCTTTTGAAAAGAAAAATAAATGCACATTTTTTTTTGTAAAAAAAAAAAAGTATATTTATAATTTTTTTCTAAGGAATATGTAGAGCATTGTACGTGCGATCAGCAGGTCGTGTGTGAAATGTTAGGCTCCTGCAGACTCTTAGGATAGCTGTCTGCCTGTACCTTGTATGGACAGCCAGTTACCTGAGAACAGGAAGAATCAATTGACTACCAGAGCACTCACCAAGGTCCACGTAGTTCATTGAGGTTTACAAGATTACAGCCTCAATGGCTGACCGTACTTGTAGGCATTCATTCACTGGAAACTGTGAATGAATGACACGGCCATGTGGGTGGAGCCCCGCATGGCTGCACTGTTGTCCAATTGTGACAACAGGTGCAGGGAGATTATCCCCTGCCCGCTGTCACAGGGAGGGGGGGGGGGTTCAAGGGTAGAGGGAAAGATCTTAGCTGTTAAAGGCCACTGCATATTTTTGGTTTTCGCTTTCTCTACAGATTTCTATTAATGTCACTGGAGTTTGCAGCAGAAATATTAGCTACTGACAAGCACAATTGTCTTGATTTGTTTGAATAGTGGTATTATTATTATTATACAGGATTTATATAGCGCCAACAGTTTGCTCAGCACTTTACAATATAACGGGAGACAATACAGCAACAATACAGTTCAAAACAAGAGGGTCAGGAGGGCCCTGATCCTGGGAGCTTACAGTCTAAGAGGTAGTACAGACAACTCACTGTAACCTTTTATTAAACATGCTTTATTAAGAAGTTATATCTGTTTTTTGCCAACAGTGTGAAATCTTGTTTCCATATCATGGATGTCTGCAAGTCACGTCCCAGCTTGGGTGACACAGTTAACCGCAATAAAACATCAGTCATGAGACCGGTGGCCTCAGCCAACGCAGCTAACATTTCAGCCGGTTTCTCCAAGCTTGGCAGCGTCAGGGGTCAGGTGAGTGCAAAAGTGTCTTCATTAATCAACTTGACTCTCAGAGCTCTCCGTATTCTTTACAGAAACCAAATTCATAACACAGCTGGAAAACGACCGGAGAAAAGATGTTAAAATTCTTCATGAGAACTGTCTGTATTGTCATGTAGCAACCATTCAGATTTAAACTTGGAGAGATACTCAGATCTTAGAATTCTGCCAAGCACAAGCTCCAGGCCTGTCATTTTTATCCTCCCTTTGCATTCTGATATGCACGTCAGTTCAGGGTCAGTGACTTAATTATGATGCAGGGATTACTATGACAGCTCTGGAGCTCCCTGAAAGGCAGTCAATATTTATTTGCCCCTACAGGTTCCTTTTAAGCAGACAACTTTATAGAAAATGCTATGCCAGTCTCCCTCCCGTTCTTGTTCAGGGTGTCTGAAGGGGACGGGGAAATATTTGGTTCCATGGGTGAGGTCTGCTGAATCAGAAACAGAGCCCTGGAGGTGCTGGAAGACCAGCAAGGTAGAGCCACAGCCAGCTATCTTATACCAATAAATCAGATCAGATTTGTAAAGTGAAACTGGGGATGTGATTGTTAGAAAACACAGCATGTGACGATGAAAAGTGCAGCCAAAGAAAATGTTTTTTCCCGTATGTCCTCACTTTGTGCTGTGGTAGGGAAGATGCTGGAACTTACGGATAAGTAAGAGGAATCTGCAAACAGCTCTGCAGGGTGTAATATGAACATGTTTTGTATGTGGTTAGTGAGCCCTCTAGTGGGTGATTAAAAGAATTACACCTTGGATATAAACGAATATCCTGCAGTAATAGTAATATACCTGTGGTACTGTACAAGTAGTCCAATAAACATTTGTATTTTTATTAATTTTTTTGTAATATAAAATACAGACAGAACAGCTTTCTAATTACATTGTTTAATATTTGTCTTCCAGGCTTTAACCACATCAGGCCATACAGTTATACATCATGGGATACCAGTGCAGGCGGGAGCTGCTCCATTTGGTTGCAATGATGCTTTTCAGCAAACGTTGATCCTTTGTCCCCCAGCCCTTCAAGGTATCCTATCCAGATATAATACTTACTTTTATCTAAAAGCAACACTGTTGCCACCTAACAGAGAAAATAAACCGTAACAAATATAAAATAGAGCTCTATGAAAATGGTGTTCAAGGTCTCGTGTATACTTCAGCTCAAAAAAGCTGTTTCTACAGGTGTTTGAGCTTTTTTTTACATTTTTCCTGTAAAATACCCTCTATATTAGCTTATGTGCATCCAGGAGAGGAGCTTTTGAGCACAAAAATGCTCAAAAGCTCATTAACATATATTTAACTAAAATATTGTACTGTTGTGCTTAGGAATAGATATTCATGCAACTTTGATAAGTATACGCTGCAGTCCTAATTTGCGAACTGATAACGCAAAAACAAACAAAATACCATGTGGACCGCGCATAAATTAAGTGCATTAAATTTGACAATACATAAGTAATATTGCTTCACATATACCAGTGACGGCGAACCCGTGGCACGCGTGCCACAGCCGGCACGCCGAGCCTTATCTGTGGGCACGCCAGGAGAATCCAGCGGCGCGCTGTCTTCCCGGCTGTAGTGTGCGTGACAGCCGGGTCCCAAGTGCGCATGCGCAAGAAGCAGTGCTCTTTGTGAATGGTAAGGCGGTACCTGGGACACATGACAGATCCCAGAAGCCGCCGGACCAATCACAAAGCGCAGCGCTTCTCGCGCATGCGCACTGGGCATCCGGCTGTCCGACGAGCGCCCACACTACAGAAGCCGGGAAGACAGCGCGCGGCTGGATAAAGGAACAGGTAAGATAAAAAAAAAACTCTGCGGAAGTAAGAGCGGGTACCTGTCAAATTCAGGTACCCGCTCCCCCTCCCTCCCCAAAGGTCAGCAGTCATCTCTGTACTGTCCGCAGTCTCTGGTCATCCCTGTGCTGTCCGCAGTCTCTGGTCATCCCTGTGCTGTCCGCAGTCTCTGGTCATCCCTGTGCTGTCCGCAGTCTCTGGTCATCCCTGTGCTGTCCGCAGTCTCTGGTCATCCCCTGTACTGTCCGCAGTCTCTGGTCATCTCCTGTACTGTCCGCAGTCTCTGGTCATCCCTGTGCTGTCCGCAGTCTCTGGTCATCCCTGTACTGTGTCCGCAGTCTCTGGTCATCCCTGTGCTGTCCGCAGTCTCTGGTCATCTCCTGTACTGTGTCCGCAGTCTCTGGTCATCCCTGTACTGTGTCCGCAGTCTCTGGTCATCTCCTGTACTGTGTCCGCAGTCTCTGGTCATCCCTGTACTGTGTCCGCAGTCTCTGGTCATCCCTGTACCGTGTCCGCAGTCTCTGGTCATCCCTGTACTGTGTCCGCAGTCTCTGGTCATCCCTGTACTGTCCGCAGTCTCTGGTCATCCCTGTACTGTCCGCAATCTCTGGTCATCTCCTGTACTGTGTCCGCAGTCTCTGGTCATCCCTGTACTGTGTCCGCAGTCTCTGGTCATCCCTGTACTGTGTCCGCAGTCTCTGGTCATCCCTGTACTGTCCGCAGTCTCTGGTCATCCCTGTACTGTCCGCAGTCTCTGGTCATCCCTGTACTGTGTCCGCAGTCTCTGGTCATCCCTGTACTGTGTCCGCAGTCTCTGGTTATCCCTGTACTGTTATTTAGTTTGCACTACTGTACGAGTTGTTTTTTCTAAACCAAAAGCTCCATATTCAGGTTTCATTGCAGTGTTGGCACTTTGAAAGAAATAAGTTGGTTTTGGGTTGCAGTTTGGGCACTCGGGCTCAAAAAGGTTCGCCATCACTGACATATACAAAGTGAATAATTGTAACATTCAGTCCCAATTCGGAAAAATAAAGTGCTCAGGTGTTGGATACTAATTGGTGAACTTCGTGCAAAACTGACAGATGCTCCTCTGTGCTCAATCGGTGCCCCACATGGATGTGCACTCACCGTTAGCAGTGGACCACCTATCTCTAGGTTGGTTATAAGCGCCTGGTTAGGGACTAGCTCAATACGTGATGGTAAAAATGGCACCAATATTCATTCCTGGAAATCATGTGATCTGACTGATAGTAACCAATAGGATGATGGCCAGTGTGGATATAAATGACAGTGTAGTTTCAAAAGAGCCTTTTTAAAACTTTCTCCTCTCCTCCCAGGCAGAAACAAAAGCAAACATCCCATAGTGTAAAACCATAAAAAACTTTCATGATTGGGAGAAATTATAAGAATAAAACTCACAAGCAAAGTGCCCATAACCTGGCACTCGGTGTATTTAGCCTTGCTGCTTGTGAATAGGAACCAAGATGGTTGGAGTGTTCCAGCGGGCGGAAATGACGTCAGCAGAAGTTGCATCATCAAACCTTGACCGGTTTCGATCAGTCAATCGTCATCAGGAAGTGGGTGTGTTCCTGCGTTAATGCATTCTAATGGCCATAATTCTGGACAACAGAATTAACACCAGATGCGGGAACACACGTAGAGCTTGGCTTTTAACTGCATTTTTTTCTGCTGCTAAGCTCCTATAGAAGAAAAAAAAGCTTTAATGGCAAACAGTGTGCATGTCTTACCTGTCTTGCTGCCCTTGCCACCACTCTGTATTTAAGAGATACTACTGCTTGAAGAATATTCAGCATCAGTCACTTCCAGATGTGCAAGATGCCTTGTTTGCTGCATAGTGTGGTTTATTCTGCTGCCCGCAGTATTGATATCAGCAGGAGGAACCTCAGAGAGCAGAGGGGGGACTACGCATCCTACATTAAAAAGTATTGGATACTAAAGATTCGTCAAGAAACAACATCTCTTAAATACAGAAAAGAACAACCAAGCAGAGTAATCAGAAAGTAATAAAGGTTTTTTTTTTTTCCTTTTTTCCAAAATCCTGTTACGTAATGATACTGTGCCTTTAAACACTTTGAGTGAATTTTATCTGTTGCTGTTTTTATTAGTATGTGGTGCTTTTAGTCCTATATGAACAAAAAAATCATACAGCTTTGCAGGGAAAAGCACACGCAATTTGCACTTAAAATAATAAAAGCGTTTGTTAACTCACAAAGGGAAAAATAGAAGGCATGCTAATTTTATTAATGCTCCCATAAAGAACTAAATGTAAATCTTTTCATTTTAAAGCAGGCAGTACAAAAGCTGATTTAAAATGTGGAATGTCTCCTCCATTTACTTTGTTGTGAATGCTATATAATTCTTCTATTAGCAGGCCTTGTAGAAGTCCTCTTGGCAGTACTGCAGCCTCTTACTATTCCCTCTGTGCTGTACTGTGTTCTCTCCTTTAAGCTACACATTTTCTTGAAGTAGGCTTCCATATTTATGGAATATGTGAGTGAGTAAATGCTTTGAATAGTCAAGGTTGTGTACAATTAGATTGCAGCCAGAGTGATGGGAAAAGTGGAGAGTCGCTTGTCTGGAGAATCGTAGGAGTCAGAATTCAGTGTTCCTGGGACTCTTTTGTTTGGGCCATGTCAGGGATTGCCCCCGTGCATTTACAGACTGCCCTGGCCAGGTGGGCTATGTTTAGTCCTACTTCAGAAACAAATGTTTTATATTTTGAACATATTCCTCTTCTTTATAGTGTAGTTATATGTCTTGATTGGCTTTTTAGTTTCATGACAATAGATATGTATGTTTTTTAAAATGTTTCTTTCTCTAGCAGGAATGCCACCAAACCACGGGAAACCCACAAGTTACTCAGTGAGAGTGGACAACACTGTGCCCCTGGTCACACAAGCCCCTGCCATCCAACCCCTGCAGATAAGACCTGGTGTTCTCTCACAGGTGAGTCTGTTTGTATCACATAGCTAACATTTTCATTGGTGTCCCCAAAGATGCTAATATCAATATCCCTTTCAGCAAACGTGGTCAAATGGATCGCAGCCCATATTGGTTCCTGCATGGCAACAAGTGACAACAGTGGCACCAACAACTACAACGCTAGCCTCTGATAGCATGGCTGGACCACAGAGACTTGGCGACTGGGGGTATGTCTTACAATATGTTCTTGATGCTTGGCTTTGTAAGTCTTCTGCAGACTTGTAGATTCTTGTTCTGTGTGAGGCAGGGGCATTGATTGGTTGCTTAGGCAGAGGCAGCCATTTAGTGCCATTGCCTTACAACGATCCTGTCCAGTGTCTGCGACCAGGTAGCGTTGGTCTGTCAATTCTGGGCCAAAGCACAGATCTGCTAAAACATAAATATCCTTGGGATGTTAGCATTTCTTTGATTTAAAGAGCTACAGATGTATTTAGGTCTAATGAGAGTATGTTTCATAAGGAAGGAGAAACAATCATTTTGAAGGTCTGCTAAGAAGAAAGCAGAAGTCCCATATGTTCTATGTAGAAATACAATTACAGATCATACATTGAAACAATCCTTTATCGTTTCTCAAGGCAGTGCTTGTTGTATAAGATTAACGGAAAGAGGTGTAAAATTACACTTTCATGTAATTTCTAGCAAAGCTCGTATACATTTTGTTATTCTGGTATCCCTGTTCATATGAACACTGAGGAAGTGTAGTAAATCACAGCCTTTTAAAACCTCCTTATCATGCTTGGTGATCATGAACTGTTTGAGATTTGCTTTCATGGATGATAACCAAAAAATGTATCTGTTGCTTGCACAAAGCTATTATACTAACATTGTAGATGCAATGTAGACATCTCTAAATCCTGACCTGTAGCATTGCCTTTAAAGTTCTCTACTAGTGGGCACCCAGGAACCTCTGGAACCCAAGAGTGCAAGTGGGTAGGGAGCTTCCTGATATGAGAATGCAGGCACCGTTGGGTGTTGGGTACTTGTCATAGAGCTCACTTTAGGAAAAGTTTACATTTTAATCTGCAAGGTTAGTTTAGTAGCTCAAATCTAAAGGTACAATCATTTCAGCTTTTTGGTAAAGGCTAGTGAGTTTATTCAACCACTTAGAATAAAGTGCAACAGCGCTAGGTGTCTAAAAATTAATAAGAAGAAAGATAAATAAATAAAACAAGCAGCTAGCATAGGAAGTAAACCTCGAGAACTTCGGATAGTAAATTGACCATAAAAAATATGCAGCGCTCATATGCCAGATAGTATTAAAATCGCATAAATCAAATAATCAAACAAAGATTTATGGTTAAAATAAAACATTAAAATATTAAACTTGTGACTTCTGTGGTGCATCCAAGGTTGAGAAACTGGGAAAAAGTTTGTGACTCTTCTGGTAAAGAACTGAGAATAGCTTGCACTAACCAGATGTCTCAGCACATGGAGCATGGAGTAATTAAGACCTACTCCTGGTGCTCTGAAAAGGAAGCCACTGGCTGGAAGGGGGGCAGAATGTTGGATTGGCTAGTTTTGCCAGTGGTCTTTGACATGCACTCCAACAATCACGCTTTTGTCATGTGAGACTTTCAAATATCTGCTTTTTTATTATTTTTACTTTTGTTTTTATAGGAAAGTAATTCACCATGGGAACCATTACAGCTCAATGATCCTACAGCCTCTTTTAACCAACCAAATGACACTGTCGGCTCCTCAGCCTATCAGTTTAGGCATCGCACATGTGGTGTGGCCCCAGCCTGCTGCTAGCAAAAGGAACAAGCTTTGCCAGAACAGGTAAGAAGACATAAATTTAGCTCAGACAGTAATGTGCTGGAATAAAATGTTTCCAACTGTGATTGCTGCTTTGCCTCTACTGATCACATCATCTTTGTCTGCAGGAGTAACACAATACAGGACCCTGTTGTCCATAATAAAGCACTTACCTCTCCAAAGATCTCAAACAGCGCAAAGACCACAGAACCTGCAAGTTGTACGTTACCAGAAGACAATCAGAACTCAGAGGAGCAGGAGGTCAGCTTGTGTAAGGCCTCCGAAGGGGCAGCACTGGATGTATCCAGTCAACAAAGGCAAACCATAGTTATTGCTGATTCACCCAGCCCTACAGTGAGTGTCATTACCATCAGCAGTGACACAGATGAGGAGGACTCTTCACAGACACACTCCTTGAGGGAGTAAGTGCTTCTTCATATTTTATATATCCAGATGGGTGTAAGTGATGATTGACATTGTCCTGGGGAATACCTTATAAAGAAAACTTTATTTGTACTGTACTGAAATGTTTCAGCAGTATTTTCACCATAACTGAGCTAAAATTGGGACCCTTCACACTGCAGATGGCCAAGTGTCACAAAGCTAGTGGCTGTAGGAATGGTTTATGTACCCTGGTTTAAAACAGAACTCCAGCCAAAAAAAGTATGGCTCATTAAAAGACAGCTTTTGCTGCAGGACTCCGCTTCAGTCTGGAGCTGTTCCCCCACAGTAAAACATAGGGACCCTAACTAAGAAAAACTAATGGGGCACCAAAAAGAAGATCAATACTCAAAATATAAAAAGTTAAAGCTTTATTGAACAATATTAAAACCACAGTTGTGGTAGAGGTTTTGAGCATTCACATAGCCCATAAAAGACGTGTAGCTTGTGCAAAATAACAGGCTTATTGCATGACATTACAGAGAATATTCCCTGGATGACATATCTAGCATAGTTGACATAATTTCTTCAAGATCCTGCATCAATCTTTTATCTGATGCGTTTCGCAGGACAATAGCCCTCTTCCTCAGGGACATACAGCATATAATTCAGATGATGGCATAAAAATTTTCATAATTCGCCACAGGGAGCCATGACTATTTAAATCCAAAAGGAGGTCCCTCCATCAAGGGTGCAGCTATAGGCCAGGTAACAAACCACATATGCGTATTAAAAACGTAACCGAACTGATCCCCAGCTCAGGGGTTCCAATCTGCATAGATATGTTGGAGAGAAGTATAATCGTGTAGATATTCTCCAAAAATACCAATCACAGGCTGGCAACAAGAAAAAGACCTACCGTATATACTCGAGTATAAGCCGACCCGAATATAAGCCGAGGTACCTAATTTTACCACAAAAAACTGGGAAAAACTATTGACTCGAGTATAAGCCGAGGGTGGGAAATGAGGCACATACTAGTCAATGTAAAAAATTGGTGTCAGTGGGAGGAATAGTGCCCCATCATTGGTGTCAGTGGGAGGAATAGTGCCCCATCATTGGTATCACTGGGAGGAATAGTGCCCCATCATTGGTGTCAGTGGGAGGAATAGTGCCCCATCATTGGTATCACTGGGAGGAATAGTGCCCCATCGTTGGTGTCAGTGGGAGGAATAGTGCCCCATCATTGGTGTCCGTGGGAGGAATAGTGCCCCATCATTGGTGTCAGTGGGAGGAATAGTGCCCCATCATTGGTGTCAGTGGGAGGAATAGTGCCCCATCATTGGTGTCAGTGGGAGGAATAGTGCCCTATCATTGGTGTCAGTGGGAGGAATAGTGCCCCATCATTGGTGTCAGTGGGAGGAATAGTGCCCCATCATTGGTGTCAGTGGGAGGAATAGTGCCCCATCATTGGTGTCAGTGGGAGGAATAGTGCCCCATCATTGGTGTCAGTGGGAGGAATAGTGCCCCATCATTGGTGTCAGTGGGAGGAATAGTGCCCCATCATTGGTGTTAGTGGGAGGAATAGTGCCCCATCATTGGTGTCAGTGGGAGGAATAGTGCCCCATCATTGGTATCACTGGGAGGAATAATGCCCCATCATTAGTATCAGTGGGAGGAATAGTGCCCCATCATTGGTGTCAGTGGGAGGAATAGTGCCCCATCGTTGGTGTCAGTGGGAGGAATAATGCCCCATCATTAGTATCAGTGACCCCAATGATGCGGCACTATTCCTCCCACTGACACCAATGACACTTGCTGACCCCTGTTGCAGTATGGTGCTGCTGCAGCCAGCATATGTGGTTGCAGCAGCACCTCTGCACTGCACACTTACCGGCTTTTCCCTCACTCGATTTTCGCGGGTCCGCTCGGCTCCGCCTCCTCGCCCGTGATTGGCCGCCTGTGTACCTTTCCTGAGCTACAGTTCTGGTGGCCAATCACCGGTGAGGAGGCGTAGCCGAGCGGCAGGAGTGAGGGAGTGGCCGGAGTGACGGAAGGAGCAGCGCTTCCTGGATGGATCATCGGGAGCCAGGTAAGAGACAGCAGCCCTCTGCCCACCCCTGTACGCGCCCCCCTTGACGGAGGGGGAGCGCGCCCAACTATCTGCAGATGTTGACTCGAGTATAAGCCGAGGGGACCGTTTTTCAGCACAAAAAATGTGCTGAAAAACTCGGCTTATACTCGAGTATATACGGTAGCTATATTGTTTACTATAGCAGAAAAAGTCAGCAAATCAGGCAGGACTGAAAAAACAGAAATGAAAATCCTTTGGCTGGTAAAGCAGCCTTGCTTTACATGTGTTAGTGACCTTGGGTTATAACATTCAGTAAACCAGTGATGGTATCCAGCAGAAATTGCCACTTTTCAAAGTCAGAAGGTCCTTGCAGTTCCCTTTATATTCTTTCATTTATAACATTTCCTTTGCCAGTTAGATCTGGGTCTTTGGAAGGCTTCCAGAAAGACCCTCATTCTTGCCAGTCACCTTTTTATGCATGCTCCCTCTCTCTACTCTGCATGTTATGCTTCCTGGAGATTGCAGCTGAACTGGACCAAGGTCATGAATAATTCCTTTCTGAACGATCAGGAATATGCACAGCTAGACTACAAAAGACTCATGGGCAAATTTAGGTATCCCTGGCATGTAGACTGAGAGACTGAGGTATTCTCGGAACACCATATTACAGTTAGCCACAACATTTTAACCGTTTAATGACTTGTTGAAGCATTGTTTGTGTTACAATTAAAAGTTTTTGGCAGGTTAACTTTGTCCAGTTTGGGTATATCTTTGTTAAATGTTCATGTTTGACTAGAATGTACCTTTGGAACCACTCGCTGATACACTATATTGCCAAAAATATTGGGACACCCCTCCAAATCACCCTTCCAATCACCTCCATGGCCACAGGTGTATAAAATCAAGCACCTAGCATCAAGCTTCCATCAAGAAGTGGAAGCAACTGGGAACAACAGCAACTCGGCCATGAAGTGGTAGGCCATGTAAAATGACAGAGCGGGTTCACAGTGCACATAAGTTGCCAACTGTCTGCAGAGTCTATAGCTAAATACCTCCAAACTTCATGTGGCCTTCAGATTAGCACAACAACAGTGCATAGAGAGAATTCGTAGAATGGGTTTCCATGGCCGAGCAGCTGCACCCAAGCCTTAAATCACCAAGTGCAATGCAAAGCTTCGGATGCAGTGGTGTAAAGCACATCGCCACTGGACTCTAGAGCAGTGGAGACGTGTTCTCTGTCTGGCAATCCAATGGATGCGTTTGGGTTTGGCAGTTGCCAGGAGAACAGTACTTGTCTGACTGCATTGTGCCAAGTGTAAAGGTTGCTGGAGGGGGGATTATAGTGTGGGGTTGTTTTTCAGGGTTGGGCTTGGCCCTTAGTTCAAGTAAAGGGAGCTCTTAAGGTGTCAGCATACAAAGACATTTTGGACAATTTCATGTTCTCCACTTGGGGTGGAGTAACTTGTTTGGCTTGCACAGTCCTGACCTCAACCCAATTAGAACACCTTTGAGATGAATTCGAGCAGAGACTATGAGCCAGGCCTTCTCATCCAACACCAGTGCCTGAGCTCACAAATACGCTTCTGGAAGAATGGTCAAACCTTCCCATAGACACACTCCTAAACCTTGTGGACAGCCTTCCCAGAAGAGTTGAAGCTGTTATAGCTGCAAAGGGTGGGCCAACTCAATACTGAACCCTACGGACTAAGACTGGGATGCAATTAAAGTTCATGTGTGGGTAAATGCAGGCGTCCCAATACTTTTGGCAATATAGTGTATCTCAGAGAACTTTTGGTATTATAGGGAAAGCTTTATAAATATATTTGCAATGCTGATTGGTTAAGACTTTTAAAGGGTTAATGCTATCAGTCTCCGAGATGCTTAAGTGCTCATGTGCCCAGACAATGGACATTTAACTGTGTATATATTCTTAACAAGCCGTAAAAGAGTTTAAAGGCCAAGCTCACCTTTTGGCACATTATACCTGTATTTAGGGCGTAACATGTTACTAAGAACCCCTGAGCACCCTCCTGTGACAGCTGGTGAGGTTCTTCTCCCCCCACAGCTGCTGTCACATTTAAAATCATTGCAGCTGTGCAGGGTTTCGACCCCATAGCCACGTCATTCATTCACAGAGATCTGTTAGTGAATAACTACAAGTCCCATCTTCCCCCACAGCAGATGGACTTGTAGTTTCAATGAACTACATGTGCAGTAATCAGCACTCTCATAATCCATTGAAGTTTCCTCCAGCTTTCTAACTGAAACGGTACAGGAGTACTGACAGCTGGAGGTAGAGTGTGCAGGTAGTGCAAGCTGCATTTTTTTTCACAACACAAACTCACATAAATGCGCATCAGTACAATGAACATAAATGTGACTCTGGGAGCAGATAATACTTTTCACTCCTTTTGATGATCCTTCCCCATGCCAAAAACACACTGTAAATGCATATCAAACCCAGGTGCAGTTTATAGTGTGAATGGGCCCTTAGTCAATTTCTAACAGCTTAGAAACACCAGCTAAGTGCATTACTGAACATTTATTGTATAAAACAAAGCATACAACCAAGTGGATACTTACACAAATAAATGTATACAGGCATTGTATGACACTGAATTTTAATCCAATACGGCAATAGCCTGGCCAAACACAACTTGATGCTGCACACGTATTGGGGGATGCACCCCTTTCTTCAGAGCTATGAAAAAATGACGAAAAAAAAAGTTCAAATGCCAATGTCACTTTGTGCACTAATTAATGAATTGCTTATGTCACCCAGGTGTAAAGGAAGTCTGGACTGTGAGGCCTGTCAGAGTACCCTGAACATTGATCGCGTGTGTTCCCTGAGCAGTCCGGACAGCACCCTGAGCACTAGCTCCTCTGGCCAGTCCAGCCCATCCCCGTGCAAAAGACCCAACAGGTGAATTACTTTTTCCAAAACCATTGACTTGATTATGTAGTGCATGCAACCTCCAGTGCTAATACTAGGATGCCCTTTGGTTAGGACTTCATAAATGGACATTATCAGCCAAATAACAAAAGGAGATTCAAGTTCAAATGTCCTTTTTACTGTAGTGGCTTTCAAACATATTCTTTTAGTAAATATCTTTTCTTAAGTATCTAAAGGAAATGCTTTTTTTTTTTTCATTTCAAAGAGTAGGGAAGGGTTAGAACTACTGTTAGGTTTTTATTGCTTTTTGTTTACTTGGTGAGGAGATTCACCCTTTCTATTTGTCCCGGTGACCATTGTTACCTAGACTGGAAAAAAGGGAAGATCGAAAATTTTGAGTTTCATGTAGAGCAGGGATAGTGAGGAAACCTTTCAATGGGGAAACCTGTTTCTGTGACAACTGTCTAAGATTTCCCTAACTTTGGAGACATTGCCTTTCGTTTCCTCTTGTGTATTGAGACAGGACGTGAAGTAAAAACTCCCCAAAGAGATATTTATAAAAACATACAATAAAAACCGCATATGATTAGGAATTCAAAATGAGTGCAAATAAATAAAATTGTGTTGTTTTAAACAGTGGTGTCTCGTTAGAGGTCTTTTAGTAGTATACATCAGTGCATCAAACTGCCATTGTACCACGGAGGGCAATACATCTAATATGGGTTGTCCTTCAACAGTATGTCGGATGATGAACCTGAAAGTGGTTGTGATACTGTCGATGGATCACCAAGCTCTGATTCCTCTGGCCATGATAGTCCATTTGTAAAGAGCAGTTTTGTCACGGACACCAATGAGAACTCAGAAAAACGGGCATCGGAAAAAGCAGAGAGTAAACCTGCAGTGTGTACATTAGTGGTTCCACCTATCAGGATTGAAAACCGCAGGGAAAACTCACACAGGGCCACAAACAAAGGTGGGTGATTTTCATTGTAGACCTGTTTGTAAAAACCTTCCCTTCCTTTTCTTGTCTCATTTCCTTCCCTTTACACATTTCTTCCCTGTACTATGTGTCTAATCATTTTGGCATCTTTTCTGAAGTGTTATTGCTAACCGTTTGCGCTACCTTCCTTTATTGTGGGATATTTAATTGCAGGAGGGTAACATGAATTTTATGTTTCAGATGCAGCTAGTCATCCACTAATAAAAGGCAGGTCAGCCCCAGGGAGAAAAAACCACCTCACGGCCCTCGGCAACCGCCAGCAGAAACTTACATCAGCATTCCAGCAGCAACAGCCTCTGAGTTTCAGCCAGGTATGTTTGGTCGTTTGACATCAAATAAAGTCAAGTCTGTTATCATAGAAGAATATTAGTAAATGTGTTGCAGAATATATTGTGTACAAATTGAAATCATTCATCCTTAGTTTGTAATTGGTTTTAGGCCTTACTACTGACACTTACATTTGGCAGCACAGACATGGACTTGTGTAAAAAATCCTGGCATTCCCCCATTGCTGGCTATCCGCAGGTTGCGCGTACACCCATTGAGGTGAATGGCTGTACACATTTTTACTCATGGATATCGATGCTTCTTTGTATTAATGTTTTCATGCACATGCATGTATGACATATACCCCGAAAACAAAACTTCCATGTTGGGAGAACATGTCATACACACATACAGGAAACACTGATGCAAAAAAGCATTTACATTCACATGGCTACAAGTGTATACAGCTCCCTGACCTTGGTAAAATGCTTGGATTTTTATGCCAGACCCTTCCTGCACCTCCAAACAACCATATGAATGAATATCCATTAATGCTTTTTTTTGTTTTCCTCTCTCATGTTTAGTTAATGAGATCTGAAATGGTCTCATCCCTAGCACTGACTCTTTCTATATTATTTTCCCTTTCTGCTTTCCATTAGGAAAGAAGAAATTGATATGCTCAGTGTCCATCAACTGTGTATAACTTGTTACATGTCAAGCTGGCACCTGAAAGTTGTTAATATGTCTCGTGAACACTTAAAGGAGGAATACAGCCAAAGCTCTTTTGGCTGTACTTCTCCTGTGGATCACAGGAGTGCAGTTTGTTCTGCGCTCCCTTGACCAGTTTTTAGCTCAGCCGGTCCAGGCTGTGGAGAGAGTCAGAGCCCAGAGTCTGGAGCAGCATTTGGCTCAACCTCTCAGCGATCCGCTGAGAGCCTGAGCCGCTCCCTCCACAGCCCAGCGCTCCAGTGAGTGTGGGGGGGCTGGGCCGACAGCTCATAGCAGCTGTGAGAGCTCGGCGATCAGCGGTCTTGTGATCGTTGAGTTCTCACACTTAGATCCTGCGGGGGACAGATGCAACATCAGACACAGTCCAGACCTAAATCCAACTGATAATCTGTGGCAAGACTTGAAAATTGCTGCTCACAGACACTCTCCATCCAATCAAACCGCTTGAGCTATTTTGCAAAGAAGAATGAGCAAACATTTCACTGTAAATGTGCAAAGCTGGTAGAGACATCCCCAAAAAGACTTGCAGCTTTATTTGCAGCGACAGGCGGTTCTACAAAGTATTGACTCAGGGGGTTGAATACAAGTGCACACCACACTCTTCAGATATTTATTTGTAAAAAAAAATTTGAAAACCATTTATCATTTTCCTTCCACTTCACAATTATGTGCTACTTTGTGTTGGTCTATCGCATCAAATCCCAATAAAATACATTTACGTTTTTTGGTTGAAAACTATTTTCAAGGCACTGTATATGTTTCATGTGTGTAGTTAATTTTTGTAGCATTTTTTTCAGCGGTTATTGATATTTATAAATATAGGCCACTAATATTTTTACTTGTAGATGTATGTTTCTCAGTCCAGGCTGAATAAATAATGCAGTTTACACAATTCTCCTTTTGGCAGGTGCAACATTTTGGATCTGGGCATCAAGAATGGAATGGAAACTATGGGCACAGGAGACAGCAGGCATTCATTACACCCACTGTAACCAGTCATCCCTTCACCCTCCCACACGGAAGCCCAAACCACAGCGCAGTGCATGCTCACCTGGGGGGCCAGCCCACCATCCTATCTTACCCGCCCTCCGCTCCGCTGAGCACTGCAGCACCTGTGGCCCACCTCCTGGCCTCCCCATGTACCACAAGACCAATCTTACAACACCCGGCCTACAACTTCTCCCACCCCAGTGGCATCATCCACCAGGTCGCCGTAGGAATCAACCCCCGTCTTCTGCCTTCACCTACTATCCACCAGACTCAGTACAAACCAATATTCCCATCCCACTCGTATATCACCGCATCGCCTGCCTACACGGGATTTCCCATGAGCCCCACAAAACTCAGTCAGTATCCGTACATGTAAGAACTCAACAACCTACATGTAGAGGAGAAGCTCAAAGATTCAAACCTTTTGTTTGAAGCAGAACACAAGAACATGGCTTTTGATAAAAAAAAAAGATAAAAAAAAATTCTGCCATGGCACAAGAAGAAAAGAAAAATATTTTTTGAATCACGTAGACTTGGGTGCAATTTAAAACAATCTTGAGCTTTAAAAAAAATTGGAAAAAAAAATCACTTTTAATGTGTTTTGCACATTTGGTATACCTTGTCTCTAGTCCTGTTCTCTTCTATTGTAACTCTAGACAGGTGACTTACAGGAGAGAGTTCACTCTCTCCTGATATATTTTTTATACAATTGCCTTCTAACTAGTGCAAGACACGTCTTTTTGGGAAGCCATTCAACGTACAGGTTTAGCGCAACAAATGCACATATCGTCAGCAGTACAGTGTACTCGTGTCAATTGTTTGTTTATGTATGTCTTGGTGTTTCAGTGTTGGGTCACTTGGCTACTGAGTTGATGTTCACATTGCATGTGTCTTTTGCATGGGCAGAAGAAAAAAAAACAAAAAACAAAAACGTTGCCTAGACCGTGCTCTTTAATGTTGTCGTCCTAATAATCAGCTGCATTGTATACTGTTCCCACACATAGTGCCTTAAATATTTGAGGTTGTTAATGTTATTACTTAATATATTAATGTCAAGTTCAGCACTTAATCTTGGAATTTGCTGGTTATATAAATATCTATTTTTTCGAATAACTCGAGTCTTGGCTCAGTTAGGGGGTTGTTCATTTGTTTTGTTTGGTTGTGTGGTATGCTCATGAGGTGTAGGTGTTTCCTTACCTACAGAACAGCATGTTAATTTTTTTTTTACGTTTATTCTTTTTTTTTTTCTTTTTTGCGTAGATGAGTTTGTGTCTGTTTTTAATTTTTTTTTTCCTAGATATTTAGCCTCACGTAGCCTGAAAACGCTTTTAAGATTTTTTTAATTTTTTTTTTTTGTTTGGTCTCGATTTTAGGATTAACGCTAGCTGCACGTTTTGTTGGTAATCACTTAATCACGACAGGAACTGCAATATTGTCTAAGTGGATCCTTCATTATTCTTTTTTTTGGTGTCACGGCATTTGTCCAAATGGCTGGGTTTTTTAATAGTATCTTGCCGATATAGTTGGCGTGGTTTTCGATAGGCGGTGTTCTAAATTCCTTTTAGTTTCAGTGGACGCTGCACCATCTTGCAGTGCAATATTTTGCAGGCCTGTCCATTGCTGAAGAGGATATCACCGCGATATGTGACCACAGTTGGGCAAACCGTTCAGTATTTAATGAATTGTATCAAGGACTATTTACTATAGAAGTTTGATAAGATGTGAGGTTTTTACTTCGTGTGCAATTTTTAGCTTTCATTTTATGCATGTGTCAGTTTTTAAGGCCTCCTTTACACAATATTTTATTTAGTTTTGTTTTTTTTTGTTTTTTGAGTGGTGACTGCTTATTTAATACATTCCGTCAGGGACACGAAATTTTGTGCATATTTCAAGACATTTGTTTTTCTCTTTCAGTTTCTAAAAAAATTTTTTTAAAAATTGTGCATCGTCCATATCCAGTTAATTTATCAGCACCAAAGACTTTGAAATCATCCATTTTCTTTTAATGAAATTAAAAAAAAAAAATCTATATAAACAAAAGGTAGCTAAGTTTTTTGCATAGACCTGAATTATACTGTAGTCTAGTGGTGGGCTTTAAGAAAAGGTATTATGACTAATGTTTTTAGCTTTGGGCAAGTAATAAAACTTATCATTTATCTTGAATGTATAATAGATGAGCTGCTATATGTAACAGACGCCACTTTTTGATAGCTGTGAATTTTAGCTTCATATCCCGTTAATACTTAGCCGCCTTACTCCTGTTTTAAGTCTAATGATATATATAAAGTATAGTGGGGGTTTTTTTCTGATTATTATTATTTTATTTTATTTTTTAATTTTAATTTGCATTTAATGTTTTGGTGTGTCCTTTGTAACTACTGTATTGTAAATTATGGATCCTAATTGCATATGTTATTTTTTGGGGTGTGTGTATTGCATCAGTATTCTATATATCTTCATAAATTTGAGCTCATTACTGCATATAAGTGGGTGTATTAATGTAAGTTATTTTTTAATGTTTTCATATTGCTGTTGTGTATACCTTTTAAGAGGAAAAAAATGTATCTTGCAGGCTTGATTTCATTTTTTTTTTTTAAATAATCGTTTTCTTTGAATCTGATTATACAGAAGATTAGCCAGTGACTGGAATAATGAAAATATAATAGACTGAAGATAGATTGGGGGATTTTTAGCCTTTGTTTAACTTGTTAACACCACTATACACTGCAATTGCCCAACTGTCCATAAGCTATGAGGACTCTCAACTCTGTTATACCTGTTGGTGGGGGGAGGGGTAGTCCCCCCTTTCTAGCACTGGGTGGTGTTATCACAAGCAGTGTTTTATTTAATGAATGTTAAAACAAAAATGTGCCTAATACAAGACTTTTTAAAAATATAGAAAAATTCATAAAAATTCTACAGTGTTAATAAAGATGATTTTACAAGATGGGAGGTAAAAAAAAAAAGAGAGCCTATTTATTATATAATAAAGGTCATTTTTTTTCCTCCCCAGCCACAAGAATCTACTAAATACCGCTATGCATTATGTCCATTGATGTAAGATTTTTTTTTTTTTTTTACTGGTACAATTATAAGGCATTGTCTAGGTCAGCATTCCCATCCTTAAGCTCTCCTACTGTTGTTGAGCTACAGATGACAGCATACCATGATCTGGTATGTGCATACAATGGATGCTGGCAGGGGACGCTACGTGTTAAAGTTTCAAAACATTCAGGGAGCCAACTGTTTGGAAAGGCTGACAATCAAGCTGATGTGGCTTGCAGATGTTGCAAATATTTACTTAATTGTCACCATAATGAATTTCCAGAGTGCAAAGTTGTTTAGAAATGCTTTGCATCTGACAGCTTCAAAGATTTACTTTTTAATACAGTTGTACTTGACGTCTTTTATCGTGGAGCTCCAAAGCTTGTATTGTGTTACATTAGGAGGAGATGCAGAAAAACTTGGTTGTCTTTGCTGTTTTAGGCCCCTTTCACATAATCCTTCCGATTGGGTCTGCCTGTCTTATGTCCGTTTACTACCACAAATCTGCCAAAAACATTGAAAGTGGATCCGTTCTTTTCAGTCTGGGCGGATCAGAGAGCAGTCATATGTAAACGGAGAGTTGGTCTGTTTACATCTGACTTCCCTTGGAGCAGAGTGGGCTGTGTCCACCTGCTCCGCTGTGCTCAGCAATTGGATCGTTGGCAGAATCTGCCTAGTGTGAAAGGGGCCTTAGGATTTTGTTAAGGAAAAACTCCAGTCGGGAATTTTTTTCCCTTTTTATGAACATCAGAATTACCTGAATTGAAGGTTAATAATTGGGGCCCAGAAGTACATCATCTTGAGTTGATGTGCTCATGTGTACAAAATGAAGAATAGTGTTGCGAATAGGCTTCTGGTTTGGTGTGCACCCATAGCGTAAGGCTGGCCATAAATTGATTGTTGGATTAGCCAGCGGGTTGATCGAAAAATTCTAACAGATTCCCCCATCTGCACAAGCGAGGTGGGTGGATGATTCTTCCCCGATGTGCTATTGGGTTCTGACAGCGGGGCTTCTCTGCTGTCAGAATATGCTGATCAGTGCTGCAGCCCGCCAATTGAGAAAATATTTTCAACAGTCCCATTTGACAGCAGTTGATCAATAAATTGACTTCTAATTCGATACATCTATGGCCAGCGTAAGCGCTGGGATTTTCCCTGTAACTGTGAATATCATTATGGGGATTAAGACAAAGGACTATAAGAGAAACATTAGAGAGATTAGGAAATGTGGATTATAAAAAATAAATGAATAAAATTCTTTGAACATGGCATTCTTAATTTACATGGATGCAATTAAAATAGATATTGGATGGATAACAGAGCAGTTGCTATTTATCGAATTTGTTTCCCAGTACCCATCTTCCTACATCAGTCTGGATTCAGTGATTGCGCCACTTCATGGAGAATAATTACAAGTGCTACTGTCTCCTTTACTTCTTAATGGAAAGTAGGAAAGAATGGAGTAAAGACACCCTTGCATGGCAGCGTTGGTCATGCCTAAAAGGTTTCTGAAAATAGTGTTTACGGTTTATTTTAACCTAAAAAAAGACCACAGATTTCTTTGTGAGTTAAGAAAGGTTCTAATATCTCAAATAAATGTCCCATTTGACAATCTTTAATAGCAGACAGTATCATTAAATGACAGATATAAAGGCAAATCTGTTTTGTACTGCATAGTCTGCCTCCATGCCTAACAATATTTGCAACATCTGTAACTTTGGAAGCAATAATTGAATGTTGTACCGCATTCGCCAATGACTAATGCAGAAAGTTTGGTGTTTCAGCGATACCCTTTATTGACTAACTTGAGTTAATGAGCACATGAGCCTTTGGTATATCTCTGACAAAGGAATCGGTGTAATCCTGAAAGAGTACATTTTTATTAACTCAAGTTAGCCCACAAACTTTCTGCAACTTTGAAAACGCAAATTCACAAATAGCTGCAAGCTAATTGTGAACATTTATGAAATATCATCCTTTGTTAGCCCATGTGTGTCTAACATTATTTCAGTGGACACTTTTACTACTTTGGTGGGATGGCCTAAGTTTGATAGGATGCTGTGTTGGTGGTCTTCTTCATGGTCAGGTACTGAGTTGTTGATATCAAGTGTAGGATTAACAAGCGCTTATGCAGATAAATGAGCGACGTTCATGTAGGTTTCAACAAGGGGGGCCCCTGGTGGGTCTTCTAGTGTTTGTCTGTTGAGCGTTGTAGCAGTTTGTTGAGTGAGGATGTTTAAGAGGCCTTTGCAACTGTATTGATTATGGTTGTAAATAAACAGGCAGTATGTGGCTTTCATAGGCCTGTGGTTATAGTCCATGTACTTCAAATCATATATTAAAAGTCAGCATTCCCTGTGATGATGGCTGGTATCTGTATAGGAACAGCCTTTGCAGACCATAAAGATCAATGATTTCCATAATGACCAGTTAGCCATTTGGTGACCACAGCTGCACTATGGCGGATGAAAGCCACATCATAAAAAGCGGCCTTTACATAGCTGAAGGTGGTCAACTCTGGTTTAAAACTGCAGGTATCTTACCAAGCTTTGGAAGACTGGAGAGCTGTTTAATGTCCTTTTTTGCTTGTGGGAGTTTTTTTTTAGAGATTGCGGATGGTTAAGAACTGTCAGAGAAGGCAACATATGGCTGCACTGTGGCAGGAAAAGACTGAAAAGCATTGTACACGTTGGTATTAGGTGCCCTCTTTCCAGAATGTGTAGATGGATAAATTCATACACTTTTTGTCCTTCTAGTTAGCACAGTGTAGTAAAAACTGATATCGCATTTACCATAGATAGGGAATCTTAAGCCAGCCATAGATGTTCAAATCTCGGCCAGTCCCTGCTGAACCGGCTGAGATTTGAACCATGTATGAGTAGGCTGAATGTACCCAATCGATCAACTTGGGTACAACCAGCCTGTTGTATTTTACTTGCAATTATTGCTAGCAGCTATTATACCTGCTAGCAGTAATTACTGTATTCACCCCCCCCCCCCCCAAGATCCTTTCCCGGGAAAACACGGTGGCTCTGCAGGAGAGATTTGTTGAGGGGGAATCCAGCGAATTTTCGCTCCATCTATGGTTGGCTTTAGCCTTCCTAGTTTATTGTTCTTTCAGCATGTTTGTGTACTGGAAAGGCTTTCCTGTGATCAGTGTCAGATTAGACAACTCTAGGAAACAGTTTGCTAGTGTGGCCAAAATAAATTAAAAGGAGCCTAACTTTCTTGGAAGAGTTTTCTTTTTATATCAATGGAAATCCATATTCTCTTGCCTCCTATTCTTAAAGGCTCCTGCTTGATTACATGTATTTGTCCACCTCTGTGTAGCCTCATTCAGGTGCTAGAGAGGGACAACCTTTCAAAAAATAAACTCATAAATTATTGATATTGCCCTTTGATTGTAGCTGTGTTCCAAGGTAAATGCATTCAAATCATTGAGGTATCTTATTAGTACTTTAAGTAAAACCTCAATCCAATCTTTGGATGTTCTGAAATGTATATAAGTACTATCTGTGTAATTTGTATAGCTTAACATTGTGTACAGCACTTTACATGCTTGCAAACTGCAGCCAGACAAAAACAATAATAAAAACGAATGAAATTAAATGGACTGTCCCTAATAAACTGAGCCAGAATACAGCACCAAATGCACAGAGAAGGAAAAAGCTCTTTGTTTTTTTTTTATTATCTCCTCCTTGAGCTGTAGGACAGGAAAGCTGCATGCTGTCAGCAGTTTAGTTTTTTTGTACACACTGCCCATTCAGGCTTGAAACCACCTTGTTCAACACACGGCAGCAGCGTGTAGGATGGAAGTTTCCCTTGCACTGCTTAAGAGTTGGCAGTGGGAATCAACTGGAGATTTTTCATCACCTTTACAGTGATGAAAACAAATCAATTCGAGCAATAAGTGAACTGTTGAATGAAACCAGATGTGTTAGAAAACCAAAAATCTGAAATCATTATGTATATGTTCCTCGTTTAACTTTTAGCAGCAGACGTTCATTCACGTCTCTTCTTCAAGGGCTTTTGTGTCGTATTTTTGAAGAAATAACCCAAAGTAAGAGCTCCTGTGTGTATATTTCCTCTTGCTGTGATCCTAATAGAACACAGCAAGAAAGAACCTTCAATGTTGAGATGGGATGATTTTCAGGAAGGATTCAGCACTGCAGATAACCACAGAACTGTGTATTTATCCATGGTGTAGGAATAGCAGTCCATTGCATGAAGGCTGCCTAGAATACCCAGAGGTAGCTTATCCAGCTTTTGGCGCTCCGATCGGAGGTAGTGACTGACTGAATAGCTTAAATCAATTGTGTTGAAACTCTTAACAGGGTTTTCCATTTTATCAGATAATTACAGCCCTGGCCAAAAAGTTTTGAAAATGACACAAATATTATTTTCCTGCAAGGAAACACATGCAGTCATCATTGCTTTGATCAAAAAAGAGATTCACAGGCAAGGATATTGCTGCTGCTACTACCTAAATCAACAATTTTATCAGAATATCAAGAATTTCAGGGAGACGGGTTCAGTTGTTGTGAAGAAGGATTCAGGGTGCCCTAGAAAGTCCTGCAAGTGCCAGAACCGTCTCCTAAAGTTGATTCAGCTGCGGGATCGGGTCACCACCAATGAAGAGCTCGCTCAAGAATGGCAGCAGGCGGGTGTGGGTGCATCTACACGCACAGTGAGACATTTTGGAGGATGGCCTGGTGTCTAGAAGGACAGCAAAGAAGCCACTTCTCTCTAGGAAAAACATCATTGACAGACTGATATTCTGCAAAAGATACAGATATTGGACTACTGAGAACTGCGGTAAAGTCATTTTCTCTGATGAATCCCCTTTCTGATTGTTTGGGGCATCTGGAAAAAACCTTGTCCAGAGAAGAAAAGGTGAGTACTACCATCAGTCCTGTGTCATGCCAACAGTAAAGCATTCTGGGACCATTCATGTGGGGTTGCCTCAGTCAAGGGAGTGGGCTCACTCACAATTTTGCACAGTCATGGATAAAGAATGATACAAAAAAATCGTCCAAGAGCAACTTCTCCCAACCATTCAAGAACAGTTTGGTGACCAGCAATGCCTTTTCCAGCATGATAGAGCACCTTGCCATAAGGCAAAAGTGATAACTAGGTGGCTTGGGGAAAAAAACATCGAAATTTTGGGTCCATAGCCAGGAAACTCCCCAGACCTTAATCCCATTGAGAACATCAAGAGGCAGGTGAACAAAAATAAAGCCCCCACAAATTGACAAATTCCAAGCATTGCTTACGCAAGAAAGGGCTGCCAACAGTCAGGATGTGGCCCAGAAGTTGATTGACTGCATGGCAGGGCGAACTGCAGAGATTTTGAAAAAGAAGGGTCAGTACTGCAAATATTGACTCTTTGTATAAACTTAATGTAATTATCAATAAAAGCCTTTGACACTTGTGAAATGCTTGTAATTATACTTCAGTATACTATAGTGACATCTGACAAAAAGATCTAAAAACACTAAAGCAGCAGACTTTGTGAAAATTAATTTTTGTGCCATTCTCAAAACTTTTGGCCATGGCTGTATGTTTCTGCATTAAATGCTGCCCCATTTGGCAGGGGTTTCTACCCTTTCCCTACTTCTCCTGTGGGTCACAGAAGTGCACTTAGTTCTGTTCTCCTGTGACCCATATTCAGCCAAAAGTGGGTTAAAGTCATCTAATAGCTGATGTCACTGAGCCGGTCCAGGCTCTGGAGAGATCCCAACTTTAATGTTTGGATCCACCCAGATACCTAGACCAACAGCTGGATCAGATGCCAAGCGAGCCTCTCCCGTCCCCTCCACAGCATCAAGTGAGCGCTGGAGGGGCAGAGCAAAGAGCCGGTGAATGACAGTCACCGACTCTCTGCTCACTGAAGACTGAGAACTTGAGTAATCAGTGCTCTTTGATCGCTCAGTTCTCAATCATAGAGGAGTAGGGGGACAGATGTATCTTTTGATTGTTCCTGCATCCACCTAGGTGAGTATGTATGTTTATTTTCATGAGGTTCTCTTTTAACAGAGCCTTTTTCATTTTACAAGTAACTCATAGTAGCAGCATTAGAATGGACAGGGTACAATAATGCCTCCCACATGCATTATTCCTGCAAAAGGAAACCTATGTGAGCAAGCCAGATTATCCACACGACAACCTAGGTAGGAGCCTAGGTGACCAGTGGATGTTTAAGATGCTCAGTTACAACCTTCATGCAGTAAACCAGGAGGAAAAGTGCAATTGGTCATACTTTGTGCACTTGCCTGTCACAAGGAAGAGTGCAGTGGTAACGGATGAGGCAGGCCTTCTCTATGCCTATTGCATTCCTTATGAATACCAATTGAAAAGATTGGGGATAACGCTGCTACCTTGCATAAGGCCCCGTTCTGTCTTATTTGATCTCTGTTTTTAGGGACAGAGGGTCACAGAAGAGGGGATCTTTCTATGTTAGCTTTGAGCAGATGTCTACATTTCAATGAAAGCACTTAAAATGACAGATCCCCCTGAATAGATGGCAGCAAGGTGGCTTTGTCGCTAACACAAGTCCTGACTGTCTTCTTTCTGAGTTAGAAAATGTCCTTAATCTGAGTGAATTTTGTTTCAAACGATGTATTATATTCGATCTTTTAATTTCTCAAGGTTTATCTTGTATCTATATACCCTTCGGAAGGTATGGAAAGATAACCGACACTAATGATTCTCACAGCCCTCTCTGTCCTTGCCACAGTCTGCTGCTGCTGGTCTGTGGTACCATAATTCCTGGAAGAAATATTTAAGAAGCACTAGAAATTCTATGCCTATTCCAATAATCACATGCAGGAAGTTTTCAAATCAACTTACTAGGTTGGTTAGCTTCCACAATGAATAGGCCTCTCCCTCAACAGGTACCAAACATTGCTCAGAACGTAGACATACGTAAATGGGCACCAAACCACTGGTGAAAAAGTCCACAATTCCACCACTAAAGACAATCAACACGTTTCAAAGGCAGCACCTCTTTCATCTGGGCTACAAAATAGACACAAATCACACAAAAAAAATAAGATATTGTGTCATGTACATATAAGGAACAAGATCTTGACACTTTTGTCATTCTTTGTATATTTTGTAGCCTTGATGAAGAGTGGATGTTATTGCCCTGGAACATGTTGGCTGTCTTTTATGGTTGAATTGTGAACTATTACAATTTTTTGATTGTTATGTCTAATGATGTGACACCCATTCATGTGTCATATTATGGTTTGGTGTCCATGTTTACATTTTGAGCCTCCTGTCAAACCCTATCCCAACTTGTTTTTGGGTATGGTCTGTTGGTGGTACCTGTCTCTCAGATTCATTGCTGCAGACATTTCCTGTGATGATCAGTCACTTTTTAATGTATTCCGTTCAGTTATATCATGTGGCATAGCTGTGTTGAGCTGCCTCACTAGCAATATGACCGCCTTAGATTTTTATTAGCAGCAGGTCCTCAAATCATGTTCCAGAGTTATGCAGGCCATACATGGGTCAAATTCCGAACTGATTTTTTGTCCAAAAATCAAAAACGTTCGCTCGGTAATCCGATGGTGCCATCAATGATTTCGAAAATCAGCCGACCAAGTCATAAAGTTCACCCCATATAACAGGCAAAACTTCTGTTCCTCCCAGGTCACGGCTCATGCGCATATCCTTTTCGGAAAAACGATCGTACGATTTGACCATCGAGTTGAAAATCGGTCGTTTATCACAAATTTTCCAACATGCCCGATCACCAAAAAGGGGAGGAACCATGAAAATCGTCCGGTGCCATTGACCCACTAACAGCGAAAATCGGCCGATTATTCTTAGGTCCGATTTTGGGACGAAATTCAGTCGAATTTTGACCCATGTATGGCTGGCATTGGTCTTAAGGCAAAGGTTAGGGTACTTTACACAGGAGGGCCATTACAGAATTAATGCTGTAATGAAGAAAAAGCAACACTGTGCTAGTATTTAAGTTAGTCTGTATGGCAAAGAAGACAAAGCAATTTTGTTTTTGTTTTTTTTTACTAGTTTGAAAAGGGCAGACTAAAGTCGTCCACTGGATTTTGTAATCATTGATACCAATCTGTAATCATGCGTTGTCTTAATATAACTGCTGCTCATCTTGCCATGAAGAGGTTACATTTTTAATGACCTATAAGGAAATGCATGGCCATTTATTCAGTCACAGCGGCTGTTGTGAACAATCACTTTTGATTGGCTGCTGCTGTGGTGCAGACCACCAATCACTGAGCTACTTCATCTAAGGACAAAGAACTTTTAATTCTGAGTTTAATGAATTTTTCCTACCCTTCTTTTTAAATAAAACACTGCGTAGCCGCAGAGGTGCTTCTACACAACCAATTTCCTATTTATTTTTTACAGATTCATTGTATTTAGATATTAACTCATTCAGGGTGTTATTAAGTATGCTACTGCACTAACTGATTTGGTTTGGGTTTTAGTTAACTCCATATTTACTTGCTCTTGTGATTTTATTTTATTATTTAGCTTGCGTCATGTTAACTCATACTGCAAGTGGTAGGACTGTTTAGAAATCCAGCTTTTTTTTTTTTCCTTTGATTTGACAAAGTTTGAATTGTTACTGTTTAACAAAAAAAGTAGTTTTTGTGGCTTTAATTTTTATTTTTTATCATTATTTGTTTTAATTTTTTTTCTTGGGCTCTTTTTTTTGATTTTATGCTACACTAGTTTGCCATGTAGCAATTGCACTGTGCAATATTCTAATATGAGGACTGGGAAACATTTTTATGGATGTATGTCTCGTTACAGTTTGCGATAGTATTTCTCTCTAGTTCTCAGTGATTTTCAATGTGACCAAGGCTTCTGTACTTTGTCACAAAAAGCGGGTTTTCCAGGTTACTATTTTGGTGAGTGTCAAAATATGAATTTATGGTGTATTATTGTCTAAATTCACTTTGAATTAAAATATATATTGCAGCAATTTTAATGGCTTCTGTCCTTTTTTTCCTGAATTGTATCATCTTGCTGAGTTGACATAATACAATCAATGAAAGGGGAATACAAATAAATGAAACTTGTGAATTGAACGTACAGGCAGGCTACTGTATAAAGTGTATGTATACCTTAGCAATGGATCTTATTTGTTACATTTTGATCTGTTGAATATACCATTAACCACTTCCTGTCCGGACACTTTTACCCTTTTCCTGTCCAGGGCAATTTTCAGCTTTCAGCGCTATCACACTTTGAATGACAATTGCGCGGTCATGCAACACTGTACCCAAATTAATTTTTTACCATTTTTTTGACACAGATAAAGCTTTATTTTGGTGGTATTTATTCACCACTGGGATTTTTATTTTTTTTGCTATGTAAATAAAAAGTCTAAAAATTTTGAAAAAAAGTGTTTTTTTTTTTAAATTTTGCAAATAAATAATATTTCATCATAAATCTTTGCAAAATGTATTCCGTTATCTTTTTAGTAAAAAAAAAAATCCAAATTAGTTTATAACCAAAAATTATAATTTTTAAACATTTTTTTTTTACATTTTTATTTTATTTTTTTATAATATTATTTTTTATTTTATTTATTTTTACATACTGTCACCCTAGCAGTACAGTGTCACCATGGTGACACTGTACTACTTGTGGGGGATGATGATTTGTTTTTTTGTTTTTTTACACTGATTGCTTTTACACCCATATAGGATGTAAAAGCAATCATTTCTCTTTCTCTCTGTGTGCATTCATTGAGAAGTACTGAGTGAGCTGTGATTGGTCACAGCTTGTCACATGGTACAAGGCTGTTGTGAATAGCCTTGTACCATGTGACCTCTGTGATCATTCACAGATTTCACACATAGTAAGCAATGATGTCACAAGTGACATCTTGCTTACTACTTTGCATGTGATCACTGATTGGCCAATCAGTGACCACATGATCGGGACCTCATACAGAGGTCCCGTCCGACGATCGGTGTTTCACTGTGTCCGGAGGACACAGTGGGCACCGGATCGCGGTGCTGCGTGCTCCCAGGGAGCGCGTACAAGCATGGTGCGGGGAGGCCATTCTGCAGTGTTTTCAGTCCTGCCCAGGGTCTCTCCTGTTGCCTACAGAACACCTCCCTCCCCCCCCCCCAGACATGGGGAGATGTTCTACAGTCCTAACATGCTTTCTGTCCTAGGGTGACAATGCTGCTCTTCCACAGACATACAGTTAGTGAACGTTGTCACTCTAGGACAGGAAATGTGTTACTGGAAGGATCACCTGGTGAAAATAAAGAAGCCTGAAAAATTAAAACAAATGGATCCACAAATCTGATGATCTGATTTCTGGTAAATTGTGAAATATTGCATTTTTGTTCTTGGATTTAGATACACTTTAAAGAGTGATTCTACTTTTAGAGCCCAAACCACTTGTATCGTCGCTCGATGTGCCCTTACATACTACTCCTGTGATTCCCAATATGAAGAGGGTACAGGCATCCAAACTACTTATCCAGAAAGTGACATTGCAATACAAAGACTCTGCAATCTCCCAGCTCAGTCTGTGTTACAATGTGAGACTGAGCTGGCAGTCTGTGGTGTCTTTGTATTGCAAAGCTGTAACTCGTAACTCTACTTTTGAGGATAAAAACATTCCTCTCAGTGATTTATGTACATTGCAGGGATTTTAACAACCGTATTGCAGAGTCCTACCTGTTTCTGCTCTGAAGGAATAACTGATCCTGCAGGACTGGTTCTGAATCCGAATGGCTTTTTAAATTTTTAAAATGAAAAGCACTTGCAGGACTCTAATAAGGAGAGTGGCAGGGTCCACATCCCTTTAGAAGCATTTAACCCTTTAGCAACATCTTGCCAAAAATGAAATTTTGTTACAGAGGATGCCTAAAATCTGACATTTATCTTAGTGCAGCTTTTGTAGGAAAATCAATAAGCCAATCACACAAGCAGAAAATTACATTTCTTTGGGGGAGTTCCATGCACTAACTGTGTATGGAATACCTCCAGGTTGCCATATTGCATTGAATTTTACAGAAAATGACAGAGCTCTAGATTGAAAAATAAACATTTTAAAAAACATTAAATTACAATATGGCTTGTGTAGCAATTGTATATTCTATATTATGTTTTTATTTATACTTTTTTTCCCCCCCATGAAAATGGAGTTACCCTTTAAATGCTTCCCTACTGGCCTATAGCAGAAATACTGCTACAGGGCGACACGGGTGCACATAATCACGTGTATATACACGTAATTTAGCATTTACGGGTGGGGGGGGTGCGCACACACTACCTGCGCCGCCGTTTGTGGCCACGGCTGTCAATCACCGGGTCCTGGCCAGTGATTACTCGCCGGCGCCCGGTGATTACCGAGGATTGACGGGGAGGAGAACTGTTTTTTTTACGAACCGTTCTCCCGGTCAGCTCGGGCACACTGCTTTGGATGGCTGTGCACAGCCATCCAAAGCCGTGTGCTTACAGTGACGCACATAGACACCGCCCCCTAGTAAAACACTCCCTGCACCCTTTAATCGCCCCTCATGTTAACCCCTTCCTGCCCAGTGCCATTAGTACAGTTGCCGTGCTTTTTTTTTTTTTTTTTTTTTTTTACACTGATCACTGTATTGGTGTCACTGGGGATGTCAGTGACACCAAGTCATTTCCCCCCCAGTGTCAGAATATCAGTCCTGCAGTTCCGCTATAACTCGCTGATCACCGCCATTACTAGAACAAAAACACTAAAAAAAATTCTAGTGTGTATATACCGCCATTTGTAAACACTACAACTTTCACATAAACCAATTAATTTACACGTATTGGGGTTTTTTTTTATTAGCAAAGACATGTCGCAGAATACATTTTGGCCTAAATTTATGATGAAACAGGATTTTTTTTTTAAATATTTTTTACTGGACATGTTTAATAGCAAAGTCAAAAATATTTTTTTTTCTCAAAATTGTTGGTCTTTTGTTTAATAGCACAAAAAATAAGAACCGCACAGGTGATCAAATACCACCGAAAGAAAGCTCAATTCGTGGGTAAAAAAGGACGTACATTTCATTTGGGTGCAGCGTTGCATGGCTGCACAATTGTCAGTAAATGTAAGGCAGTGCCGTAACACAAAAAATGACCTGGTCAGGAAGGGGGGTAAATCCTCAGGAGGGCAAGGGGTTAAATTAAAATTTTTATTTTTTTCTTTGTATATACAGTTAGGTCCATATATATTTGGACACAGGCACAATTTTTGTTTTTTTCAGGTATTTACCAAAACATATTCAAGCTATAGTTATAAAATGGATATGGGCTGAAAGTGCACACTCTCGGGTTTAATTTGAGGGTATGTACATCCAAATTGGAGGAAGGGTTTAGGAATTACAACTCTTAAGATTAGCCATCCCCTCTTTATCAAGGGACCAAAAGTAAGGATGATTGTGAGGATGATGATACAGAAAATAATAAGGATGAGTATGATGATAAGGATGATGTGGAGAGTATAGAGCAGGGGTCTCCAAACTTTTTAAACAAAGGGCCAGTTTACTGTCCTTCAAACTTTAGGGGGGCCGGACTGTGACCAGTGGTGGTAAACAATGGCCCATCTTTGGTATTTGGAGGAGAAGTAGTTGGTATCAGTGGGAGGAATATTGCCCCATCATTGGTGTCAGGGGGAAGAGCAGTGCCCCATCATTGGTGTCAGTGGGAGGAGTAGTGCCCCATCATTGGTGTCAGTGGGAGGAATAGTGCCCCATCACTGGTGTCAGTGGGAGGAATAGTGCCCCATCACTGGTGTCAGTGGGAGGAATAGTGCCCCATCATTGGTGTCAGTGGGAGGAATAGTACCCCATTGCTGGTGTCAGTAGGAGGAATAGTGCCCCATTGCTGGTGTCAGTAGGAGGAATAGTGCCCCATTGCTGGTGTCAGTAGGCGGAATAGTACCCCATTGCTGGTGTCAGTAGGAGGAATAGTGCCCCATTGCTGGTGTCAGTAGGAGGAATAGTACCCCATTGCTGGTGTCAGTAGGAGGAATAGTGCCCCATTGCTGGTGTCAGTAGGAGGAATAGTGCCCCATTGCTGGTGTCAGTAGGAGGAATAGTGCCCCATTGCTGGTGTCAGTAGGAGGAATAGTGCCCCATTGTTGGTGTCATTGCGAGGAATAGTTCCCCATCAATGGTGTCAATGGGAGGACTAGTGTCCCATTTTTACTGTACTGTCAGTGGAAGGAATTATGCCCCATCGTTGAAATAGTGCCCCATTGGTGGTGTCAGTGGGAGGAATAATGCCTCAAGGGCCGGATAAATGCAAACAAAGGGTCGCAGTTTGGAGAACACTGGTATAGAGGATACAATAGGGATGATAACGATGGTGATGAGAGTAAAGAGGATAAAATAAGGATGAGTATAATGATGCTGAGGACAGTATAGAGGATGAAGATGATAAAGGGGGGATGTTGGTGAGGATAATGGTGTGATCATGACATGATGCTGGCAGTATAGAAAGGATTACGATGAGGACAGCTCCAATAAGCTCACATGTGTCTCGGTCCTCCTCTCACAGTAAGGGTTTGGTTTAAAAAAAAAACCTGCGCCGCTCAGTCTATAATGCCTGGACTTATTTTTTGTCCCAGTCTTGGGGTCCTTTCACACCCGTGCAGTGATCTATGGTTTTTCACACTGGGAGGTCACTGCAAGGGTACATAGAAAACAGTGGTTTTCTGTGTCTCAATCACATGCTGTGTTGCATTAGGATGCAGCGTGTCAGAGTTTGATGCACCACCCATGAACACATGTCAGGGCAATACAACTGAATGTAAAAAAAAATAAATTGTTAGTATTTTGAATATTCAGGACCTGTGGCTTCACAACAGATAACATTAATACACAGGCCAGCAAACATGTGCGATGCATATCAAAAACATGTTAAATGCACGCCAGTGTGTATGCATT
This sequence comes from Staurois parvus, assembly GCF_062004578.1. Lineage (NCBI taxonomy): Eukaryota > Metazoa > Chordata > Amphibia > Anura > Ranidae > Staurois > Staurois parvus. The sequence goes on along the minus strand of NW_028317955.1, from coordinate 6,127,928 downwards.
GTTGATACGTTGCAGTGTGTTTCTATGTACAGTATGGTGTGACAAGGCACTTACAATTTGCTTTCTTTAGTAAAGAAAAGCCTGACACACAGGCTGACCAGCTGCATCAACATGGTCCCTCTCTGGCTCCTCCCTACTCTAACGTGGAAAATGCCAAGTACTTGGTTGTAGCAAACTCTAATGGACACATTGATGGGGCGGACACAGTGCAGGGGGAGCTATATACTCTGCAGTATTTGCATGCCAAGAATCCCTACCTTTATGTCATAGTGCTAGGAATATGTAAGGGTTGTATAGCAGTGTGCAGAGATTTTTTCAGAATTCTCAGATAACACCCCTTATCACCCTATGTGTTTTTATATATATATATATATATATATATATATATATATATATATATATATATATAAAAATTATTATTATTTTTTTGCTCAAAAGTTTGCATACCCTGGCAGAAATTGTGAAATTTTGGTATTGATATTGAAAATATGACTGATCATGCCAAAAAATGGTATCAAGAGATCCACTTCTTAATAGGTGATTTAACAGTACTGATTGGCATAGTCAAGGCTTTGGACAAATTTTTATGTCCTTTTCCATCTTTATAAAGATCCATTACCTTGTTACGCAGGACCTTTGACAGTTCTTTTCTGATCCCAATGGCTCAGTATCTAGCCTAGTCAGTAGTTCCAAGTAAGAGCTAACAAACTCATTGACTATTTATACATATGAAACGGTCTTGAGCCACAATCGGGTTCAGGGTTGGATATCTGCTGCTGCTCCTAATTTTGAGAAATGGATTGCCGGAAATAATTACACTGACAACATCTGTTCAGTCCAACTACTTCCTCATTCCTGTTTATTGCAGGGCGGTGCTTAACCTTTATACACAGAGAATAATAGGGTATATGTCACTATTATGTAAATGTGGTCATAGTCTAAAAGGCACATCTTGATTGGCTGAAATATAGAAAGAAGGCAGGAACTTGATGCTTGAGGCTTGCTTGTCGCTCGTTATCTCTTACTCCCTCACATGTCCAAGGCCTAGGTACAAGATCCTCACAGCTCGACGGGAGGGGTTGAGAACATTGCTGAACAAACATTTTTGAGTTAAGGAGGACTGCAAAGCTCAGCAGACAAAAGATATACGCACAACACACACACACATATATATTACAAAATATTTAGAGATATGAAAAAGTATAAAAGTAGATATGTATAAAATGTATATATTCAACAGAAAAGCAAATCGGCATTTTACCAAATCCATCACACATTGACACTAATTGCAATTTAAAAAGCCACAGATGTGGGACATTAACCTCTAATTGGCATTTAACCCGTGTGTGTCACCTTGTGTGTCTCTATCAAGGCCAAACATTCCAGGGGATGTAAACTTTTGATCTGGGCCGGATAACATTTCTGTTATTGTTATGATTTAAAAAGGAGCCAAACAACCATTTGATAATAAATGGCTTCATATGATCATCATCCTTCAATAATAGAGCATTTATTTGGCATGATCAGTCATATTTTCAATATCAATGCCAAAATTTCACAAGTTATGCCAGGGTATTCAAACTTTTGCGCACAACTGTGTGTGTGTATATATATATATATTTATACAGTTGTGTTCAAAATAAGAGCAGTGTGTTGAAAAAAGTGAATAATGCTCAAAAACCTTCTAATAGCTTTTATTTCCATCCACACAAATGCATTGGGAACACGACACATTCTATTCCAAATCAAAACATGAAGAAAAATAGATCAAATTTGTGTTGTTCCTCTAAAACAAATTGAAGAAAAGTGAATATTAGACTGTTCAAAAAAATAGCAGTGTTTGTATTCTTCTTTACAAACTCAAACATTCACTATATAAACTGAAAAATGTTTGAAGATTTTGCTTTCCTTTGAATCACTTAATGAATATTTAGTTGTATAAGCACTGTTTCTGAGAACTGCTGTACATCTGTGTTGCATGGAGTCAACCAACTTCTGGCACCTGTGAACAGGTATTCCAGCCCAGGATGATTGGACTACATTTCACAGTTCTTCTCTATTTCTTGGTTTTGCCTCAGAAACTGCATTTTTGATGTCACCCCACAAGTTTTCTATTGGATTAAGATCCGGGGATTGGGCTGGCCACTCCATAACGTCAATCTTGTTGGTCTGGAACCAAGATGTTGCACGTTTACTGGTGTGTTTGGGGTCGTTGTCTTGTTGGGGGCTTCTTGCAGATAGCTTGGCTTCACATAGGCGTCTTCTAATTGTAACAGTACTCACAGGGAACTTTAGACCAGTGTTTCTCAACTCCAGTCCTCATGGACCCCCAACAGGTCATGTTTTCAGGATTTCCCTCAGATGAAACAGCTGTGGTAATTACTAAGGCAGTGAAACTGATCAAATCACCTGTGCAAAATAATGGAAATCTTGAAAACATGACCTGTTGGGGGTCCATGAGGACTGGAGTTGAGAAACACTGCTTTAGACCTTCTTTCATCTTCCTGGAGATGATTGTTGGCTGAGTCCTTGCCATTTTGGCTATTCTTCTATCCATTCGAATGGTAGTTTTTCGCTTTCTTCCACGTCTTTCAGGTTTTGGTTGCCATTTTAAAGCATTTGCGATCATTTTAGCTGAGCAGCCTATCATTTTCTGCATTTCTTTTTATGTTTTTCCCTCTCCAATCAACTTTTTAATCAAGGTACGCTGTTCTTTTGAACAATGTCTGGAACGACCCATTTTCCTCAGAATTTCAGAGAGAAATTCACTGTAACTAACATGTACAACATTTGCTGCCTTCCTTTCTTAAATAAGGGCAATAATTGCCACCTGTTTTTCAAAGAATGAATGATCTCACTAATAGAACTCCACACTGCTATTATTTTGAACATGCCCCTTTCAATTAGTGATTCAATTACACCGAATCAGCAGCATGCATGTCATGACTGTTGGGTCTGTTGAATTTCTATTACTCTACTACACCTGCTAGTAAATTATTTGCCATGTAGAAATATCATTTCTACCAAAAACAGTGATTGATCAGGTTAGTGATGTCTGACTGCTATTATTTTGAACACAACTGTGTATATATATATACCGTATTTTTCGCTCCATAAGACGCACCTAGGTTTTTGAGGCGAAAAACAAGAAAAAAAAAATATTCTGAACCAATGGACTGCAGACACAGTACAGGGGATGACCAGAGACTGTGGACACAATACAGGAGATGACCAGAGACTGCGGACACAGTACAGGAAATGACCAGAGACTGCAGACACAGTGCAGGAGATGACCAGAGACTGCGGAACCAGTACAGGAGATGACCAGAGACTGCGGACACAGTGCAGGAGATGACCAGAGACTGCAGACACAGTACAGGAGATGACCAGAGATTGCGGACACAGTGCAGGAGATGACCAGAGACTGCGGACAAAGTACAGGAGATGACCAGAGACTGCGGACACAGTGCAGGAGATGACCAGAGACTGCGGACACAGTGCAAGGAATGACCAGAGACTGCAGACAGTGCAGGGAATGACCAGAGACTGCAGACAGTGCAGGGAATGACCAGAGACTGCTGACAGTGCAGGGAATGACCAGAGACTGCAGACAGTGCAGGGAATGACCTGAGACTGCAGACAGTACAGGAGATGACCAGAGACTGCGGACAGTACAGGGGATGACCTGAGACTACAGACAGTGCAGGGGATGACCAGAGACTGTAGGCATTGCAGGGAATGACCAGAGACTGCAGACAGTGCAGGTAATGACCAGAGACTGCTGACCTTTGGGGAGGGAGGGGGAGCGGGTACCCGAATTTGACAGGTACCCGCTCCCACTTCCGCGGAGTTGTCCTTCGCTCTTCTTCCCGGGCCGGCTTCTGTGACAGCCGGGTGCCCACTGCGCATGCGCGAGAAGCGCTGCGCTTTGTGAATGGCCCGGCGCCTTCTGGGACCTGTCATGTGTCCCAGAAGACACCGGATCATTCACAAAGCGCAGCACATGCGCAGTGGGCACCTGGCTGTCACAGAAGCCAGCGCGGGAAGACTGCAGCGCTGGAACGAGGAACAGGTAAGGCCCTGCAGGAGAGAACAGCTGAGCGGCCGGCCCGGTATTCTGACATGGTGGCGGCAGAAATACCGGACCGGCCGCTTTATATTCGCTCCATAAGACGCACTGACATTTTCCCCCCTTTTTTTGGGGGAAAAAAGTGCGTCTTATGGAGCGAAAAATACGGTATATATATATATATATATATATATATATATAAACTTTCGCTATGAGCACAGTCATCTTCTCTATTGCTTAGTCAGGGGCATGTCAGACCTCTCCAGAGAGACCCCTGCTTCCACACATGGCAAGAGTACTTTTAACAGCATGCTGGCAGGGGACAGGCTTTTCTACTCACACTGTGGCTGTTTTCTAAAAGCCCTTCTGCATTCGAAGTAATCAATATACCAACAAATAAACATAAATACAAAAGAAAAAAATATACAGGAGCTCATGAATATGACAAAAATACATTTATCAAATGCGTCTCATTAATTCAAAAACTGTATAACACATGAAAGCTTTTTTAAATTTGTATTATTATACAGGATTTATATAGCTCCAACAGTTTGCTCAGCGCTTTACAATATAAATGGAGACAATACAGCAACAATACAGTTCAATACACGAGGGTTGGAAGGGTCCTGCTCCTTGGAGCTTACAATCTAATATATTATCTATTTAACAATAAATGTAGAAGAATAAACAATGATCTATGTAAGCAATAGCATTGCCACTAATGTGACAGACTACATTCTTAGCTGTGTGGTAGGGGAATGAGATGCAGACCCATGATTGGTTTCTGGAAATATTCTATCTGACCTTAAACATTGCTTTGTACCCAGCATGCACAGGTAGCGCTCACTGCTCAGCACACCTTGATGTCTCCATAGCGGCACCATGCATGGTTTAGTTATGAATAGAATAGATAGGACAGGCAGCATGACTATATACTGAATTGTACTGTAGAGCTGTCTGCTCTTGCAGCCCCACACCACTGAGGTGCTTTTATAGACGAACTCCAGCCAAGATTTTTGTTCTGTACAGATTATTGATGGGTAGAACCTTGTTTCAGATTGTGTCGCTGTCATTGCTATTCCCGCTCACTGCCAGTTCTGGGAATGCAGTTGAAAATGAAAGAAAATTCCACCCTTTGTATCCATTGTGACACGTAAAGGCTAAGTTCACCTTTGGAACATGTTCCATGTTCCACCCGTATTTATGTTGATGCATGTAACCTGTTCCAGCTCCTGCATGCTCTCCCCCCCAGGGGCGGACTGACCATTCGAGAACTCGGGCACTGCCCAAGGGCCCAGGCTCAGTAGGGGGCCCCATGAAATGCCCCTGGTACCTTTTTTATAGGCTTTTTTTTGAGTGTGGGCAAGGACACAGGGGCCCCATGATCCCCTATTACCCAGGGGCCTTATTATTTGTCAGTCCGCCCCTGCTCCCCCCATCCCTGTGACAGCGGGCGGGGATCTTCTCCTTGCACCTGTTGTCACAATTTAAAAACCGTGCAGACGTGTGCAGCTCCACGTACACGGCCACGTCATTCATTCACAGAGTTCTGTGAATGAATGAACTACCTTTGTCCGCTGCGGCCCACAGCTTGTTTTTTCAATTAACTGCGAGGCCACCAGTGAGCACTCTCATTGTTCATTGATTCCTGCATATCAGTAATTGCTTGCCTGTACAGGAGGTATGTGCAGTTGGTGTACTGAGAGTCTGCAGGAGCCTGGCATTGCACCAATGATCTGCTGATTGCAGGTGCAATGCTTTACAGGCTCCAGTGTAAAAAAATAAATAAATGTGCATTTAATATTTTTTGTAATAAAAGGTGAACTTATCCATTAAGCCATGGATGGAGCCATAGATTGATTGAAATGTGTCTGGTTCAGCAGGGACCGGCTGAATTTTGTTCCATATAAGCACAGGGTGGTTGTACAGAAGTCAATCTACTGACTGACTTCTGTACAACCGCCCTGTCCAATTTTTGCCACTCGATCTGCTCTGCTCGCTATAGCCAGCAGCACTGATCAGTGTATTCTGACAGCAGCAAAGAGCCGCAGTTTGGAGACCACTAGTATAGAGAATACAATGGGGATGATAACGATGATGATCATGGTGATGACAGTAAAGAGGATAAAATGAATGAGTATAATGATGCTGAGGATTCTGATGACAGTATAGAGGATGAAGATGATAAAGGGCGGATGTTGTTGAGGATAATGGTGTGATCATGATGCTGGCAGTATAGAAAGGATTACGAGGAGGACAGCTCCAATAAGCTCACATGTGCCTTGGTCCTCCTCTCACATTAAGGGTTTGGTTTAAAAAAAAAAAATGTGGCAGGAAAGCGAAAGGAGAAATAACAGATTGAGCTCATCTCTCACTCTGCTCTCTCCTCCTGTCAGCATGTCCTTTATTAGCACATGAGTAGTGCTGCACAACTAATTGGTTCCTTGTGCTGCTTCTCCCTCTCCCAGTCAAGAGCTTTATTGTACTGAACACTACAAGAGGCTGATTCCAGGTATCGCCACCCTATAGCAGAAAACGTGCTACAGGGCGTCAGGGCTGCGAAAAAGTGTGTGTGTGATATTTTGCATTTCCGGGTAGGGGGCATGCGCGCCCTACCCGTGTCGTCATTGGCGGCCTCACCTGTCGATCACTGGGTCCCGGCCAGTGATTCCCTGCCAGCACCCAGCGATCGCCATGTATCACCAAAGGGGGAGAGACCTGTATGTAAACAATACAGATCTTTCCCCTGTCAGCTACGCACAGCCATACAAAGCAATGTGCTTACACAGTTAACCCATTGATCACCCCAGATGTTAACCCCTTCCTGCCCAGTGCCATTAGTAGAGTGTCAGTGCTTTTTATTAGTACTGATCACTGTATTGGTGTCAGTGGCAGTTAGTCCCCCCCCCTCCCCAGTGTCAGAATACCCGTTGCAGTCCCGCTGTAAGTGGCTGATCGCCGCCATTACTAGTATAAAAAAAAAATCCAGTCTATACCACCATTTGTAGAGGCGATAACTTACATGTAAACCAAATAATTTACACATATTGGGATTTTTTTTTTTTAGCAAAGACATGTCACAGAATACATTTTGGCCTAAATTTATGATGAAATTAGATTTTTTAAAATTTTTTACTGGATATGTTTAATAGCAAAACGTCAAAAATAGTTTTTTTTTCTCAAAATTGTCATTTTTTTTATATATATAGCAGAAAAAATAACCCCACAGGTGATCAAAGACCAAAAGACCACCGAAAGAAAGCTCTATTTGTGGGGAAAAAAGGACATAAATTTAATTTGGGTGCAGCGTTGCATGACCGCGCAATTGTCAGTTAAAATAATGCAGCGCCGTAACGCAAACAGTGGCATGGTCAGGAAGGGTGGTAAATCCTCTGGGGGCAAGTGGTTAAGGTACAAATACGGTTTGCATTAAAAAATATTTTTATATGTTTTGATATGATTGTGTATGATAATGACTATAGAACTGCATTAATGTGTGTCATGTAGTATATCAATCTGGAATTCAGCTTAAGCCCCAGTTCACATATATGCGGCCATGCTGGCAGCTTTTTGTGCGGGCACTAGAGCCCATTCATTTGAATGGACTCCCGTGACACGCAGAGAAGAAGTCCCTGCACTTCTTCTGAAAATGCACCCCACACGGGAGCCTCGGTTCCCAGTACAGTTGCGTTTTCCAGTGCAGACGGCGTGCCATTCGAACTAATGGCACCCACCCACGGGTCTGCATTTCTCTGTGTGGGTGGTGGATTTTCGTGCGGATCCGCAGCAGCACCACCCGCACAGATGTGAACCTAGCCTTATGCCCTGGTTCACATATATGCGGACGTGCAGGCAGTGTTTTGCACGGGCACGAGAGCCCATTCATTTGAATGGACTCCCATGCTCCGTGACACGCAGGGAAGAAGTGCCTGCACTTCTTCCGAAAACACAGCCTGCACGGGAACCTCGGTTCCCAGTATGGTTGCATTTTCCAGTGCGAGCGGCGTGCCATTAGAATTAATGACACCCGCCCAGATGTGAACCTAGCCTAAAGAATTAGTCTATATGATGTTTGTTGTAGCATCAGGTAGATTGTTAGGTAATCATTTGCCTTAATTCACAAAGCTTCAACACCAGCCTAAGGGTCTCATTTTCAGTTATGTGACTGTAATGTTCACATGTCATTGGACCCAACTGAAAAGAACTCACTTTTTTAAAAAAAAAAGGAATACTTATTCTGGTGTATTAGCTTTCTGAATTGAGCCCGCTGTCAAAATGATTAGAATGCTGAGTCCCAACTGTATTCTGAAATTCAAACATTCCTTCTGAACAAGGTCAGCCAAAAAATAACTGTCGCTGCTGCAGACTTGGCAAAGGCTTACACTCTGTAGCAAGATTTAATTAACGTGACATATTGAATCAATGTGTCATCTTTCTTGGAAACTTATTTTTTATTTTATTTTTAAAGCAGGAACTAAACCCGATGATTTAATGGTTTCCAAAGCATTTACATTCAAGGCATGCTGTAATTTTAATTATCTCTTGCAACTCCCTCCTCATTGGCTTACCTTTACCCAGGCTATCCCCCCTGCAGTCCATCATGAATACAGCTGCCGGGCTCATCCACTTTACCAGCCATTCAGTGTCTGCTACCCCTCTCTGCCAATCCCTCCACTGGCTTCCACTCGCCCAACAAATAGTATTCAAAATACTAACAACTTAGCCATCCACTACCAACTCCTGCACTCTTGTTCCCATGTCACCTCCTCCCATGCTCACCTCCAGGACTTCTCCCGAGCTTCTCCCATCCTATGGAACTCCCTACCCCAATCTGCCCGGCTATCTACGAATCTATCCACCTTTAGACGATCCTTGAAAACCTTTCTCTTTAAAGAAGCCTATTCTGCTTCTAACTAGTAAACTGCCTTTTATTTCCTCCATCAGCTCATCCCCCCACAGCTATTACCTGTTGTATCACTCAACCCTTCCTCCTAGATTGTAAGCTCTAATGAGCCGGGCCCTCTGTTTCCTCTTGTACCAAATTGTATTGTAGCTACAATGTCCACCTGCATTTTGTAAAGCTCTGAGCAAACTGTTGGCGCTATATAAATCCTGTATAATAATAATAATAATAGTTGGTACCTGTCAAAGTTGCTTGTGTTGAACAGGACTGTCAAGCCATCAAATGGCTGGTGTTCTAACTGATCACATGTGCAGCTCCATGGCAACTGAAGATCAAACGGTAACTTCCTTGGCTGTACTGGATAGGAGGGTTTAGTTCTGTTTTAACAGGAAAAATCTGATAAAAGGAACTTTTATTCAAAAGACAAAATCTAGAATAATGCAGTTATGTCCTCCTTGCATATAATTATTGTGAGAAGGAGCTCCTGTCCTCTTCCATTCCAAGTTCCATTTTTAACCCCCTCCCCTTCCTTGGTGTCCCTTTAACTAGGACCAGAAGGTGGGGCAGACTTGCCGATTATGTGTTCCCTGTGATTGGCTACCACAATGGTCACATGATTGAGAGCCCGTCCCATCAGCTCCTGATCAGACCCTGGTATTTACCTGTGATAGTTCACTCTCAGCCGCTGTGGGCGATAAGACCCACCTTTCCTGCGTCTACACATACTCTTTATGTGGACGGCAATAGGTTATAAATATAAGAGGTGGGCCACGTACATGGAGGCTGGGTTCACATTATAGCCGACAGCTACCATAGCGCTTTACTTCTTTGGCTGCAGTAGGGGGCAGTGTGGTGCGTGATTCAGCGTGTCGCTGGAGACTCCATTTTTTCTGTTTCTATGCTATGCACAAACTTTATTTGAAGTGTACACTGCATTCTTGGTGCTGTACAGCAGCGCGATACACTGCACTGCCATACAGTGCCATGCGATTCTGTACAGAGCGCTGTGATAAAATGCAGCAAGCTGCAGTGTAGCCCTAGCCTGCATTGTGGTGTGAATGGGGTACATAGGAACCAGTTGTTTTCTGTGTGTCCTTGTGGTGACAGATGTTTTACAATGCAGTAAATTGTCACTGCACACTGTGTGAATTAGCCGGGAAAGGAATTTAGCTAACTTTTTTTTTTTTTTTTGCAGATACACATAGGCGTTGATTTACTAAAGGCAAATAGGCTGTACACTGCAAATGCAGTTGCTTCAGATCCGAGGGGAAGCCCAGAAATGAGGCGAAGTTCTGCTGATTTCTATCATCCCATCATGTCCAAGCAAAAATGAGTTTTTTTTATTTTCTTTGCATGTTCCCCTCAGATCTAGAACAAATGCACTTTCAGTGCACACTGAGTGTACTTGCAGTGCACAGCCTATTTGCCTTTAGTACAGGGGTCGCCAAACTTTTCAAACAAAGGGCTGGTTTACTTTACTTCAAACTTTAGGAGGGCCGGAATGGAGAATGTCCTGGGCCCAGCATCAGTGAAAATAAACATGGGCTACTATTCCTCCCATTAATACCATTAATACCCATCATTGGTATTAATGGGAGGAATAAAGCCCCATCCTTGGTATTAATGGGAGGAATAATGCCCCATCATTGGTATTAATGGGAGGAATAATGTCCCATCATTGGTATTAATGGGAGGAATACTGCCCCATCATTGGTATTAATGGGAGGAATACTGCCCCATCATTGGTATTAATGGGAGGAATAATGCCCCATCATTGGTATTAATGAGAGGAATAATGCCCCACTATTGGTATTAATGGGAGGAATAATGCCACATCATTGGTATTAATGAGAGGAATAATGCCCCATCATTGGTACTAATGGGAGGAATAAAGCCCCATCATTGGTACTAATGGGAGGAATAAAGCCCCATCATTGGTACTAATGGGAGGAATAAAGCCCCATCATTGGTACTAATGGGAGGAATAAAGCCCCATCATTGGTACTAATGGGAGGAATAAAGCCCCATCATTGGTACTAATGGGAGGAATAAAGCCCCATCATTGGTACTAATGGGAGGAATAAAGCCCCATCATTGGTACTAATGGGAGCAATACTGCCCCATCATTGGTATTAATGGGAGCAATACTGCCCCATCATTGGTATCAATAGGAGGAATACTGCCCCATCATTTGTATTAATGGGAGGAATACTGCCCCATCATTGGTATTAATGGGAGGAATAATGCCCCATCATTGGTATTAATGAGAGGAATAATGCCCCACTATTAGTATTAATGGGAGGAATAATGCCACATCATTGGTATTAATGAGAGGAATAAAGCCCCATCATTGGTACTAATGGGAGGAATAAAGCCCCATCATTGGTACTAATGGGAGGAATAAAGCCCCATCATTGGTACTAATGGGAGGAATAAAGCCCCATCATTGGTACTAATGGGAGGAATAAAGCCCCATCATTGGTACTAATGGGAGGAATACTGCCCCATCATTGGTACTAATGGGAGGAATAAAGCCCCATCATTGGTACTAATGGGAGGAATAAAGCCCCATCATTGGTACTAATGGGAGGAATAATGCACCATCATTGGTATTAATGGGAGCAATACTGCCCCATCATTGGTATCACTGGGAGGAATAATGCCCCATCATTTGTATTAATGGGAGGAATAATGTCCCATCAATGGTATTAATGGGGAGAATAATGCCCCATCATTGTTATTAATGGGAGGAATACTGCCCCATCATTTGTATTAATGGGAGAAATACTGCCCCATCATTGTTATTAATGGGAGGAATAATGTCCCATCAATGGTATTAATGGGAGGAATAATGCCCCATCATTGGTGTTAATGGGAGGAATAATGCCCCATCATTGGTGTTAATGAGAGGAATACTGCCCCATCATTGTTATTAATGGGAGGATTAATGTCCCATCAATGGTATTAATGGGAGGAATAATGCCCCATGATTGGTATTAATGGGAGGAATAATGTCCCATCATTGCATCATTCGTATTAATGGGAGTAATAAAGCCCCATCATTGGTATTAATGGGAGGAATAATGCTCCATCATTGGTATTAATGGGAGGAATTATGCTGCAACATTGGTACTAATGGGAGGAATAATGCCCCATCATTAGTATTAATGGGAGGAATAATGCCCCATCATTGGTATTAATGGGAAGAATAATGTCCCATCATTGGTATTATTGGGAGGAATAATGCCCCATCATTGGTATCAGTGGGAGCAATAATGCCCCATCTTTGGTATCAGTGGGAGGAATAATGTCCCATCATTGGTATCAATGGGATGAATAATGTCCCATCATTGGTATCAGTGGGAGGAATAATGTCCCATCATTGGTATCAGTGGAAGGAATAGTGCCCCATCATTGGTATCAGTGGGAGGAATAATGTCCCATCATTGGTATCAGTGGGAGGAATAATGTCTCATCATTGGTATCAGTGGGAGGAATAATGTCCCATCATTGGTAGCAGTGGGAGGAATAATGCCCCATCATTGGTATCAATGGGAGGAATAATGCCTCATCATTGGTATCAATGGGAGGAATAAAGTCCCATCATTGGTATCAATGGGAGGAATACTGCCCCACCATTGGTATTAATGGGAGGAATAATGCCCCATCATTGGTATTAATGGGAGGAATAAAGTCCCATCATTGGTATCAGTGTAAGAAATAGTGTCCCTTTGTTGGTGTCAGTGGGAGGAATAGTGCTCCAAGGTCTGTATAAAGGCTAGGAAAGGGCCACATCCGGCCCTTGGGCTGCAGTTTGGAGACCCCTGCCATTAGTGAATCACCCCCATAGTGTACATTTCTGTTCTGATGAAACTGCTGCTTGTTTAACCCCGAGCTTTCTCCTGCCAATTGCTAAATAAGTGAGTTTGAGTTCATTTCTGCATCTGAACAGCGCCAGCGTAAGGAGGATGGCTGCAGAATCTTCATTCCATTGGACTTGAGGGCTCATTCACACCTGATCTGCTAATCTGTTTGATCAGTTCAGGTTCAACTCAAGGAAAATAATTGTTCTCTAAGCGTTCTGTTCACACCATACAGGTGCATTGTATAAAAATGCTGCATGTCAGCAATGTTACACAATGCACACAAATGCAACATCTTGAAAAAAAAAAGTTAGAATTTTGACCCTTGATGTGGCCTGTACAGAAAAAAAATGCATAGATATACAAAGATACACATATCTAATGGCAAAAAATGCACATATGAACAAGCCCTAAAGCCCCGTAAACACGGGCAGAATATCGGCCAAAATCAGCCAGCACAGTAGAAACCGGCTAACATTTGGCCCGAATGTCCAACAGTAGCCGATCTCACGACCAGCTTTTGTCGAACAAGCATGCCGGAAAACCAGCAGCCGATCGGCATCCAATCAGGCCTTGAAACCAATGGCTGTGAGTGCTGACTGGTGTGTTCTGGAGGGGGGTGGTCCCCTTGTCAGAACACAGTAGTACAGCAGGCAGATTACATTGCATAGTCAGTACAGCGATTTCCAGCCATTACTGATCTATCTGTGAAAATGCTGTTTGCTTAGCTGTAATTTATTTATTTATTTCAGGTACTTATATATTGCCATCAATTTACACAGCACTTTACATACATATTATACATTCACATCAGTCCCTAACCCTCAAGGGGTGTACAATCTAAGGTCCCTAACTGACATTCATACATACACATACTAGGGCCAATTTAGACAGGAGCCAATTAACCCACCAGCATGTCTTTGGAGTGTGGGAGGAAACTGGAGTATCCGGAGGAAGCCCACACAGTCACAGGGAGAACATGCAAACTCCAGGCAGGTGGTGCCGGGGTTGGGATTTGAACCAGTGACCCTAGTACTGCCAGGCGGAAGTGCTAACCATTTAGCCACTGTGCTGCCCACTTTATAGTAATGATGACCCTTTGCCTTTATATCCCAATTCTATAAAAGTTCAATAAAACCCTCTGAGTTTTTTTCTTTTGCCCTTAGTTTCGCTGTCGCAATAAAAGATATTTCCTCACTATGCCCCCAGTACAGGCAACTGCCGATTTTACCTCCCACCTAAATCCTAACATTACAGCCAGACAGGATTTCAGCACAGCCTGCAGAGTTGGACAGGTGACACTTGCTCAATGAGGTCAATGGGAACATTCCGCAGTCGCTTGCCAGATACTTGGCTTGTGTTTGCGGTGCATTTTTTAAATACAAAATTCCCCTTGGAATTAAAGAACAGAAAAAAACAGACATTCAGGAGGCAGCAAGATCGCCTTTTAAATATCTCCCAGCAGCTGCTTTACCGCCCTGTGAAAAGTGATCCAGCACAGATTGCTTTTCAGAGTACAGTAGGCACTGCCATCAGTGTTAGGCTAGGTTCACACATACGCAGTTTGCATTTGATCTGTTTCTGCAGTGTTTTTTGTGGTGCGCTTTGCACGTGTGGTTTTGAGATGTTTTTGATGCGTTTTGCGGTTTTTCCCAACCTGTTGCTGGGCAGGTTAAAATGCAAAGCGCATCAAAAATGCACTACATGAATTCCACAGTATCTCCATTGAAGTCTATAGAGCTATAAACCTTTCCAAAAAACGCAGCGGGTGAAAATTCAGAGATGTGAACATGTTCCATAGGAAATCATGTTAAATGGACTGTACTGCGTTTCTGCAAAACGTAACAGAAAACACTTAGGTGTGAACTTACACTTAAACAGCTCTGCCTCTCATTTCCGCTTCCCTGTGTACATTCAGTCTGGGAGTGCACAATCTTCACTTCAGCATACATTCACACGTTTGCAAGCATTGGGACTACATGTCCCATGTTCCCCTATACCTTGTACACAGAACACATGCATGCCTCCTTTATTTCTGGGCTACAGGGAACTCTGTGTGTGTGCACATTGGGGTGGCTCCAGGTGTCCCTGCAAGGCAATGTAGGCACCCTACAGGCAGAAACAAGGAAGAGAAAAAGTTCTAATGCAGATTTTTAATAAATGAATGTCTGTAATGAAAAATCAAACTGGAAGCAATAGAAGCGATGTTGCATTGTTTTTCCTATTTATTGTTCTGAAAGGAAGGTTTATTAACACTTTAATTAACCCCCTGCCTCCAGTACAATTCTGATGTCCAGGGTCCTTTGTCTACTCCAGCGGCAGTGGTAGTTGACCCTCAGTGTTGCAGTGAAAGGCACTGGCAATGACACCAGCAAGTGCTGCAGTGAATGGCACTGGCAATGACAGCAGCAAATGCTGCAGTGAATGGCAATGGCACCAGCAAGTGCTGCATTGAATGGCACTGGCAATGACATCAGCAAGTGCTGCAGTGAATGGCACCAGCAAGTGCTGCAATGAATGGCACTGGCAATTACACCAGCAAGTGCTGCAGTGAATGGCACCGGCAATGACACCAGAAAGTGCTGCAGTGAATGGCACCGGCAATGACACCAGCAAGTGCTGCAGTGAATGGCACTGGCAATGACACCAGCAAGTGCTGCAGTGAATGGCACCGGCAATGACACCAGAAAGTGCTGCAGTGAATGGCACTGGCAATGACATCAGCAAGTGCTGCAGTGAATGGCACTGGCAATGACACCAGCAAGTGCTGCAGTGAATGGCACTGGTAATGATCATCCTTCTCTGTAGCACAGTACTATGAGCTCAGGATAACACAATGACACAGTGTGGTGTAGTCATGACTCCTGAGGCTCTCAGAAAGTGGGTTGCAGGATGCGTTGCCTGTGTGTGGCGCAGCGCCTTTTACACCGGTATGTATTGTTTTATGTCAGAAACGTTAAAGCTTAATTGAATTCTGTCCTGGGAGTGATGAGTAGTTCTGGGTGTAGTTTTACCTGACCTTCTGCTCCTGCAGAGTCCTCTGTGCTGCTGTACTGGTTTCCCCTGTGCTCCAGTGTTCTAAGATCCTTTGATGTCATCAAGACCGATGCAGGGCCCATAGCTGTGCATCAGACATCAGGACAGAAAGGGAAAGTCTACTGCCAGAGCATGGGGGAATCAGAGGATCAGGTAAGTAAAAGTGCTTTTTCCGTCTCTTAGAAACAAGCAGTTAAATCTTGCAAATTGTGATGGCCAAAAAAACAAACAAGACTTTGTTGATGGCCAATCACTGGAATAACAAATATAAACACTCATAGTGTCTACATTTGAACCCCGCCTCTATCTCACACAACAGAAAGAAGGAAGGAAGGAGAATTTCATGTTTTAACCCTCTCAATACCGGCATGTTTCTTATTTCCAAAACATTGTTTTGGGGAAGCTGCTGTCCAAAAATGGGTTATCTTGCACTGTCCTGGCATTTTGATTTGATACGTTTTATAACAGAAAGTATAAGAAAACCATTTTTTTCTTTAAAAAATTTGAGCTTTTTTATTCCTTTATATAATTAAAAAACATTGGTTAATAATAAATACTGCCAACAATGGGGTCACTCACTCGGCATGAGTGCTATTCACACAACGCTTTGCATTTTTCTCAATTTCTAGTGTCAACACATATGTTACACCCCTTTAGCACCTGATAGATAAATGCATGTACAAGCTATTGGGATTGGAGCACAGGTATATCTTATTGACAAACAGAGGGTGCACGGGCCTAGTGCATTACCTTCTAAAAATGAGATTTATTGACTAAAAAGTAGTATACTCACAAAAGAATAAAATCAACGGCAATTCACAAAAAAAGACAGCCAAAGTTTGGCTCTGAGAAAGAGGTTCTGCCTCGAAACACGTGAGCCATTTGGAGGCCTACAGTCCCCCAACAGCCACCATCTAGAGAGATTGGACCATGCTGTCTTTTTTGTAATGTGCCTTTGATTTTATTCTTTTGTGAGTATACTACTTTTATTCAATAGATCACATTTTTAGAAGTTAATGCACTAGGCCTGTGTGCCCTCTGTTTGTTTCTTTGCACACAGCTCCCTTGGATTTCCCTGGTCCGTTGAGGGCAGCAAGGCTTGCATTCCCAAAAAGTACTCCATGTGGGGTTACTGACATTGTGGAGCTCATCGTCCAGCTCAGGAGTTTCAGCATTCGTTTGCTCATGCTCTTTTATCATATATCTTACTGACATCCTCTGCAACCATTGGTAGCACGGGTAGGGCGGCGTGGGAGGATTTAAATACCACACTCTGCGCTGTCATTGGTGCCAGGCGCGCACCCGCGGTCCCCAGTGCGCATGCACGAGCTCCGTCGCCGCGGCCGGCCAGGACCTAGTGCCCGCACACCAGCGCGAGTCGGCACACTGCGCCTGTGCTGAGCCCAACGCCGCGGCGGCTCCTGACACAAACATTAGATGTTGCCATGGTTTAATTGCACATAACATGCAAACATTCACAGTGCAGGGAGGAAAAAGTATGTGAGGCCCTAGCTTAATGACTTCTCCCAGAGCTAATTGGAGCCAGGAGTGAGCCAACCTTGACTCCAATCAGTGTGATGATATTGGATGTGTTGCTGACAGCTGTCCTGCCCTTAAAGAACACACACCTGTTTTGGGTTTACTGGTTTCAAGAAGCACTGTCTGATGTGAACCATGCCTCGCAGAAAAGAGCTCTCAGAAGACCTACGATCAAGAATTGTTGACTTGCATGAAGCTGGAAAGGGTTACAAAAGTATCTCCAAAAGCCTTGATGTTTATGTGTCCACCGTAAGACAGACTGTCTACAAATGGAGAAAGTTTAGCACTGTTGCTACTCTCCCTAGGCATGGTCGTCCTGTAAAAATATGACTGCAAGAGCACAGCGCAGAATGCTGCATGAGGTAAAGAAGAATCCCAGAGTGTCAGCTAAAGACCTACAGAAATCTCTGGCACATGCTAACATTTTTGTTGACACATCTACAATAAGGAAAAGATTAAACAAGAATGGAGTACATGGAGGACACCACGGAGGAAGCCATTGCTGTCCAAAAAGAATATTGCAGCATGTTTGAAGTTTGCAAAAGAGCACCTGGATGTTCCACAGCACTACTGGCAAAATATACTGTGGATAGATGAAACCAAGATTGAGTTGTTTGGGAAGAACACACAACACTATGTGTGGAGAAAAAAATGCACAGCACACCAACATCAAAACCTCATCCCCACTGTAAAACATGGCGGAGGGAGCATCATGGTTTGGGGCTGCTTTGCTGCCTCAGGGCCTGGACAGAGTGTTGTCATTGATGGGAAAATGAATTCCAGAGTTTATCAAGACATTTTTCAGGAAAACGTACGACCATCTGTCCGCCAACTGAAGCTCCGCAGAGGATGGGTGATGCAACAGGACAATGACCCAAAGCATACAAGTAATTCAACAAAACAATGGCTGCAACAGCACAGAATACGCCTTCTGGAGTGGCCCAGTCAGAGTCCTGACCTCAACCCAATTGAAATGCTGTGGCATGACCTTAAGAGAGCGATTCACACCAGACATCCCAAGAATATTGCTACACTGAAACAGTTTTGTGAAGAGGAGTGGTCCAAAATTACTCCAGATCGTTGTGCAGGTCTGATCTGCAACTACAGGAAACGTTTGGTTGAGGTTATTGCTGCCAAAGGAGGGTCAACCAGTTATTAAGTCCAAAGGTTCACGTACTTTTTCCTCCCTGCACTGTGAATGTTTACATGTTGTGTGCAATTAAACCATGGCAACATCTAATGTTTGTGTAGTATTATGTTCAGCAGACGGTGTTCTTCTATTGTTGTGACATAGATGCACATTTTATGCCCAATTCATGCAAAACTCCACGTAATCCCAAGGGGTTCACATACTTTTTCTTGCAACTGTATATATAGTTAGGTCCATATATATTTGGACACAGGCACAATTTTAGTTTTTTCAGGTATTTACCAAAACATATTAAAGCTATAGTTCTATAATGGATATGGGCTGAAAGTGCACACTCTCAGCTTTAATTTGAGGGTATGTACATCCAAATTGGAGGAAGGGTTTAGGAATTACAGCTCTGAAGAGTAGCCATCCCCCCTTTTTCAAGGGACCAAAAGTAATTGGACAATTGAATCAAAAGCTGTTTCATGGCCAGGTGTGGCCTACGCCATTATTTCTTCCTCAATTAAGCAGGTAAAAGGTCTGGAGTTAATTCTAAGTGTGGTATTTGCATTTGGAATCTATTGCTGTGAACCTACATCATGCATTCAAAGGAGCTGTCCATGCAAGTGAAACAGGTCATTGTAAGGCTTCAAAAATTAAATAAATCCATCAGAGAGATAGCAGCAACATTAGAAGTGGCCAAATCAACAGTTTGGTACATTCTAAGGAAAGAAGAATGCACTGGTGAGCTCAGCAACATAAAAAGGCATGGACATCCACGGAAGACAACAGTGGTGGATGATCGCAGGATCCTCTCTATGGTAAAGACAAACCGATTCACAACATCCAGACAAGTGAAGGACACTCTCCAGGAGGTGGCCGTATCATTGTCAAAGTCTACGATCAAGAGTAGACTTTAGGAGAGCAAATACAGGGGGTTCACCACAAGGTGCAAACCATTCATAAGTCTGAAGAATAGAAAAGCCAGATTAGACTTTGCCAAAAAACATCTAAAAAAGCCAGACCAGTTCTGGAAAAGCATTCTTTGCATGGATGAATCTAAGATGAATCGGTACCAGAATGATGGGAAGAAAAAAGTGTGGAGAAGGCTTGGAACAGCTCATGATCCAAAGCACACGTCATCTGTAAAACATGGTGGATGCAGTGTGATGGCATGGGCATGCATGGCTTCTAGTGCACTGGGTCATTGGTGTTTATTGATGATGTGACAGAAGACAGAGCAGCCGGATGAATTCTGCAGTGTTTAGAGATATACAGCCCAGAGTCAGCCAAATGCAGCAAAGTTGATTGGGCGGCACTTCACAGTACAGATGGACAATGATCCAACACACTGCAAAAGCAACCCAGGAGCTTTGGAAGGAAAAGAAGTGGAATATTCTGCAATGGCCGAGTCAATCACCTGATCTCAACCCCATGGAGCATGCATTTCACTTGCTAAAGGCAAAATTAAAGGCAGAAAGACCCACAAAGAACAACTGAAGACAGCTGCAGTTAGTCTGGTAAAGCATCAGAAAGGAGGAAACCCAGTCTTTGGTAAAGTCTTTGGGTTCCAGACTTCAGGCAGTCAATGCCAGTAAAGGATTCTCAACAAAATATTAAAAATGAACATTTTATTTATAGTTATATTCATCCAATTACATTTGAGCCCCTGAAAATGGAGGGACTGTGTATAAAAATGGTTGCAGTTCCTAAAATTTGTACTTGATATTTATGTTCAATCCCTCGAATTAAAGCTGAAAGTCTGCACTTCAAATTCATTTGGATTGTTTCGTTTTAATTTATTCCGGTGGCATACAGAACCAAAAGTATGAAAATTGTGCCTGTGTCCAAATATATGTGGACCTAACTGTATGTGATTTTGCACAGAATGGCTGCCCTGTAGCAGTATATCTGCTATAGGGCGGTAGACAAGTGGTTAATTACACAGGTTGTGAGGCTAATGTATTGCAGATAAGGCTGGCCATACACTATGCAATTCTCTGTCCAATTTCCTTTAGATTTCCCTTCACCTATGTAGTGCAAGGGCCTGCCTAATTTGATACAACAAAGTGTTGTTAAAGCTGGCCATACATGGGTTGAATTCCGAAATAGTTTTCTTTCACAAATCGTTTCTAAGAATTTTCATTCAAATTTTACACTATTAGTGGGCCACAGCAACGGCCGATTTGTGACCTGGAAAGAAATTAAACTTCTTGGCCACGAAAATTATTTTCTGTAGCAACTTGAGGTGAAATTAAAGGCTTGGTTGGTCAAGTTTCAAAATCAAATGTGGCACCATCGGATTTCAAAACGCATGAAATTTCTGATTTTCAAAAGAAAATTCTTTCGGAATTTGACTCATGTATGGCCTGCAAAAGCCAACCATACATGGGGTGAATTCTGAAATAATTTTCTTTCAAAAATTAAAGGCTTGGCTGGTCAAATTTTGAAATCAATGGTGGCACTATTGGATTCCAAAACACACTAAATTTCCAACAGTGGAAGCAAAAGTGTTTTACACCCCGGTCACATCGGGTGTGACTTGGCATGCGATTTGCAAATCATATGCCAAGTCGCATCCTATTGTCCGCTATTATATCGGTCATATGGATGCAGTTTTGACTTGTTCGGAGCCGCACCGATTTCTAAAGTAGTACATGCACTACTTTTGGTGCAATTTGCATAGACATCTGTGTCAGATGTCGGGGCAGCACAGTGGCTAAATGGTTAGCACTTCCGCCTGGCAGTACTAGGGTCGTTGGTTCGAATCCCAACCACAGCACCACCTGCCAGGAGTTTGCATGTTCTCCCTGTGCCTGCGTGGGTTTCCTCTGGGTACTCCAGTTTCCTTCCACACTCTAAAGACGTGCTGGTAGGTTAATTGGCTCTTATCTAAACTTGCAAATCATATGCCAAGTCGCACCCTATTGTCCACCATTAGAGCGGTCATCTCAGTACGGTTCCCACTTGGTCGGAGCCACACCAATTTCCAAAGTAGTACATGCACTAATTTTGTTGCTATTTGCATAGACATCTGTGTCAGATGTCAGGGCAGCACAATGGCTAAATGGTTAGCACTTCCGCCTGGCAATACTAAGGTCGTTGGTTCAAATCCTAACCACAGCACCACCTGCCTGGAGTTTGCATGTTCTCCCTGTGCCTGCGTTGGTTTCCTCTGGGTACTCCAGTTTTCTCCCACACTCTAAAGACATGCTGGTAGGTTAATTGGCTCCTATCTAAATTGGCCCTAGTATATGTATGTATGAATGTGAGCTAGGTACCTTAGATTGTACACCCCTTGAGGATTAGGGACTGATGGAGTTTGCATGTTCTCCCTATGCCTGCACAGGTTTCCTCCAGGTACTCTGGTTTCCTCCTACACTCTAAAGACATGCTGGTAGGTTAATTGGCTCCTGTCTAAATTGGCCCTAGTATGTGTATGATGTATGAATGGGAGTTAGGGACCATAGATTGTACACCCCTTGAGGGTTGGGGACTGATGGAGTTTGCATGTTCTCCCTGTGCCTGCATGGGTTTCCTCCGTGTACTCCGGCTTTCTCCCACACTCTAAAGACATGCTGGTAGGTTACTTGGCTCCTATCTAAATTGGCCCTAGTATGTGTATGTATGAATGTGAGTTAGGGACCTTAGATTGTACACCCCTTGAGGGTTAGGGACTGATGGGAATGTACAATATATATGTGAAGTGCTGCGTAAATTGACGGCACTATATAAGTACCTGAAATAAATAAATGTCTTGCAAATTGCGATGAAATCGGCAGGTCACCTGATTTTGAAATCATGCCACTTCACTGTAAGTCGCACGATTTCAAAATCGGTTTGATGTGACTGGGAGCTTACATCACTTCCACTTTCAACGTGAAACATGTTGTCATTTTCCCACCTGAAAATCACGTAGTGTTTCCACTTTTGTGTCCAGCCCCTGTAGTTTTGTCCTCTGCAGGCAGTACTGCTAATCATCCAGTAGATGTCGCTGGTGCGCAGAATCCAGGTGGCACTTGTCCTCCGATTGGTGTGTCCGAGCCGGGACTGCACACCGATGTCAGCAGGTCCTCCCTAGGTGCGCTCCAATGTGACAGCTCCCACTCCTGACCTGCCTCACTTGGTCCAGCAGAGGTCCCCATAACCCAGCCAGCCCTGGATGGTGTGAATGCGTTTTTTTCTGTAGCTGGTTGCTACGTGATCTCCTTTTCAATGAAAAGACGTTTCTAAGCTGCAAGAACAGTTCCATCCCCAGAGCAACAGAAACGCCGAGTGAGCACACCTCCTCCTCCTCCTCCTCCTCCTCCTGATCCTGCTCCAGGTCCACCCGGGGCCCCGTGCCAGCACAGCGCTCACCTGGGGCACCATGAGCACCTAGCACACCTGCAGCCAGCGCACCCGGGACATCCTGGCATTTGTTGTGGGGGGTTCTGGAAGGACTGTACTCATGACATCTGATGATCCTGGGCTGCTGTGACCCGAGGGGTGATTGCTTCTCATGTATTTCGGGCTGCTGCCTTACCCCCTCTGATGGCTCCTGCTGACAAGTGGCTTGGTGGACCCATGGTGGCACAAGGATGGGCTGCAATGAGGAAACCTCTGCTAGAACCATCATGGACCAGATGGACTGCTGTGCTGATGCTGCTGCTGGCCCTGATGTCAGCTCTGCAGCACCCCACACAAGGTAAGAGGGGGGCAGATTTGCTGCCAATGCAAGAAAAAAAAATCCTTCTCTAGCATACTGCACCATCCTAGAGATGGGGGTCACCCTAGCAGTAAAAACACCATGAATCCCCCTATGTCTGTGCTTCAGATCTGATCATGTATGAGATGGGTTAATGAGCTGTGCCATGCTGCCTGGCTGGCTGTATGCAAATACTGGAGCCACTGAGGTCTTTGTAGAAGCCAATAGTCACAATATTGATTTATGGGAATAAAATATTTATTGTGTCTTCAGATGTCCATTAATTCATTGGCCTGGGTGGGGGGGGGGGGGGGGGGGGGGGTGGGGGGCCTGAACAGATCACCTGCATGTGGTGTGGCATGATGCAGGTTAATTAGCAGTGCCATGCTGCTAGCTGGCATTTCATGTTTGCCATTTTTTTTTTAGGAGAGAATACAGTCACATTATTGAGTAGGTGTATCAATAATTATTTGTGTTCAGATATCAATATCAATGGCCTAGGGTTCCTGAACTGATCTCCTAAATATGGTCCAGCGTGATGCCGGGTACTTAGCAGTGCCATGCTGCTGGCTGGCACTTCATGTATGGCTTTTTTTGTAGAATAGAATACAGTCACATTATTGAATAGATGTGTCAATTTTTAAAAAAATATTTATTGTGTGTTCAGATATCAATATCAATGGCCTAGGGGTCCTGAACTGATCTCCTGCATATGGTCCAGCGTGATGCAGGTTGATTAGCAGTGCCACTCTTATAGAAGAGAATACAGTGATATTATTGGAAATATGTGTAATTTTTACTATAATAATTATTGTGTTCAGATATCAATTTATTATATCAATGGCCTAAGGGGTCCTGAATTGATCTCCTCCATTTGGTACGGCATGATGCCTGGCTGGCAGTTGATATATGTAAATTCTGGAGCCACTGAGGTCTTTATAGAATACGTTATTGATTAATATTCATAAAACCTTTTTTATGTGCTCAGATATCAGTATCATATACCACTGGCCTAGGGAACGGAAACCAATCACCTACATGTGGTATGGCATGATGTGGGTTAATTAGTGGTGCCATGCTGCCTGGCTGACACTTGATGTATGTAAATATTTTACAGAAGAGAGTACAATCTCATTATTGAGTAAGTGTGTCATTTTTATTATAATATTGTGTGATCAGATAGCAATTTAATATATCATTGGCCTAGCAGTACTGAACCTATCACCTGCATATGATATAGCTTGATACCTAGCTGTCGGTTGATGTATACAAATGCTGGAAACACTGGGGTCTCTATAGAAGAAAATACAGTCACAGTATTGATTTATATGAATAAAATGTTGTTTATTCAGATATTAGTTTATATAATTCACATATGGGTCTTGAACCGATCTCCTGCCTGTATGGTAGGGTGCCTAGCTGGCAGTTTAGGTGTTCAAATGTCAGAGCCATTGAGGTCTCTATAGAAGAGAATACAGTCACATTATTGATTTATATGAATAAAACATTTATTGTGTGTTCAGATATCAATTTATTATATCATTGGCCTAGGAGTCCTCAACTGATCACCTGCATATGGTATGGCACAATGCCTGGCTGGCACTTGATGCATGCAAATGCTGGAGCCAATGAGGTCTTTATTGAAGAGAATACCATCACATTTTTTAATAATATGAATAAAACATTGCATGTTCAGATATCAGTTTTATTGATTAAAAGAATAAAATACTTCTTGTGTTCCGAAATCAGTTTAATATATAATTGACCCAGGGGCCCTAAACTGATCCCCTGCATATGGTATGGCACAATGCCTGGCTGGCACTTGATACATGCAAATGCTAGAGCCAATGAGGCCTCTATAGAAGAGAATACCGTCACATGGATTAATATAAATATAACATTGCATGCTCAGATATCAGTTTTATGGATTAAAAGGATAAAATATTTTTTGTGTGTGTTCAGATATCAGTTTAATATATCATTGGCACAGGGGCCCTAATCTGACCACCTGTATGTGGTATGGCATGATGTGGGTTAATTGACAGTGCCATGCTGCCTGGCTGACCATAGATGTTTGCAGTTGTTTTATGAAAGGGAATACAGTCACATTATTAAGTAGGTGTATCTTGTTTTATTATAATATTCATTGTGTGATAAGATATCCATTTAATATATAGTATCCTAGGGGCCCTGAACAGATCATCAGCACATGTGCCATTCAATGCAGCGGGCATCTAAGCCCATCCCCCATATGAGCAGGTATGCATTCATACACATACTCCCAGACAATCCATTCAAATACAATATGTGATAACTGAATGCAGGTTCACTGTATAGGATCAAATGGTATCCGGGCTGCCTGTTCTGTTTTTTGTTTGTTTGCATTAACAATGAGGAATTACATTGTTGCCAGCTGCCAGACAGGTTCACCATTGAATGTTACATTGTATCCCTCAGCACAGGCTGGAGGATTTCCTGGCTGGTGTATTATATGACACTGAGCTGGCTTGCAGAGAAATCGGACTGTGATTGCTGCAATGCTTTTATTACCTTTCTGTGACTTGCAGTGTAAATTGTATTTCTAACAGCTTAAAGGGCAACCCCACTCTACACACATTTCTGGTTATGGTGATATTTAAGGGGTCAAATTGCTAGGTATAGGGGGCTTCAAGAGTGGCCCCTGATGTTACCAAGGGGGCCACATATAATAGCTGGTATATGTAGTACTACAGAAGACTGGGGGCATGTTGGGTGTACTTACTCAAGGCACAGTTGCCTTATACCCTTCTTGAGTATGATTGTCCCTCATCCCTACCTTCCCATCTGGTCACATTGTGCCAGACCCAAGCATGGTCATGTCTTCACCTCTGCTAGCCAGACTACAGTGATCCCTCTACATTGTTCTGTGAGTGCTGTATGAGAATTTGGTGCTTGGGAATGTTTAGGAATCACATCTAAGCGTACCATGCCAGAGTCCAACTGAACCATACCCCAGAACACCACTTCCAAGTGCAGAAAGAACAAACCGGAGGGTGCAAACGTCTAGTGCTTTACCAATCATGTATTGTTCACAAAACATAGATGCCAAATGGATGCTCATAGAAGTGGAAAGTAAAATAGCATAATCGCTTCTAAATGGTTGTGGGCACAGTTTATCACAGTACAGAGCACGATCAGGGGTGAATCACGATCAGGCATGGTTCATACATCTAGTGTGAATACACGTAGTGGTGTATTTAGGTTTTGTGCTGCCCTAGGCAACACAAAAATTGGCGGCACCCCCCCCCCACAGAAAGAGCCCGACATTGACCAAGAACACCCCTGCCCTCCACCCAAGCTTTCCACTACCACTGCCCCCCCATACACCAGCCACCATCCCCCATGGCAAGAGAGAGAAAGACACTCACCTTCACAGCTCCAGACATCTCCAGGAACGCGAGTCGGGCTGTGCATACACCATCATGAAACCCACAGTATCTCACAGAACCCATCAGGTACCCATGCCACATGTGTCCCTTCTTCCGTCCCTTCTTCCAAGGTGCAGTGCTGCCCCCCCTGAAACATGCCACCCTAGGCAAATGCCTTGTTTGCCATTTGGTAAATACACCCCTGAGCACACCTTTGGAGATGGAGAAGATGGTCAAAGAAGACTTGGGACAGGCTACATGTGTGCTCGGAGTGCAAACACTAGAGACTGTTAGAGATCACTGCCAATACAGCACCTCTTATACATCAATGTTTCCACAACTGGCAGGGCTGGTATTTGGAGGGGGGGAAGACAAACTGGGCAACTGTCATTGAGAATATAGGGGTCCCTTTATATTTTTTGTCCAAAACCTGCCCTGGCTGATGGGGACCATTAGTTGTACAATAATCACTCATGGCCCCATGCTGAGCACTATAGTTGTAGAGTGTTTTGACATTTCCAGGATGCCCAGATGGGAATGTTCACTTTCTTGCTATGTGGGAACTGTAGAAACATTTCCTAGTTTCTTATAGACAGTTGTAGAATTGTCATTTCTAGTTGGGCACAATGGTTACTTCAAAAACCTGTGTAGTTTAATAAGACAAACTTGGTAATAAATACTGCACTGTAAACAGTAACAATATTGCCCTGCTGTTCACTATTAAATCTGTATATACAGTTGTGGCCAAAATTATTCAACCCCCACTGAAATTGAGTGTTTTGGCCAGTTTGACATTGCTTTTGATCATTCAGTCATCTTGCTTACATTTACATTAAAGAGGCACTTGTAGGTCAGACAAATATAACATAACAGTTATAATGAAATAACCACAAATGTCTTTTCTGTGCTCACAGCATTATCAGTTTTATTCAACCCCCAAGTGACATTCAATCTTAGTACTTAGTACAGCATCCTTTTACAGTTATAACAGCTTTTAAACGTGAAGCATAGCTTGACACAAGTGTCTTGCAGCGATCTACGGGTATCTTCGCCCATTCTTCATGGGCAAAGGCCTCCAGTTCAGTCACATTCTTAGGCTTGCGCACTGCAACTGCTTTCTTTAAGTCCCACCAGAGGTTCTCAATCGGATTTAAGTCTGGTGACTGCGATGGCCACTCCAAAATGTTCCAGCCTTTCCTCTGCAACCATGCTCTAGTGGACTTGGAGGTATGCTTGGGATCATTGTCCTGTTGAAAGGTCCAACGTCTCCCAAGCCTCAGGTGTGTGACGGACTGCATCACGTTTCCATCCAATATCTCCTGGTACTGAAGAGAATTCATGGTACCTTGCACACGCTGAAGCTTCCCTGTACCTGCAGAAGCAAAACAGCCCCAAAGCATGATTGACCCTCCACCATGCTTCACAGTAGGCAAGGTGTTCTTTTCATCATAGGCCTTGTTCTTCCTCCTCCAAACATAGCGTTGATCCATGGGCCCAAACAGTTCTAATTTTGTTTCATCAGTCCACAGAACACTATCCCACAACTTTTGTGGTTTGTCCACATGGCTTTTGGCATACTGCAGTCGACTCTTCTTATTCTTTGGAGACAGCAAGGGGGTACGCCTGGGAGTTCTGGCACGGAGGCCTTCATTACGCAGTGTGCGTCTTATTGTCTGGGCTGAAACTTCTGTACCCACATCTGACAAATCTTTTCTCAGTTCCTCAGCAGTCACACGGGGACTTCTCTCCACTCTACGCTTCAGGTAGCGCACAGCAGTCGAAGTCAGCATCTTCTTTCTGCCACGACCAGGTAGCGTTTCAACAGTGCCCTTTGCCTTGAATTTGCGAATGATGCTTCCTAAGGTGTCTCTTGGTATGTTTAACATCTTTGCAATCTTCTTATAGCCATTGCCCTTCCTGTGAAGAGAAATCACCTCTTCTCTTGTCTTCCTGGACCATTCTCTTGCCTTCACCATGTTTGTAACCACACCAGTAAATGTCTAGAAGGAGCTGAGTATCACAGTCATTTTAAAGCTGCCTAATTGGTGCTTATTATGCTTGATTGCTGCTCGGTGACATCCACAGGTGTTTTCAATACCTGATGGAAAGCACCTGTATGAACCTCTGTTCTTCAGAGTGGTAGTCTTTAAGGGGTTGAATAATTGTGGCAATGAAGAAACCACATAAGAACCATTTACTACTGTATTACATAAACAATTGATGTCATTTTAGTTGCATTTGGGTAGTTACAACGTCCTTGTAGGATTTGATTCTGAATACAATTCCAAATGTACACTATAGTCCCTAAACCCCTTTACAGCATTGGGGGTTGAATAATTTTGGCCACAACTGTAGAGTACAGTATACACATGGATGCAGGGCTAGGTAAAGATTGCCTTTGATTTTGTTAACTATTCTGTATTGAGAGGTTCTATATGGCCGGTACCCTTGGGTTTGTCCACACTAGATGTGTTGCAATGCATTCACAAGAAAAACTCCAGTGTCTTATATAGGATCTGTTTACACCCTGGCATTGTGTTGGACTGCATTTTGATAAAAAGACTAAGCATCTTGTCTTATCATGCAAGGATAATAAACTATTTTTGCAAAAATATGTATTTAAGAAAAAATGTGAATTTCTAATCAGCCATATGGTGTACCAAGATGAAAGGAAAAATGTTAGCTGCCCCTTAAAGTGAGAAATCACTTGTGATGAAAATTTTAATGTAAGGTATGGCGCTTCACATACATTCTATACAAACAATATTCCGACTGTAATATAAACATACAAAAACATAAAATGATATGGATCAGCAAATCCAAAAACAAAAGTCCAACACAGGGGCGGACTGACCATTTGGAAACTCGGGTACTGCCCAAGGGCCCGGGGTCAGTAGGGGGCCCCATGAGATGCCCCTGGTACCTTTTTCATAGGCTTTTTTGAGTTTGGGCAAGGACACAGGGGCCCCATGATCCCCTATTGCCCGGGGGCCCCATGAGTTGTCAGTCCGCCCCTGGTCCCACACCATATTGTGCATCAATACCAGTGCATAATCGTCTAGTGCCCAATACGTTGCTTCATGCAGATCCTCTGTGCTCCACCAACATATGCCAATTGCACTCACCACCATTGCACTCACCAACCATCCATGACCTCCTAATTAAAAGAAGGTCTAATGCGCTTTGTGCCCCAAGACTTTGGAACTTCAGTGGATATCCTCTCAATAGTTTCCCAATTTACTCCATAATCCAAGATCATCATAAATCAGAAGGAGTAATTTCTCATAGCGTAGTATGTTTATTAAAAATAGATAAAACTAACAAGAACTAATTCACATTAGTTGGTGCCCAATCCTCGGCACTAAAATGCTAACGCCACTCAAGCAATGGAGTTGGCAAGTGTTCCATTAACCAGAAAGCAGATGTGACGTCACCGGACCCGGATGTGGCTGGACGCAACACTCCGCCTCTACATGTTTTGCCAATCAAGCATCTTCAGAAAGAATTGTGTTGGACTGCATTTTGGGTGCATTGAGCTGCATTGTGCCATTTACGTCAACCGAATACAATTCTTAATGCAATTCAGTGCACACCAATGCATGTCAACATGTATTGTGTTCTCATATTTCCTTTCTATTACTAAATATCATGGAGGAGTATATTAAGAAGTGCAATACATTGATTGGTAGACAGGATTTGGATGGTGTATTTAATGCCCAACTGAACGTTCAGTTCAGAAAAATCATTGCTCCCTGTGTGCAAGCAGTAGTCTCTCTGTAGAGGTCCAACACACCTCAAGTAAAGTTACATCTATAACCCTATGCTCAACCAAACATATGCTCTATGCTGAGTCAGACTTACAGTAGTTAGAAAAAAAATACACTTTGATTAAGAAAAACAATAAAAAACAATATATACCCCATTTTTTTGTAAAATATGAAAGAGGATGTTACGGCGAGTAAATAGATACCCAACATGTCACGCTTTAAAGTTGCGCACACTCGTGGAATGGCTTGAAACTGCAGTACTTAAAAATCTCCATGGGTGATGATTTAAAAATGTCTACAGATTAGCAGTGTAAAGGTACAGAGGAGGTCTAGTGCGAGAATTATTGCTCTTGCTCTGACGTTCATGGTGATACCTCACGTCTGTGGTTTGAACACTGTTTACATATGTGGGCATGG
Organism: Staurois parvus; assembly: GCF_062004578.1. NCBI lineage: Eukaryota > Metazoa > Chordata > Amphibia > Anura > Ranidae > Staurois > Staurois parvus. The sequence continues at coordinate 6,097,108 of NW_028317955.1, read as the reverse complement.
CCTACATATACGTTCACCACTACGTGCGCACGGGGGGACAGGGAGCACTTTAAACTTTTTTTTTTTTTATTCATTTAATGTTTTTTTTTTTCTTTTTTTATGCACTGTCCCAAAAATGTTTAATCACTTTTATCCTTATCACAAGAAATGCATGCATCCCTTGTGATGGAAATAGTGACAGGTTCTCTTCATGGAGAGATATGGAGTCAATAAGACCCTATCGCTTGATGGTTTCTGAGAACTATCGAGCGGAGGCCGGTGGCGGCAAGGGGAGGCGAAGGCGGGTGGGCAGCGGCGAGGGCGGGTTAAATAAATAAAAGACATGATCAGTCATATATTCAATATAAATTCCAAAATTTCATGATTTCTGTCAGGGTATGCAAACATTTGAGCACAACTGTATATGTATGTTAAAAAAAGTGCAGAAACGTTTTGAAGAACCCTCGTGTATACAGTATATATTGATTGAAGCAAACCTCAGGATGTATTGTACGTATGTAGTCAGTGCTTTGCAACAGCCCATACATACACTATATTGCCAAAAGTATTGGGACACCCCTCCAAGTCATTGACTGCAGAATCAATAGCTAAAGACCTACAAACTTTGTGTGGATCAGATTAGCACAACAACGGTGCATAGAGAGCTTCATGGAATGGGTTTCCATGGCTGAGCAACTGCATCCATCTTAAATCACCAAGTGCAGTGCAAAGCATCAGATGCAGTGGTGTAAAGCACGCTGCCACTGGACTCTAGAGCAGTGGAGACGTGTTCTCTGGAGTCTTTTCTGTCTGGCAATTCGATGGACGTGTCTGGGTTTGGCAGTTGCCAGGAGAACGATACTTGCCTGACTGCATTGTGCCAAGTGTAAAGTTTGGTGGAGGAGGGGATTATGGTGTGGGGTTGTCTTTCAGGAGTTGGGCTTGGCCCCTTAGTTCCAATGAAGGGAACTCTTAAGGCATCAGCATACCAACACATTTTGGACAATTCCATGCTCCCAACTTTTTGGGAACAGTTTGGGGATGGCCCCTTCCTGTTCTAACATGACTGCGCACCAGTGCACAAAACAAGGTCCATAAAGACATGGATGAGCGAGTTTGGGTTTATTTTTGTTTATTTATTTCAGGTACATATATAGCGTTGTCAATTTACGCAGCGCTTTACATATATATTGTACATTCACATCAGTCCCTAACCCTCAAGGGGTGTACAATCTAAGGTTCCTAACTCACATTCATACATACACATACTAGGGACAATTTAGACAGGATCCAGTTAACCTACCAGCATGTCTTTGGAGTTTGGAGATTGGAGGTTGGAGGCCTGCACAGAGTCCTGACCTTAACCTGATAGAACACCTTTGGGATGAATTAGAGCGCAGACTGCGAGCCAGGACTTCTCGTCCGTCATCAGTGCCTGACCTCACAAATGCGCTTCTGGAAGAATGGTCAAACATTCCCATAGACACTCCTACACCTTAGGACAGCCTTCCCAGAAGAGTTGAAGCTGTTATAGCTGCAAAGGGCGGGCCAACTCAATATTGAACCCTACGGACTAAGACTGGGATGCCATTAAAGATCATGTGTGTGTAAAGGCAGGCCTCTATGTCAAACATCATTAATTGGCAGATTCAAACCAAGTGACGGTTTTATCAGGACTGCCAGCCAGCCAGTCCCCAGGGCAGATTCTCATCCGCAGTCATTGGTTGCTAGTGCTGCCAGCATTCTAACAACCAATGATGTCAAATGCGTGCTATGACCCTAGAATCCCAGGAGGACAGAAGTGGAACTTCCTCCATCTAGACCTGCAGCTTGCTCTGCCTTCGGCTCCCACCTTTTGCCTGCCTGGTGCTAAATGTTATGAGGGAAACTCCTGCTGTAAAGGCACTCTCTAATAGGGACACCTGATGTAAGAAACACTCTGATGGGGACACCTGATGTAAGGGGGCACTCTGATGGGGACACCTGATGTAAGGGGGCACTCTGATGGGGACAACTGATGTGAGAGGGACACTCTGATGGGGAAGATGTGTACATCTAATGTAAGGGGGCACTTTGATGAGGGCAGCTGGTATAAGGGGGCCCTCTGATATGGACACCTGATGTAAGGGGACATGCTGATGGTGACACCTGATGTAAGGGGGCACTCTGGTGACACCTGATGTAATTGGGCACTCTGATGGGGACACCTGATGTAAGGGGGCACTCAGATGGGGATATCTGATTTAACAAGGCAATCAATAGGGACACCTGATGTAACAGGGCACTCTAATAGGGACACCAAATGTAAGAGGGAACTCTGATGAGGACACCTGATGTAAGGGGGCACTCTAATGTGAACACCTGATGTAAGAGGGCACTCTTATGGGGACACCTGATAGAAAGGGGACTCTGATGGGGACATCTGATGTAAGGGGGCACTTTAATGGGGAGATTGCTGTAAAGTGGACTCTGATGTGGGGCACTCTAATTGGAACACCTGATGTAAGGGGGTACTTTAATGGGGACACCTGATGTAAGAAGGCACACTAAAAACTGACAATAAATATTTTAGAAATGCTATGGAAATAAACATAAAATGGCTTCATATATACTAGGATCTGAGTCAGCACATACATGAGATTTGGAACCTTGGTGGAAGAAAAGACATCTGTCTGGGCCTCCTTTAATTTCAACCCAGTATCCCTGCTTTATACTGTATATTCATCATCTGCCAGACTTAAAAAGGTAATATAATGGAGTTGTAGTCGAGTCATGTTTCAGGCACTGGGGGATGAAAGAGAAGCTGTTCAGAAGTAGTCACAGATCCTGTATTATAAGGAGACAGAGATGAGACACATACAGAAATAGCTGTAGGCTTAAAAATGATTGTAATACGTTTTCAGATTTAAGCAGAAGCAAAGTGTGGCTATAGAAAGTGATAAACTGACAATATACAATACTCATTTTGCAGCTATAATATATTCTCTTCTATAACAGGTTCTCTTCTTTAATTACTGAACTGCAAATTGGCTGCATGTGTGTGGATAATTATTACATTGCACCATTAGTTAACATTGATAGGGGTGACTGATTTACTAGTAAGGATAGGCACATGTAGCAATTTCAGTTTTCAGAGGATAGAATGACTCATTGAGATGATTTGGGAAGAAAGGGTCGGCTTCTGCTAAATAACCAGAACATAAAGATATGTAGTATGCCTTAAAGCTAAACTCCGGCCACAAAAACGTTTATCCAAATATATTCGTCAAAAACCATACAGAATATAAATCCATTAAAGTTCACCACATGTCTTTGCAAACCTAGATATTACCTTATCAATGTAGTAGTCACACAATCCCTGTGCTACGCATAGCCATCGCAGAGAGCAGAGCTGTAGAAATGACCTAGCAGGCCCCACCCACTACAGGCTGCCTGCTGAAAACTACAGGAGGGGGTGGAGACAAGACCAGTCATCCTGCAAAAGGACAGAGAGGAGCAGTGAGTGGTCTTTATTGCAGGAGTCTCCTGCACAGAGACAAAGTTGTACACTGGATTATTGCACAGGTCTGGCAGAAATACATAAATCACACTAAGATTCAAGTACGAATACACCTGTCTCTTGTGTTTAGACTATATTTTCTTATCCCCGAGTTCAGCTTTAACCACTTGCTGATCGCAGATAGCCGAATGACGGCTTCACTGTGGCCTGCCAGTTCTGGGAGGGCTTCATATGATGTCCTCCCAGAACATGCCCTCCTGCGTGATCTCCGTGATCACTGTGTCCTACAAAGCTGATCATGTGATGTGGTAAAAGCCCAATCACAGCAGCCTTTTACCACGTGATCAGCAGTGTCCAATGACACAGCAGATCACCGGTAAATGCAGTTGCCGGTTATCAGCAGTACTTTCCTCACGCTGTCACACAGGATGCATTTGTCAGAGGATGGATCGACACCGATCATCAGGGCACTAATGATCAGTGTCCTGATGATCAGTGCCACCCACAAATGCCCAGCAGTGCTAGCCACCTGTGCCCAGCAGTGCCTAGTAGTAGTGCCCATCAGTGCTGTCCATCAGTGCTGCCCAGCAGTGCCACACATCAGTGCCCAGCAGTGCTGCCAGTCAATGTCACCCATCAGTGCCCAGTGCCACCTATCAGTGCCCATCATTGTTGCATATCAGTGCAGCATCATCAGTGCCAGCTCATCAGTGCTGCCTATCCGTGCCACCTATCAGTGCCCATCATTGTTGCATATCAGTGCAGCATCATCAGTGCCCAATCAGTGCTGCCTATCAGTGCCCATCAGTGCTGCCTATCAGTGCAGCCTCAACAACACACATCAGTGAAAGAGAAAAATTACCTGTTTGCAAAATTGTTTAATAGAAACAAAGAAAAACTTTTATTTTTCAAAATTTTTGCTCTTTTTTGTTGATAGCACAAAAAAATAAAACACCCAGCGGCAAGTAAATACCACCAAAAGAAAGCTCTATTTGTGTGAAAAAAATTATAAAAATGTCATATGGGTACAATGTTGCATGACTGCTCAATTGTCATTCAAAGTGCGACAGCGCTGAAAGCTTAACATTGGCCTGGGCAGGAAGGGGATATAAGTGCCCGGTAGGCAATGGGTTAATGACATCCCCAGTCTGTTATCACAAGGTTGGAAGGGCTGGAAGGTTGTCTAAATATCTTTGTAAGTTGTAGCATTGACTTTCCCTTCCCTGGAAGACTGATCTTGGGCATGATTGCTCAACAATGTTTTTATTATCGCATTAAATAAAGAAATTTGTAGAATATCCACCAGGGGGAGTGCTCAGGGGCTCAGTGCAATTAATAATGAATCACTCTTTAAACATCTGTTGAAATAGGATATCAGCTACTCAGGAAAGGCTCTGCCTTCAATGGGTCAGCCAGATCAGATATTTGACTTGCTTTTTGCTGTCACAATGGTCACATGATCGGGAGCCGGGTTTCCCAGGCTACCAATAGTTTGTCTGGCTGGAGAGCTGTATTTGACAGCTTGGTCTCTCTGCTGGGGGAGTACAATGAGCACAGTCAGCACAGAAACATCAACCACCCAGCAACACATTTGTGTGGCACGTGGGTGTTAAATCCCACCCTTTAGCCACTGCACATGAGTTACATAGGCAACGACAGGATAGAGTGGTTGTAAACCCTTCCATATACCCAGTGAAGTGACTGGCCTCAGATGATACAAGGAGATGAAACAAATCCTGCTACATAAGTTGTGTCTGTTCATCTGCAGTCTTCTCTTCTCTACAGCCGTTAATAGTCCAGAATTTATACAGCTTGCCTTATCTGTCAGAAAAAAGGGGGCGGAGAGCTGAAATTAAACTCTGAAGAGCTCAGTGAGGAGAGCTCCAAGAGTTGATTGGAGGAAAGGGACCCCCTCCGCCCATTCACATGGCACACAAGAACAAAGCTGAGGCTGTCAATCACAGGCTGTGTGCTGGAACTCCCTCCTCTGTCACCATTTTTGTCTTGGTGTCAGGAAAAATTGTCAGAAGTGACTCATGCCGATAGTAGAGGAATGAAGCAGCAGACAGAAATGACACTTAGTGCTTTGGATAGAGAGAGAGCACACAAGAGAGAGAGTGGGATATGCTTTGTTCATATTTCATGCCTGAGGTTTACAAACACTTTAAACTTTCAATTTAAAATGTAATATATAGCAGCATACTGCAGAACCATGTATTCCCTTTTCTTTCTATCTGTAGCCTGTCACTTGTTTGCATTCTGCTTTCAGGCATTGTTCACTTGGGTGGTAAAAACAGACAGTTTGGAAGCAATTTTACCCACCGCCCAATGAAAGCCTAATGGCAGCTGGAGTGGATCATATACTGTACACGTTGAAGCCATTACATTGAATTATGCACATAGCAAATTTAACTGGGCTTGTAGAGTAAGACAGGTGGCACTGGCTCTCAAACTCATCCATTGAGGTCAAGGGGACTTTTGCAGTCTTGAACCAAATGTTTGGATTTGCAATATTGCTGTTCAGCAGAAGAGACAAAACAAAAAGACTACTGGCCTCCTGAATGCCTGGAAGAAGCTGCTGCTCTACAAGGCAGTGGAGCCTATTGCTGTGTGAACCTAGCCTTAAAGTTTTTCTACAATCCATTTCTGTGTGGAGGGTGGCTCCATTGTTTTGCAAAATCCCATGGAGCCACCCTTACATTTGCACTTCTGACTGTGAGGTGGCACATGTGCGTCTTGAGCATGCGCATGCAAATGGGATGAGGGTAGTCATGTGACAACTAAGGTGCATGCACCTTGACCTGGGATGGGAATGGCATGTACTGTGACACTATTAGGGACATCAGTACAGCTGGCGTGGGCAGACCTAGAATGAGGGTACGTATGCGCTGCCATTGGTGCCTGAAATATGTTTTTCCCTGTGCACATGTACACTTTTTGCAAATATTTGTCCCTGGCTCTCTGATGTTTAATTGGATGCTATGTGACATTACATAGTTATTTTTCCTAGCATGCTGGATGTTTTTACTCATTATCTACAGAGTGAAGCCTCATGCTGCCTAAAGATCATTCGGTGATTTCTTTTAACATCGACAAAATTGTTTGATGCGAATGGAATTTGTTTGCTGTATGTCTTCTCTACTACATATCAGGCTGCATTTTTGATATTGCATGTCTCTTTGTGTATGATGCTGGAATATGGGAAATGTAATACTTGCAACTTTATTGGCCAGTTACAACCCAACATTAAAAATCTCAGGTCCCCAGAATTTGCACCAAACCCAATTCAACGCTGTTGAGAATAACAAGCCAGTTAAATTAGGTTAGGATCAACATACAGGCGTACCTCGGTTTACAAATTTAATGCGTTCTGCAGGACTTTTCGTATTGCGAAAAATTTGTAAACCGAAACGTGGTTTCCAATAGGAATGCATTGAAAACCAATTAATCTGTTCCAAAGGTCAGAAAAAAATCAAAAAAGGTTTTATCTGTTCAAAACTCTTTATAAAGTGCACTTTAAAGGCATAAATACTGTACAGGGACATGATTAAAAATTAGTTCGTAAATGCACTGAAAACCAATAAATTTGTTCCGGAGGTCAGATAAAAGTAAAAAAAAAGTCTTATCTGTTCAAAACTCTTTATAAAGTGCACTTTAAAGGCATAGTACTGTACAGGGACATGATTAAAAAAAATTGTAAATGCACTGAAAACTAATTAAACAGTTCCGGAGGTCAGAAAAAAGTCAAAAAAGGTTTTATCTGTTCAAAACTCTTTATAAAGTGCACTTTAAAGGCATAAATACTGTACAGGGACATGATTAAAATGTATTTGTAAATGCATTGAAAACCAATTAATCAGTTCCGGAGGTCAGAAAAAAAATCAAGAAAGTCTTTTATCTGTTCAAAACTCTTTATAAAGTGCACTTTAAAGGCATAAAAACTGTACAGGGACATGATTAAAAATGAATTCATAAATGCATTGAAAACCAATTAATTTGTTCCGGAGGTCAGAAAAAAGTAAAAAAAAGTTTATCTGTACAGAACTCTTTATAATGTGTACTGTACAGGGACATGATTAAAGAAGAAAAAATTTGTAAATGCATTGAAAACCAATTAATTTGTTCCGGAGGTCAGAAAAAAGTCTTATCTGTACAGAACTCTTTAAAAGTGTACTGTACAGGGACATGATTAAAAAAAAAATCGTAAATGCATTGAAAACCAATTAATCCGTTTGTATGTTGAAAAAAATTTGTAAACCGAGCCATTATTTTAATTCGTAAACCGAAAATTACATTAACCGGGGCGTTCGTAAACCGAGGTACGCCTGCATATCTAAAAGTGTAGATGCCTATTAACATTAAGCCACCATTTAGACTTCAGTGTGACTTCCGGTGAAATTGAAGCTTTTTTGCTCATCTTTTTTCTTGTGCTTTCAAGCTTTAGGCATTTTTGTTTTGGTCAATGGAAAACAGTTTAATCCATGACATCATAGATTATCAAAAAGAAGAAAAAAACCTCCTGTGCTCAAAGGACTGGATCTGGCATGTGTAGAAGGGTCTTCATAAACCTGAGCATTCAATCCAATAGGGCAGTGCTGTGCAGCCCCCTAAGGGCTGGTGTAGCTCAGTATGGCACTATATAATAAGAAAAGAAAGGGGCACACAAGCCTTGCGCATTACCTCAGTAAAAACTTTAATCATAAAATGTAGCAGATATATACTCACAAACACCAAATGTACAAGTCCCCCAAATAAGAGCAAACCCTAACAGGGCTCCTAAGCAGGGGTGACACCAGTCTGAACCCACCTGTGCTGTCCCTCCTGGAAGTTGTCAAAGCCAACAGCGAGCCATGGGTGGCAGAGGCCTTCCCCGCCCCATAGCTGCATGTGTGCAAGGGGCTTTCCAGTGGGGTAGCTTAGGCAGTTTGGACTCCAAACATACCTGAGCTCATCACTACTGCTGACGACGTCAGCACTATGCAACCAATAATAGTGTGGCCAGATCAGCAATCCCACCTACTGATTTTGGCCATTAAGGTCTATTTATTTATTTATTTCAGGTACATATATAGCGCCGTCAATTTTACGCAGCACTTTACATATATATTGTACATTCACATCACTCCCTAACCCTCAAGGGGTGTACAATCTAAGGTCCCTAACTCACATTCATATATACACATACTAGGGACAATTTAGACAGGAGCCAGTTCACCTACCAGCATGTCTTTGGAGTGTGGGAGGAAACCGGAGTACCCGGAGGAAACCCACACAGACACAGGGAGAACATGCAAACTCCAGGCCAGGGGCGGACTGACCATTTGGAAGCTCGGGCACTGCCCGAGGGCCCGGGGTCAGTAGGGGGCCCCATGAGATGCCCCGGGTACCTTTTTCATAGGCTTTTTTGAGTTTTGGCAAGGACACAGGGGCCACATGATCCCCTATTGCTGGGGGGCCCCATGAGTTGTCAGTCCGCCCCTGCTCCAGGCAGGTAGTGCCATGGTTGGGATTCGAACCAGCAACCCTAGTACTGCCAGGCAGAAGTCCTAACCATTTAGCCACTGTGCTGCCCCATCATCTCTGGTCAGTGTAAAAGGGTTAAGGTCATTAGAAAATGAAAAACAAAACAGTGCAAACAACATCCTACAACAACCTTTCTCAAAGTGACAGACAGGTCAACTTCACTCCTTGGGAAAGGGGTCTAGCAAGGACCTGAGACGTTGGCCAAAGCCTATATCATCCTTGCCTCGGAGAGGAATGGGGTAGTGCAAATAAGTACTGGGAGAAAAAGGTGCTTGGTTTTAAAAAATAAAAATTGCAAATGTGTAACATTCACTTTATGCTGGCCATACACATTAAAACCTGGTTTTACAGTCTCTACACAATTTTTTTTAGATTTGACAAAACTATATATTGTAAGGGCCTACCTAAACAATTCAATCAATTCATGTCCAGTCAGACTCCTTTGGATCTAAAGGAGATTCAACAATCACATTTCAACATGTATGAGTGTTAGAGTTGAATTACCTGTTTAATGGCTCCTAAAAGTTGTCTGAAACATCTTATCTTCCAAGCAGGTTAGCAAAAAACAAAACACAGACATTTTGTTGCCTCAATAATCCTCCTGGTTATGTGCCGGCATTGGCTCGTAGCTAATTGGCTTCTTGTCTTATCTCTATGGGTTCAGTCCAAGCTTTGCTGAAAAACACACAAGGGGGTCAGTAGATTATTGTGTCACTACCTTATGATTACATCAAGTACAAGTGTGTGAAATGTAAATATCATCTTTCATCAATATGAATTGAGACCCATTAAACTGTGCCAAAATGCTGCCATTTTGGCCTCTCTACCTCTCAGCTTGCTGACTGCCTATCACTTGGCAAGTTATACTTAACAGGCCTGTAAAAATCCAACTCCATCCAACATTGATACTCTCTGGAATGCACGTAGGAACCCCAGCCTACCCGTACAGTGACCAAAATCCCAAGAGCCATGTATTGGTATCTTTACCAACTAGACCAGGGGTGTCCAACGTGTGGCCCAAGACAGCTATGAATGTGGCCAAACACAAAATCCTAAACTTACTTAAAATGTTGATTTTTTGGGGGAGAATTTTTTTAATAAAACTGTTTACACAGCAAAAACACACGCCCAAAGAAACATTTGACAGTGTCTTTTTACTGGACGTATACGTTTTATCTTCCCAAAAGGTTGATCTTCGCACTCAAGCCTTATTCATGTCATCAGTTTTCAGCAGCACCTATATTTGTGAGCAACTATTTTCAAGAATGAGGCACACGAAGGGCAAAATTACAGCCAAAATATCTGATGAGCACTTTGAGAATTGCTACTACATCCATTCAGGGTTGCTGTTAGAAACCATGGGGCCCCATACAGTCAACCTGACAGGGCCCCTCTAAAAAAATAAAATCAAAACAGTTTACTAGGCTTCAGTTATGAATGAACACAGTGAGTGATCGGTGTCGATCACTCATTGTGTTCATTCAGGAAAGAAAGGGGCTGGTAAATGTGACATTTACTGGACCCCTCCCACACTCTCCATCCTGTGTGCTTGCTGCTGCTGGTGGAAAGGAGGGAAGCCAGCAGCACTGTGGGGGTGGGGGCACACAGGGGGGCCTGGGCAGCAGGGGGAAGCGTGGTGCACAGGGAGGGTGATGGGTGCAGATTTGATCCCCTGTATGGCTCTCTCTGCAGCAACTGAAAGCTGGTGGAAGGGAGAGAAGAATCCAGCTTTCATCTGCTGCAAAGCAAGCCATACAGAGGATCAGTCTCCTGTCCCTCCCTGCTCACATCTGATTCACCCAGCTGCCTGGGCCCCCCCTGCTGGCCTGGGCCCGTGCAGAAGGACTGGTGGTACCCCCTTATCCATGGCCCTGCATCAATTGAACCAGATATTAATTTGTTAGCTTTTTTAAAACAGTGTCTAATATCACACTAGTTTTATATTACCCTCTTTTACTTTTATAATAAAAAATATTACAAAAAAATGACGTTTTATTACTCATATAGGTACATTTCCTTTATTAGCGATTGTTAACTTGTGATCTGTCTGACTTTTTCTGCTCATCAGCTATCCTTATTGTATTTTATGTGTGGTCCAAGACAATTCCTTTTGACCCAGAAAAGTCAAAAGGTTGGAAACCGCTAAACTAGGCCTTCTCTTCTGAGTCTCTCCTTAGAAGGTCCAGGAACAGGGCCTCCTTGGAATTTTCATTTATCTCCTGTTTCAATAAATTTTTATTGAGACTTTTAAAAAAACAACAGGTCATTTACACATTTACATAAAAATAAACTGTTCAACACATTTCAAACAATACAGTCCAGGGACCCTACATCAGGAGAGCACCATTATTCAACCCAAATCCTATGTATTCAGTCCAAAATACGTTGAACAGATGCCATAGAAGGAACAAAGCTCTGCAACAGATGATGACAGGGTTGTACCCTACATTAGGGAGATCTGTAGGAATGGAACACCACCAGCATCTTCCCAGTGGTAAAATACCAATATGGAGTGTACTAATCAAGGCACTGGAAAGAAATCTGAGACTCCCCCTCCCAGCACAATATCAGTCACAGCTTCGGAATCTCTGACTTCAGTGGCCTGAATTCAGCTAAAATCCCTTTCACCAACACTACTATGTCCCCCAGATGCACCTTATGAATCACAAACTGGACTTTGTAGACATTTCTTCATTTAGATATTTAATCAAACCCCTATGGAACAGCCTTATAATTAAAGATTAGGGATGCTAAGTGTCACAATGTTTCAAGGATTCATACTATGACTTCCCATTAAATGAGCCATACAGTCTTCTTGTTTCAGTTTTTATGTGTTGCTCCTTTTTTTATTCACTAAAGTGAATATTATCTCTCACATACCAAATATAAATCAATGTAGGTGAATGAAGTGGTTAGTGGTAGCAGTGAATCAAGACAGTTCATGTGGAGCTTGCATTCACCATGGATTCACGCAGTTAACTGTTAACTGTGGACGGGGGGGGGGGGGGGCTACTTTGCAAACACATGAGGACTGGGCTCAAAGTGAGTGATGCTCTATGTCTTTCCTTACTTATGTCCCAGGGGTGTGGATTCTGCCCTCAAAACCAATGTTGCCATAAAAACAGTGTCCCCATTGGGACTCACCAGGTGATTAGAGGTTATCCAAGACTCATGAAGTCCATGCATCTTTGGAGTGTGGACTTGCTGTTTGGAGTGTGGACTTGCTGTTTTTACTAGTCCACCAATACCACCAGGCAATTCTAGTAGAATACTCTACTGGTGAGGTAAATAATTAAATAAGGTATGACCAGTGGAGCTGATCTGCCATTACTTACTCATCTGGATTCTAATTTTACTGTATAGGTTTAGAAGAAAGTCAAAAAACAAACATTCTGTCAATCAAAAAACGGAAATGGCATTCATTTTATCACATATTAAAAAAAAATAATCCAGCATGTTGGATCAAGCACTTTCGGTTGTGGCATGAAAATGACGTGTCACAGCTGGCCCACTATTGAGGCAAAAAAAATGGATGATAATTGACAAGAATTTCCGTTTGATTTTCAACTTGTCTATAGCCTGCTAAACTGTGCTATTGGAATACAGAAGTTTGTCTGCACAGCTGCTGATAACAACAACTAATGAGCCCCCAGTGGTGAAATAAATGTTGGCTTATTTGTACTGCATTGTTTGAATACCAAGTACTTTTAATTGACATGTCCCTGTATGCACCCCTCTTCCCCATTGGTACTCTACACTTGGTAAATAAACTGAAACTCAGGCATCCACGAAGTCGCCATTCATAAGAGCTCTCCGAGCGTGTTACTGAGACCATTGTTCTAACAGAGATCTATGGACTTATTCCAAAGGTCGTGCACCTGCGTTCAATGGGCATGACTGACGGTAGAGGGAAATATCTTCAGTAAAATACATCAGCCAGGAGGTAGTCAGTAGACACTGCCAGGAGCAGTAAATCAGTTTGTTTAAAGCCAGTCTCCATGGAGATGGAACACAGAACACTCCATCCCGTCCCATTGTCTTCACAGAGCACCTTCCCTTCACAGACAAGACAATGGCGAATCTCAATGTAATTATTCGCACACCAGTTTCTAATTACATAATGTGCTCAGTAATCTAAACATCAGCTATGGCTGTAATTTATTATTTGAAAGTAGGAATTTTACAGTATTACAGGTAACAAGGGCAACAATGAAAATATAATGAAACAGTTAATAGGAAATCTCAGATTTGGTACTAAAGTATCAAAGTAATTTAACATTATGAGATTAGATAGATAGATAGATAGATAGATAGATAGATAGATAGATAGATAGATGGATAGATTGAATATGGGCAACATGTTGTGGACACCTGACCGTCACACCTATTTGGACTTTTTGGACATTCCATTCTGAAACCATGGCCACAAATGTGGGACTGGTCTCCTTGGTGGGTATGACATCCTTCACTCCTTTTGGAAGGCTTTGGAGTGTGTCTATGGGAATTTGCTTCCATTCTGTCAACAGTGTTTTTTTATAATGTTGGAACAAGCTCACAATTGGTGCTCTAATATATCCCAAAAGTATTCAGTAGGGTTTAGGTCAGGGCTCTGTGTAGGACACTCAAGTTTTTATCACCAAACTCATCAAACCGTGGCTTTATGGAATTGGCTTTTATGCACAGGGATGCAGTCATGCTAGAACATTAGGGGCTGCTCCCAAACAGTTGCCAAAGAGTTGACGGAGCACAATGGTCTAAATGGTCTAAAATGTGTTTGTATGCTGTAGTATCAATAGTACTTTTTACGGGAAACACAACAATTTGGAGGGATGTCCTAATATATTGTGAGGTGTGACAGTCAGGTGTCTACAAAAGAGACAGATAGATAAAATGAGATAAGATAAGGCAAGGATAAAGCGAATGAGTTATTCATGGCATGCATGTAGAGAGAAATATAAAAATGTCAGTGACAACATCATAGTTCAGTAATAGGCAGCAGAAATGATGTGATAATAGAATAAAGATGACCCATAAACATTTGATAACAGTCTCTCAATCCAGACATTTTCAGGTGGATTGGGTGATCTTGCGTCTATTGGTCAACCACAATATGACTGAATGACCATTGGGACAAAGCAATCAGAAAGGTTGGAGAACATTGACCAGTCACTGTTATTTCACCTGAGTTAAACGGGTGATGAGACAGTCTGCATGTTCTTCCCTTTCCCTCTTTTGCCTTTACAGGACTTCTGGTGTGAGCAGAGTATTCCCAGTTGGATGGTTGGGACATGCTCATAAGTCTAGCCATTAACTTGTGTTTGTAGCTAGCTGAAAAGTTAAAGTGTGTGTACATCCTAACAATGGACTATGGTACTTTTTGTACTTTTTAGTCTGGTAAATATACCACTGAAGGTGTTCTGTTATATCTGTTTGATGACTGAAAAACGCCTGTTGATCTTTTTTAGAAATGTACAGTTGTCCTGTGCACACTTCTTGTGTAATCTCAAGGAGTCTAATCTGCCCTCCTAGTTCTCATTTTAGGCAGGCCATACATGATTCACTTTTATTTCATTTAGCCAGCGGGTGGAATGAAAAGAAATGAACCGATTCTCCCATCCACACTGTCGCTGTGGATGGGGGAATCACTCGTGTTGAACTATTGTATTCTGTTGGCAGGATACAATGACAAGTGTTCCTGGCTATAGCAGGAGCAACTGATTGTTTGGGGAAAACCTGACAGGCTGGTTGTACACAAGTCAGTTGATAGATAGACAGATAGACTTGTGTACAACCAGCTAGGCTATACATGGATCAAAATTTGTCTTGTCCCTGCTGAGCTGGCCGAAGTTCGATTCCTACATGGCCAGGTTTAGACTTAAGAATAATTAGTATCTATGTTGCAGATATGAAGAAAGTTGGTGGGCTTGAGTAGTTTAGCCAAAGCCAACTGGGCCTGACTGACACTACTCAATCCAAAAAAATGCTGTGATGACCAATCACCATGCTAAGGCACAGTCACATGAAGGAGGGTCTCGCTAAGTTCTGTGCAATCTTCAACTTTCTTAGTACTTTAAAACTCACATGCACATGTATGTCTGTAGTTTTAGCTGTAGATCCAAGCAGTGGGGGAACAGGGCAGAGCTAAGAACGAGTACAAATGTTACATCCCCTGAAGTTTCTCATTGGGTTTTACGTTGCCACCATATGGTACCATGCGTGCATAACTGACTATATGTGAGTGATAACGGTTGTTGGTGCTAATATTGTAAAGATGGGGAAAACTTGTTACTTGACAGTGCAGCTATTACATCATTGTTGATGCTTTTCCTATATTGTCTGATGAAGCTGCCTGTGGTCTGTGAAACGTGTCATCATTCCACTATTCATTGTTGACACATTCCAAAAGATAAAGCATTTTTGCTTATATAACAGCATGTACTTGCTATTTAGTGGAGGGTAAAGGATTGATGTTTTGGGATTATACACATCAGTTGGTGCCATTTAACATCTTTCTATCTCTTGGAGAGAATACATTTTATATATTTAATGCATTTGGTTTTTCCAAGTAACTGGAAATAAAAATGGATATTTTAGGTACAGTATTTGACTGTTGATGGTGTATAACTGACACCTTAAAATTTCCATGGTACACAGTTTGATGGTTCAATTGGGAATAATTTGGGATGTGGTGTCTTAAATCACCACCAATTTATGGACAAGCCACTATATCCCTCAAAACATGTGTCTGCTATATAATGGCAAGCTATGTGTTGGTTACAATCATCTTAAAGTGATCAGTAATTTGTGATTTGTGTAAGTGTGTTCTATTATCCAAACCTTTGTTGTATGACCTAAGGCAATCTATAGAACAAGCAATGGTGAGTCCACCATAAAAGAATGGTATGTTGTCTTTGTCTGCCCAGGATATCACAGCTATGCTACAATTGAAGGTTGCCTATAACTTTTGCTTTGTAAACAAATGTTGAAGTGATAACCATACCTTATTAGCCTTTTATCTTCCAGACAGTAGAAACCAGCAGATATACAGTATGTACAATTCTGCAGCTTGGCAACGGGAAACTAGAAACATTTAGATATAGGTATACCATGAAGTGATTCAGACCAAAGTGTAATGTCACTGGTTCGTTAAAGGGAACTTCCAGTTTAAAGCCCCTGTACTCCAGCCAAAACATTTTTTTGCTTTAGATATATTGAAGAGAATGTAGACAAGGCATAGAACCCCGTTCAGTCTTCTACTGATGTGAGTGCAAAACAGAAGTGGTATAATTATAGTTTTTAAATATTCTTTTTAATGCATACTAGTAGTCTGCTTGCTTTGCTTGCTGCAGCTTGGCATTGCATGCTATTGCTGAGCCTATGATCTACTGGGACCCCCAAATATTTTACCATCCTGGATTTCCCCAAAGGTTCTCCTCCAAGCGAGTAACTCGTCTTCATATTTATAGCCCCCAAGTGAATTACCTTTCATTTTTCAACATTAAACCTCATGTGCCATGTAGTTGCCCACTCCATTATTTTATTGAGTTATTCTTGTAAAGTTACTATTTCCTGCTCTGAAGGTCTGGCCCTGCTTAGCTTTGTGTCATCAGCAAACACTGAAATTGAACTATTTATACCAACCTTTATAGAGTTTTTCGCCATTTCATGGATTACACAGTTTTAAGGCTTGATATGGTATCTATTTACTTGATGCAGCCTTATCATTTATATTTTACCAAACAAACACAATTAGTATATTGTTTACAATAAAATTGACTTTAATGTATTACATGTTCATATATACTACATGTTGAAATGCGTTTTTATTACAAAATATATGAAAAATATTTTATATAAATTTTTTTATATATTATATAATATATAAAATGAAAGGCTTTATCTAAAAGAGACCTAACACCCAAATACACTCTTCACTGTCCCCGCACACTATTTTGGGACAGATTCACCTAGTGGCAGACTAGCTAACTGCACCTGCTTACACACATCCCATCCATATGTGCCGTGCCATCATGGGCCTACTATTGACATTTAATTATGTTATATAATTCTGTTTACTAGCACCCTTATTTAGGCTCCCCCACAGGCCATGAGAGCCATACATTTCTGTGGGGCATTGGGCTGTTTTTGTTTTGTGTTTTTTTTGTTGTGCACATTGTGCATCATTGCTTTATTTATCCAACTTTTAGGGGTTACCATCATTTATTATTATTATTATTATTATTATACAATATTTATAAAGTGCCAATAGTTCGCTCAGCGCTGTACATTACAAAGGGGGACAGAATATGTGACAGAACAATACCAATACAATGCAAAAAATGAGGGGTGCGAGGGCCCTGCTCTTTCGAGCTTACAATCTAGGAGGGAGGGGATGGTGGCACAGGAGGAGATAGCTGTGGGGGATGGGGTGGTAGGAAGAGTGGAGGAGGTCGACAAGTTAGCAGGGGGTGGGGTAGGCTTCCCTGAAGAGGTGGGTTTTCAGAGTGCGCCTAAAGGAGAGGAGAGTAGGTGATAATCTGATGGGTTGGGGCAGGGAGTTCCAGAGGATGGGTGACACCCTGGAGAAGTCATGGAGGCGGGCATGGGAGGAGGAGACCAGGGAACTAGAGAGAAGGAGGTCTTGTGAGGAGCGGAGTGTGTGTGCTGGGCGGTACTTGGATATTAGGTCAGTGATGTAGTTCGGGGCAGTATGGTGGACAGCTTTGTACGTCAGTGTTAGGAATTTAAATTTGATCCGTTGCGCAATCGGAAGCCAGTGGAGGGATTGGCAGAGGGGGGTGGCGGAGACGGAGCGGTTGGAAAGGTGAATGAGTCTGGCAGCCGTGTTCAGGATCGACTGAAGTGGGGATAACCAGCGGCGAGGCAGTCCAGTGAGGAGGGAATTGCAGTAGTCGAGTCGTGATATGATGAGGGAGTGGATGAGCTTTTTAGTGGTTTCTGGGGTTAGGAACGTGCGGATTTTGGCGATGTTGCGGAGGTGGAGTCTGCACGAGTTTGTTAAAGATTTGGCATTTGCACCTCGACTGTGTAGGACAGATGTCTCATATCAGCAGTACTTACCTATTGGTCTGATGTAATTTACATATACTGTATAATGGATCAATTACTGTGTATTCTCTTCCCCCAGACTTGAGGAAGTGGTAAAAATTGTGAAACGTGTAGACATGTAAGTGCATTGTGGTATACTGCTATTGATGGAACTGATCCAATTAGGCGATGATATATGTTTTTAGAGAACCATTGTATATTTCTTACAAAATTGGTCATCTCTGATAAAAAAGATTTTTTATTAATATGTGAATAAAAACTGATTTTCACATTTATATAGGTTGTATTTATTATATTGTTGTTCCTTTACTTGTGGGCACATTTAAAGTCCCTATTTTTGGAGTAGGTATTTTTTTACTATTATTCTGGTTTATAGTTGGTAAGACCTGACATGCCAGAAGTCCAAGCAGGCCGCAGTGGTGCTAGCAGGACACTCTGGGCAGTGAGCAGTACATTAGGCTTCCAGGCAGCTATGGCAGGCTATTTTTGCTCATGCTATAATGAGAATGAAAGGGTGAGCAGACAGATCATTAATCTAGTGTTAATGTACAATTAGCAGTTCTGTTCTTTCAGCACGGTTATTAGAAATTAGAATACAGGAATGCTTGTCTGGGTTCTCAGCGCTGCCTGTTTGTATAGCAGAGAGCGGTAAACACAAGAGAAAAGCCTTCTGCTACAAAATATATCTGATAATTGCTTATCTCATTGATCATTGTCTCTAAAAGAAATAAAGAGTCTCATGCAATGCATTTTTTCAGGGCAAAGCGGGATCACCTAGCTCTGGCACCACCTGCATTGAATGTATGCAATGACAAGGGGTGCTGGGGTGTGCTGGAGAGCCTATTGATGCTGACTCCTGGGGGATCTATTGGTGCTGGGGCTATCGTTGAGGGAGAGACCTATTGTTACTAAGAGGGGGGTCCTATGTTGTTGGGAGGCCAATTGTTACTGGGAGGGATCTATTGTCATTGGTGAGGTCTATTATTCCCGAGGTGGATCTATTGTTGATGTGGGAGTGATTTTGTGACAGGGGGTTGATTGTTGTTGAGGAGATCCATTGTCACTGTCGGGGGTTTATTGTTATCAGGAGATCTATTGTTTCTAGGAGCTATTTTTCCAGGGGGCTATTTTTGCTGATCTTTTTTACCGTTTTTCTTTTTATCATTAATAAACTGCATAGCAAGCTTCACAAAATGGTACTAGGTTCTGTGTTCTCTAAAAGGGACAGTAGCGGGAGGTGGCTAGGAGGTAAAACCAAGGGACGGTGCTTGGAGGTGGATAGGGTGCAGAGACAAGGAGTGACTCGGAAGTAGGGGCTGGGAGAGGGGGGGGGGGTCTCAGGTATAAGCAGATCTCTGCTGGGGGTGCCTATATAAACTAACCTCATATTTGAAAGAAATAGGAGCTGTAATACTTTTCATGCAGAGCATATATATATATATATATATATATATATATATATATATATAGGGAAACGTCATATCATGTCCCCAGCACTTTTATGGTTGTCACGTTTGACCAGTCACCCCATGTCTCCACTCCCTACCTAGCTACGAACACCATCCTTTGGTTCCACTGCCTAACCACCTACCAGTACCGCCCCTTTTAGTGAATAAAAAACCATGTATCATTTTGTGGTGTTAAGTAATTTGTATGAAATTTACTAAAGAAAACAAAAAGCAGTAAAAAAGCTACCCTACTGCCAGCAACAAAAGAACCCCCAGCAACAATAGACCCACTCCAGCAACAATGGACCCCTACCAGCAACAATAGATCTCTCAGCAGCCAGCAACAACAAACCCCTTCCTCCACAGTAGATCCCTCCCAGCAACAGTTCGCCCTTCAGCAACAATAGACCCATCCCTCATCAAGAGATCCCCCCAGCAACAATAGACCCCCCCCCAGCAGCCAGCATCAATAGACTTTCCAGCACACCCCAGCACTCCTTGCCATTACATACATTTAGTGCTGGAGGTGCCATAACTGCATTCCCCTGCATTCCCGCTGAAACAAAGCCCTGCCTATGACTGTGTCATGCGACATGCCATTGTCCTCAGCGCCAGCCTGGCTCCTGAAAAAGGCACATGTTCACTCTGCCAGTACATTTAGGGCCCATTCCCACCTCTCCATTGTGATGTGCTGTGGTAATGCGTGTATTAACATGAATGTCACCTCAGTGTACGATAACACCCATACATGCCTTAGCATTTTTTTGGTCTGTTTTGATGCTTCAGCATCACGGACTTGCAATGCATGCTAAAGCCCGCTAACGTAAGTTCATTAACGCACCATAACAGACTGCCTAGATTTAAATAGGCCCTGAAGCAGGCCATAGATGAGTGGAAAATCAAACAAAAATTCTTGTTGAACGTCCGTTTGTTTGGTCTTCGCATCATTAGTGTACCAGCTGCTACATGCGATTTATGTGCCGCAATCTAAAGTGCCTGATCCAACATGCTGGATTTTTTTACAAAAACAAAACAAATGATGAAACAATGGCATGCGCCATTTTTGTTTTAAAATTGACAGAGTGTTCAGTTTTCAACTCGTCTATGGCCAGCCTTAAAGAATTACTCTAACCAAAACTTGTTTCAGATAAAATGAAGGTTTGGAATCTCTGTTGAGAATTAAACTGCTCATTCACACTATTCTGTTGCAGTAATTTACAGAAAAGCATACTACATGCATTTCTGTAATGCTTTACCACTAATTCTGAATGGTATCCCCAACACGCCTTGGTGACAAATGTGCAATGCAGTGAAGTGTAACAACATGTAACAACAGATTGACATGCAATCTGGTGCAGGGGCATATTTACCGCAAGGCAAACAAGGCATTTGCCTAGGGCAGCATTTTTCAGGGGGGCTGCGCCGTCCCCCAAAAGAAGGGATGGAAGAAGGGACACAGGCAGCATGGGGACCAGGTGGGATCTGAGAGAGGCTATGGGCTGCTTGATGGTGTATGCAGAGCCTGACTCTTGTTCCCGGGGATATCCAGAGCTGTGAAGGGGAGTGTCTTCTCTCTCATAGGGGTGCAGGGAGATTGCCACTGTATGGGGGGCAGTGGTAGTGGAAGGCTCTCACGGTTGGGGGGGGTTCTGGGGTGTTGTTGGCTCTCCTCATGGGGGAGGGGGGTTTTGGTCGGTGTCAGGGTCTCTCCGTGGGGGGAGGGCGTAAGCCAATTTTTGTGTTGTCGTGGGCAGCACAAAACCTAAATACACCTCTGGTGTGGTGTACTGCCAGACATGATACATGCTCCATTTTGGTGTAAATTGGTGTGTTGGGCAGCCCATTTTAACAAAAGAGCTGCCTTAATGCAATACATTTGAACATAATAACACAAATGAATGCACCACAGTAGTGTGAATGGGCTGTAAAGTGGGCTGTTCATGCACCACAACGTACAAAAAAGCAGACATGTCCCCTTTTTTCCAGCAAAGCACACCACAGTCCACACCCATCTTTATGCTGTGGTGCACTACAAGGCAAGAACATTGGTGTGGCATTCAAAATAAAAGGCAACATACTCGTATATAAAAAGAAATGAAAAAAGCTGCCCAAATAGTGAATAAATGAAAAAAGCTGCTGGAAAGACAATCAGGTCAATTGTATACAAATATTATAAATAAATTGCCTTGCTCAAATGTCGCAACTAAGGCAACCATATAAGCAGGGGCGGACTGACCATTTGGGTACTCGGGCACTGCCCGAGAGCCCAAAGTCAGTAGGGGCCCCATGAGATGCCCCTGGTACCTTTCATAGGCTTTTGTGGGTGTGGTTTGAGTGTGGGCGAGGACACAAGGGCCCCATGATCCCCTATTGCCCGGGGGCCCATGAGCTGTCAGTCCGCCCCTGCATAAGTGATAATATAAATAAGTCCAAAAGTAAAAATAGTCCCAGCATATTGAACCATGCAGTAGATCACCACGTGTCTTCAATATGATTAGTGCTCCACCACCAGCAAATGGTAGGTGTTGGTGGGTTGGTAGGAGTTGCTCTTACCAGAACATATGGACCCTTATACAAGAGTCACAAACGCATAAGAATATATCCACCGAATCCCTCAGAACTGGAGGAAGTTAGATCATGGTACTGGATGGAAATATCGCCTTCAATTCCTCTCCATTCTTAATCTTAGCGTCTTCCCTCAGCTCCGCCCGACCTGCCCCTGTGTAGAGGAATCTGTTAGGGTTTAGCCAGGATGGATGGACAGTGAAAGTAGGGAGGAACTAACTCAATACCATCGCAGACATAGAGAGCACAATCCCAGCCTTCCATTGCCACCTCCTTTGTAGCATTCCTGTTCAGTATACTGTTTTCGTTAACTGCAGTTCTACCTTATAGAGTTACATAGGAAAATGGTAATTGGAACCTATGACCTTTATTGTTGTGTTAGACCAGACCAGGGAAGTTCTAAATGTGTTCATTGTTGCTCTTTAATGTAAAGAATGCCATCCCTATCAATACCGTGAAGTCTGGGATCTTCAGGCTCTACTGGTCTGCCAAGTGACACCCCACTGGAATCTCGTACGCCTTTTTTAGATATAGAAATACTGCTATTGTCTTCCATTTGCTTGAAAAAGAAAACTCCAAAAAGTAATTCATGTTTACATAAACTGTTCCAATAATCACATTATCAAGTATAAAAGTAGGCTAGATGATTGGTGTGTTGCAAACTATGGTGTCATTTTTTTGTTCTGTACTTGAGACTAGACATGTGCATTTAATTTCGTAACAAATCAATTTTCGAACAAAAATTGGACTTTTGGAGATTTGGATGTATACTGATCTCCAAATAGACATAGTAATGAATGTCAACGAATCAAAAAAGAAAAGTTATAACAAAATTACCCAGTACATTTGTTTCATTTGAATTATGTGATTTAAAGCGATTCTAAAGATGATTTTTTTTGTAAAATAACAAACATGTCTGTACTTACCTGCTGTGTGCAGTGGTGATGCACAGAGTAGCCTGGATCCTCCTGGTCTCGGGTCCCCTGCAGGCTTTCCTGGCTCCTCCTGTCTGTCGGGTGCCTCCACAGCAAGCAGCTTGCTATGGGGGCACCCGCTGCTCTATGTGTCCATTCACACATGGAGCTGAGACTTGGCCCCACCCCATCTCTCCTCATTGGCTGACTGGCTGTGATTGACAGCAGCCGAAGCCAAGGGCTCCCACTTGCTGTTTCAGCCAATGAAGAGGCAGAGACCCGGGACAGGCAAGGCTGTCATTCACGTCGCTGGATCGTGATGAGGCTCAGGTAAGTATTGAGGGGGCTGGGGGGGGGATGCTGCACACAGAAGGTTTTTTACCGACCCATACTTTGGGTCATTGTCATGCTGACAGATGAAGTTCCTCTTCATGTTCAGCTTTCTAGCAGAAGCCTGAAGGTTTTGTGTCAATATTGACTGGTATTTAGAACTGTTCATAATTCCCTCTACCTTGACTAAGGCCCCAGTTTCAGCTGAAGAAAAACAGCCCCAAAGCACGATGCTGCCACCACCATGCTTCACTGTGGGTATGGTGTTCTTTTGGTGATGTGCAGTGTTGTTTTTGCGGCAAACATATCTTTCAGAATTATGGCCAAAAAGTTCAACCTTGGTTTCATCAGACCAGAACACACTTTCCCACATGCTTTTGGGAGACTTCAGATGTGTTTTTGCAAAATTACCTGGGCTTGGATGTTTTTCTTTGTAAGAAATGGCTTCCGTCTTGCCACACTACCCCATAGTCCAGATGTATGAAGAATATGGGAGATTGTTGCCACATGTACCACACAGCCAGTACTTGCCAGATATTACTGCAGCTCCTTTAATGTTGCTGAAGCAGGAGACACAGGGGGACACTCATGCAGGAGACACTGGGGGACACTGATGCAGGAGACACAGCGGGACACTGATGCAGGAGACACAGCGGGACACTGATGCAGGAGACACAGGGGGACACTGATGCAGGAGACACAGGGTTACTAATACAGGTGACACAGGGGGGCACTAATGCAGGAGATACAGAGCACTGATGCAGGAGACAGGGGGGCACTGATGCAGGAGACACGGGGGCATTGATGCAGGAAACATAGGGGGGCACTAATGCAGCTGACACGGGGGGCAGTAATGCAGGACACACAGGGCACTGATGTAGGAGACACAGAGGGGCACTAATGCAGGAGACACAGAGCACTGATGCAGGAGACGGGGGGCACTGATGCAGGAGACACGGGGGCATTGATGCAGGAAACATAGGGGGGCACTAATGCAGCTGACACGGGGGGCAGTAATGCAGGACACACAGGGCACTGATGTAGGAGACACAGAGGGGCACTAATGCAGGAGACACAGAGCACTGATGCAGGAGACAGGGGGCACTGATGCAGGAGACACAGGGGGGCAAAAATGCAGGAGACACAGGTGGCACTAATGCAGGTGACACAGGGGGGCATTAATGCAGGAGACACAGAGCACTGATGTAGTAGACACAGAGGGGCACTAATGCAGGAGACACAGAGCACTGATGCACGAGACACAGGGGGGCACTAATGCAGGAGTCAAAGGGCAATGATACAGGAGACACAGGGGGGCACTAATGCAGGAGACACAGGACACTGATACAGGAAACACAGGGCACTGATGCAGGAGATACAGGGGGCACTAATGCAGGAGACATAGGGCACAAATTCAGAAGACACAGGGGGCAATAAAGCAGGAGACACAAGGGGGGCACTGATGCAGGAGCCACAGGGGGCATTAATGCAGGATACACAGGGCACTAATGCAGAAGACATAGGGCATGAATGCAGAAAACACAGCGAGCGCTAATGTAGAAGACACGGGGGGCACTGATGCAGGAGATACAAGTGGACACTGATGCAGGATACACAGGGCACTGATTCAGCAGCCACGGGGGACACTGACACACCTGACACCCCCCTCCCCTGCACAGCCATTCACTGGGAAGTTCAGCGTAATGCTGTTTCTCCTCCCCCACCTGTCTAAGCTCTTTATGGAGCTGAAAACAGAGGGTATGTTGCCACTTATAAAATAGGACAAAAAAGGTATTTATAATGGTTTTTTTATATCTATCCACAAATGTTTTGCCTTTCATTTCTATTTTAAACGGAATTGTTTTGCAAGGCGAGGGTTTACATATACTTTAACATGTATCTCAATTCAACATTCTTTTTTTGTGTGGATGAAACAGAGAAAAGTTAGAACCGCTGTGAAATGTATTGTATTGTATTGCTGTTGGTGTCCCCAGTCCTTTGTTTGTCCTGTTGACCACTGTCAGTTGGACTGAAAGTTATAGAAAATCCAACATTTGGAAAAGTCACAGGATGGTGAATAGAGGGGAAACAAAATACATTTGGCTTTAGATATTCTTTATAATAAAAGAGGTGCGAGCGCCTTAAAACAAAAACAAAGCTGCTGTGCACAAAAGGTAACCAATAGCACCCTAAAACATAGATATTAAACAAGAAAGTGCAGCGCTAGACTGAATACAATGTCCCAATGACTCTTCGTGTAAAATCACTAAAACCACAGAATAAAAATTCAATTTAAAATCAAAATGGTAAAATCAAAAAAAGTTCCAATATGAACAATATATAAAGTGACTCTCGTGCTTAGTGACTCTGGATCCGGTATCAGTGCAGTAGTGGTAAAGGTAATGCGCACTCACCGGATGTGCATAGTTATTGCGCCTTATATTAAAATCCAGATGTCATCAAACAGGTATTGGGTTGATGGACTTCCTTCTCAAAGATGGTGGGTCGTCAGAATAGATGTTATGGGGTTGGTGAAGATGGTCCCCGTCCTTTAAAGCTCCTTTGTATTCAAACAGAAATAACTCTCTGGATATGCAGATTAACCCTCAAGGTATGGCAATCCCTCTTAGAGTAGTGGGTCTGCTGATCAAAGAGCTCCCACAGGGGGTAAGGACAAGGAAACTCCCATAGTGTAGTAATTAGACAACTTTATTGTGATGCATCAATAGGTAAAAACAAACAGGACTAACCATCTGGTATTAAAGATGGCTGCCGGAGCTCCACGTTGCTCCGGCGGCATGAGGTCACGGCGTGATGTGGCTCCTCCTGACGCGTATCGTGTACAAACACGTCCTCAGAGGGGGCTCGCCAATCACACCGTGTCGTCCGCCGTAGATATATATAGGGAAAATCGGCACATGCGCATTAAGCCGCGACCATATTGGCGAAGCGCAGAACATACTGCACAGGTGCGCAAATTCGGGCACCATTTTTTGTTAGTTCCCGTTATGTGAGTAACAGGGCAGACGAATGACTGTCTCAGCTCTGTTTATCTACTGCGCACGCAGGAGGGCTTTGGCGCCATTTTCCGTTGGTTTGACTGGGATCTGTAGACAGAGCAGACGATCGTCTGAATATCTGTGTTAAAATGTAAATGATATGTTAAAAGTCTGAAAACTTAAAGTAATCAGCCTGCTTGTCCCACTTTAAAAATAGGATAAATGAATAAAGGTAGTGTATAATGAAACAGTAGCTGATGCGCATGTGCGAACTTTCCACGGTTCATATTGTTGAGATACAGGTCCTAATATCTATTATTGAGATTTTATAAATATCATAAATATAGCATGAAATTATAAATATATAAATAGAAATGAATCCATTACCATATCATTCACACACTATAAAAATGACAAATAAGAATGATAAATATTAAAAATAATAATAATTATTAGCAATCCTAACATCTATTAAAAATTATAAGGAAATCAACTATTTTCAATGAAACAGTTAATATCAACCTCAATATTTAAACCATTGGGGTGCAAGGAGCGGAGCTCATGGATCCATTTCATCTGAAGTTGGGACACCACCCTTCTTTTGTGTATATCCCTCCAGTGCGGTTTTATTAAATCAATACCTATGAATTTTAGAGAAGTTGGGTCTCTGTTATGAACTCGTCTGTAATGTTTTGAAAGTGAGTGCTCCTTATACCCGTTTGATATTATTAACGTGCTCTCGTAATCTGTCCCTAAGTCGCCTTGTCGTGCGACCAATATACTGTAATTTGCAAGGGCACTCTAAAAGGTAGATCACAAATTTGCTATTGCATGTGATACATTTATCTATATTGTAGGTTTTCCCCGTTATTTGTGACATAAACGTAGATATTCTTTATTGGTGTTCTCTGGAAAATTCCACAACTGAAAATAGATGCGTGTATTCTTTCCACAGACAAATTTTACAACAAAGAAGGAAAACGTCAGAGCAGATGTAGCAGAAAAAAAAAGCCTTGGTGACAGAAGCATCCTATTCAATGAGAATCTCCAGTAGCCGTCACAAGATTAATGTCCCATGGATTAGTGAGAGCCCCTTCCCTCTCTGCTGCAATGCAGTGAGGTCATTCAACACCTTGGCTTGCGATTGGTAATCTAGCTCACCTCTGGGGACTCATTCAACGTAGTATGCCATTTACTGGACCACTGTGTATAAGATTGTTAGATATCCTTGCAATGATTTCCTTCCTACTGATCCAGCGTCTTAAGCTGCATTACAGATAAGACTTCAAGCCAAGCCTGCATTCCTGCTATGCCAGGATGATAAAATACCAGCAAATCGATATGGTAGGTAATATATACATACAGCCTTTAGGTCCTTCAGACGTAGGGAGATCATCCTTCACTTTGGTTACTGCAGCTGTAAAGAGGAATTAGAATTTCCTCTTTTCTTCTAACGCAGGACGGCTCTGGAAAGAAGATTGGGGAAGGTGTCATCTACAGTGCAGGAGAAGCTCGGCCCTCTGACTATGTGATGTCAGTTGCCAAGACTGGCTCTTAAGTTGGCCACAGATGACTCTTTTTTTTTTCAGTCACTCAGGGGACTGAAAAAAAAAACAAATGGATTCCTCTATCCACGCAATCAAAGTGGATGGAGGAATGGTCCCCACTGGGACATTGTATTCTGTCAACGCTGCTGCTTGACACGTTTTCCAGCATTCTTGTTCGACAGAAGGCTGACCGTAGACAGAGCAATTCTCTTTCCTACAACCTCGAGTCAGTGTTGATGGGAGAATCCCTCCTGCGGAGCCATTGTCTTCTCCCAGTAGACGGACCGGGGTGCCGTCCCTGCCGGGAGAACACAGTGATTACATGTAAAATCTATCGATCAGCTACAATGCAGGAGAAGCTCGGCCCTCTGACTTTGTGATGTCAGTTGCCAAGACTGGCTCTTAAGTTGGCCACAGATGACTTTTTTTTTTAATCACCCAGGCAGGGGCGGACTGACAACTGATGGGGCCCCTGGACAAAAGGGGAGCATGGGGCCCCTGTGTCCTTGCCCAAACTCAAAAAAGCCTATGAAAAAGGTACCAGGGGCATCTCATGGGGCCCCTACTAACCCCGGGCCCTCGGGCAGTGTCCGAGTCCGCCCCTGCACCCAGGGGACTGAAAAAAAAAACAAATGGATTCCGCAATCAAGGTGGATGGAGGAATGGTCCCCACTGGGACATTGTATTCTGACAACGGGACTCCTGCACAGTCAGAACACACCAATGAACAGCTGCAGCTGCTGCTTGACAAATGTTTTCCAGTCTATCTAATAATCGTGGGCATGGTAACATATGGATCAAACTTCGGATGGTTCAGCTGGGCCCGGCTGAGTTTCGATCCATGGCATATGCAATGCTGCAGAAGAATGTCAGAGACTGCAGACATACTACCGGAGATTGTCAGAGTCTGTGGGCATGCTGCAGGTGTGGTTGGGGAAATGTTATACAAGACTGCTAATGATCACTGCTATCAAAGACCCTATACCAGGGGTGTCAAAACTATGGCCCTCCAACTGCTGATGTACTACAAGTCCCATCATGCCTCTGCCTCTGGGTGGCTTGCCTGTGGATGTCAGAGTCTTGCCAGGCCTCATGGGACTTGCAGTTCCTCAACACCTGGAGGGCCATAGTTTGGACACCCCTGCCCTATACAGTTTAATGCTCCAACTTGCACAAATGAGTGCTGGCATACAGGAGTCACACAGCAAATACCAAAGGACTTCATGTGGCCATTGGGCCGCAAGCTGGACACCAGGATTTTAAAGAGATTGTCATTCTGCCCAGGGGCGGACTGAAAACTCATGGGGCCCCCGGGCAATAGGGGATCATGGGGCCCCTGTGTCCTTGCTCAAACTCAAAAATGCCTATGCAAAAGGTACCAGGGGCATCTCATGGGGCCCCCTACTGACCCCGGGCCCTCGGGCAGTGTCCGAGTTTCCAAATGGTCAGTTTGCCCATGATTCTGCCTATTCACGGCTCTTTGTAGTCATTGCTGATCTTTCTGCTTTTACATTGGGGGTTATTTACTAATATTGGTGAGTCAATAAATAAATAATTTGCGCTAGTAAATGTGTATAAATATATAAATATATATAAAGAAATCATCAAATCATAAGTCCAGAAAAAAAAAATATATATATGCCAATACCACAAAAAAATATAAAAAAACTTTTAAGTGCAAAAAACTTTTGTGCAAAAAAAGTGTCTAAATATGAAAAATTTCACCAAAAAACCTTGATAATATAATGGCAGATCATCCATAAATATATCTTCAGAAACGGAAACTCTGCAACACACCGATCCTCATCGATCGAAATAACAGGATGAAAAACTTTGTAGTTAATCGAAAATCCACTTCTCCAATAGATAAAGGACCACCTTCAAACGTATCCATGGGGGGAAATGCCAAGCACTCGAGAGAAACAGAAAGACTTCATGGTGCAATATTATAAAAACCAATTCCTTTATTAGGTACTCATTGCACTTACTCAAGAGGTGTCCCAGCCGACACCAGCATCAACAGCATAACAGCAATCACATAAACGAGCCTGGCTACTCAGCACATGCGCAGTAGCTGGCAGCCAAAAACGTAATGACGTCACATCAATCAAGCTCCGGAGCTTGATTGATGTGACGTCATTACGTTTTTGGCTGATCTGGTGCAAGATCAGGTGAAACTCTGCACAGAAACCACTCAGCTTCCAAGTTTTATTGCCAAAGCTTAATTGAACAAGCTGCAGTCAGAAGCTGATTGACTACCATGCAAAGCTGCACCAGATTCTGAATGCTTTAGTTTTAGTTAATGTCCCCCATTTTCTTGTCCTGATAGGACGATTACAAAAATGTCTTTTAAGGTCGACCATAGGCAGAGCAATTCTCTTTCCTACAACCATGAGTCAGTGTTGATGGGAGAATCCCTCCCGTGGAGCCATTGTGTTCTCCCAGTAGGTGGCACAGGGTGCTGTCCCTGCCGGGAGAACACAGTGATTACTGCTCGCAGCTCACATGTAAAATCAATTTATAGATCAACTTGGGTACATTCAGCCTGCCCAAACATGGTTCTGGGCCATTTCCTGTAGAACTGGCTGAGATTCGAACTATCTATGGCCGGCTTAAGCAAGCATGGTTCCCATATAGAGTGGTGTGCCTGCAGCTTCACCTCTGCCCATCTCCCTGAAATCCATTCTGACTAAGAGAGCATTCTATGTGCAGCATCATTCATACCTTGGGAGGCTGGTCTGCTACTCCTTTTTGCCCTATCTCAATGAAATTCACACTGGCCATGATGGTTGCCACTATATCATACAAGGAAAATAGCCATACTCTGGATGTGTAGGCTAATGCAACACGGTGTGACCGACGGGGGATCGCTGCCACCAATATGTGACGATACCATGATCGCTGTCACCAATATGTGACGGACGCGGCGTCAGACCCCTGACCTTCTCACCAAACTCGTGACCGAAGGACTGGCCAATCTGAAGCCACGATGTCACGTGCGTAACAATGCCACACCCAGCCGCACCCTGCACAATGATTTTCCAGCTAATGGACCACAATCGATGTACCAGCAGCCTGAGCGATTGTTACTGGGTCAGGTTAATTACGCAATTAACCCTTCACACTGCTACTACCTCCTTTTTGTACAGAGAAAGAGGAAACTTGGCGATATCCGCAATAACACTATAATGGTTGAGGTAATCATCTGTATAACACGGTCACCGCATGGCCGGTTATACAGAGGGTTAAACAAACACAGTAGCATTCTTTTTAGAGGCAGGAATTTGTAAATTGCAATTAAGAGCTATAAAAACAGTACAACACTTTCAAAAGAAAAGATTTATTACTGAAAAGTCAAAAAGGGGTGCAATAAAAATATTTACAGAACAAAGATGTAACCAATATATATAAATATACAGAGAACAACAGCACAGCAAAGAGATAACAGAGAGAGGTTAAAGGGCTAAGGTACTTGCCAAAGTCCTGGGTTAGTAGGTCAAGTTTCAGAGCGAAAGGGTACGGGTCTTCCCAGGTGGTATTTGTTGTTAAATGGGAGAATTCTTCAACTTAGCTCTCTTAGGCCTGACAGCCCATTTTGTAGTTCCCTAGCAGGGGGTGTCTCTGAAGCCAAGGACCAATGCCCTGTTTAGGGAGGGATCGTCGGGCGGATACCTCAACTAGAGCCAGAATCTCTCATAATTCATATTTTGCTCATAACTTTTTCTATGAACAAGTGACATTCCACCCGCGGGTAGATTATTATGCAGACACGTGTGAGGATTGATTAGATATGAATTATAAAATTCTACACTGAATAGTGCACAAGATCACTTTTTTGCTTCCATATGTATTCGAGACAAGGCAAGTGACCTATCAAACCATGAGTTGCATAGTGTTGCTTGTAAATTGTCATCAGTTTCCAATGCCAGTTGTTGGACAACTAATGTTAGAGTGAGAGCAATAATTATAGCACCAGATCTCTAAATTGGTAAACTGTAAAGGCTTTTAAAAGCGTCGCCTTTGGAGATTTTTGGGTACCATAGCTTGACACTGTTCCACGGGCGTACGCAAATTTAAAGCATGACATGTTAGGTATCAATTTACTCAGTGTAACCTCATCTTTTATATTTTACCAAAAAGTGGGTATTATATTGTGTTTGTGTGCACTTTAATTCACTAAAGTTTATTTTTTTTCCAACAAATTGCGTTTAAAAAACTGCAGCGCAGATAACATGTTGCAAAAAAAATTTTTTTTTTCTTTAATGCCTCTGCTTAAAAAATATATAATGTTTGTAGGTGCTAATAATTTTCCAGCAAAAAAAAAATATGATTTTTCCAAGTATGAGAGAATTGTCAGAATTGGCCTGGGTGGCCAGTGATTGAAGGGCCTTTTTACCAAAACTTTATGTTTTAGTTGATGGGCTGAACGAGCCCCTGGCTTGTTATATCGTGCATATTCCATCAGTGAGATCTTCCTGCCATAATTCCCGACTCTGTTCCTGTCCATCTTGCAGTGTTCAGTGTTCTCACCCACCTTTGCATTTTCCATAGTGGAAGCCTCTACTAATGGCCATAGAATATGTGCAGACCAAAGAATTCAGTGCAGTGATCTCATCATGAAAATCCTCAAGAGATATAAGAAATTGCAGGTCTCTAACTTTCCAACATCTACCAAACCTGAAATATCAGTTTTATGAGGAGCAGTCATTTAATATAACGAAACAGTATTCATCTTGACCATGCATTTCTAGACAGAAAGGAAAAGAATGAGTAAATATAGTAGAGATATGATCAGAAGTGATACAACTAAAAATACCATTTGTTTTACTGTGTTATTCCTAAGAATATATAAAACTAAGGAATAAATCCTGAATGTATTATTAAAAACGCAGATACAGTATGTGACTGAGCCAATTTTTCAGTGCCAGGCAGGGAAAGACGCAAACTAGATAAGAGAATTATCATATAGGAAGTCCTGGGAGAAGTGAAGATGTTTCCACCAAGATGAATGCCTGAGGAGAGAGATCACAGCTCAGAGTGTTCATGCAAAGGGCGGAGGAGGTTTACACTGTGCGTAAGCAAGGTTTAAAATAAATCCTGATGAAAAATGTGTTAAAACTATGACTAGAGAACCCAAGTAGAGAAAAACTACTTCCAATTTCTAGGTTTATGTTTTGTTTGTGTGATTTATAGATATTCTAATGGACCTATGGTGGCCCTGTGTGTCTCTCACTTACATTCGGGCTTCTCGCTTCTCTTGTCTTTCTCTTTGCCTACATTCTAAACTCTCTTTCTCTTTCACACACCATCTATCTCTGACTTCTTACTCCCACCACTTCTCTCTCTCCTCCTTTCTCTCCATCCTCACTATTAGTCCTTCTCTCTGAGCATCTCCCCCTCCTCCTCACTCTTCTCCTGCTTGTTCTCACTTTACCTTTCACACACACCATCAATCTCTCGCTTCTCTCTCTCATCCTTCCTCTCCAGTTCTCAGTCCTTCTCTCTAACCTTCTCAATTTCTTTTGTTCTCCCTCCTTTTTCTCTCCCATCCTCCTCTCTCTTTTCCTCCTTCTTGTCCTCTAATTCCCTTTTACACACTTTCCATCTCTCTCCACTCTTTCTCTTCTCTATCCTCCTTCCTCTCTAGTCTCTCCCTCTGAAGCCTTCTATCTGACATTCTCCCCCTCTCAATCACCTTCTGTCTCTCTCTTCCTCTCTAGTCTCTCTCTCTGAAGCCTTCTATCTGACGTTCTCCCCCTCTCAATCACCTTCTGTCTCTCTCTTCCTCTCTAGTCTCTCTCTCTGAAGCCTTCTATCTGACGTTCTCCCCCTCTCAATCACCTTCTGTCTCTCTCTTCCTCTCTAGTCTCTCTCTCTGAAGCCTTCTATCTGATGTTCTCCCCCTCTCAATCACCTTCTGTCTCTCTCTTCCTCTCTATTCTCTCTCTCTCTGAAGCCTTCTATCTGACATTCTCCCCCTCTCAATCACCTTCTGTCTCTCTCTTCCTTCCTCTTTCATTCTCTCTATTTTTACTCTCTCAACCCATCTGTCTGTCTCCCCTTCTCTCGTCTCCTTCCATCTCTCCCTTCCTTTTATCTCTTCTTCTTTCTCTCTAGTCTCCCTCAGTCCTACTTCTCTAACCTTCACTTCTTCCCTTATTCTTCTTCACTCTCTCTCTTTCCTTCTCTTATCTCTCCTTTTTTTCCTTCATCTTATTCTCTCTTTCATCTATTTTCTTTGCCCACCATCTTGTTTTCTCCCTCTTTTCAACCTTTCTATTTCTGTCACCATTTGACACTATGGCCTACTTTCTCAAGATGATAGACCATTGTCTTGGGAAAAGGAGGTCTTCTCCTTCTATCCTACATTTTTATAACTGTCGCCATCTTATCCCATCCCCCTTTCCCTTCACCATTTATTTATTGCCTGATCTAGCAATAATCTCAGGCCTGTGAGTGCCTATAGATACTGCTGGCCCTAGTTGGAGGAAGGTATTAATTTGACAGGTTAGGAAACCTAAGAAACACAAATGGCCAGCACACCAAAAGGGAAAGACCTTAAATCTTGAATGACCCCCTGGTGAAACACGTTCCCTCTGAATAGAACACTCACAGCCAAGCAGAGGAGTCGTACTCTCTTCCTTGCCCACAGGTCCTTCATCTTAAAAAGATTTTAAGAGTCAGGTTATAAGATGCTGACTTGATGGTTTAGGACCCCATCTCTTTTGCACAAGATTTTTCCATCAGTCTCCCCTTTTTGCTGGCATTGCCATCAGGACACTGCCAATCTATTCCATATTTTCTGGTCATGCCCCCATATAGATCAATTCTGGGAAGTCAACAGCAGTCTGATCTTTAAACTATTTTCGTTTGGAGGTATTTTTGTTGCACTTCACTACACTTTCGAGGCGCATGATATAATATGGGGCCCTTGTCCTCTCTACAGACCCATCAGGTGCCCGCTGTCTCAGGGTAATTTTTTCTAAGCAGTGCAGGGACCTTGTACCAGCGAGTAAGGATCTCATAACCCAGATCCTGATATTTTCTTGCAAAATAGAGAATACTTTCTTTTTGTTCAGAAGAGAGTGTTAGGCCTAAGTCCTTTTCCCACTACAGCAGGAACGGGGGGAACCTGTATGAGTTTTTGATTGGGACCAGTAGTACCTTTCTAAATACTGTCCTCCCACATAAACCAACCCGAGTGTGCATTGAGATAAAACTCCAAAAAAGATCAATACATTTAAGGTGGAATGTGAAAAGCTGTGAACTTCCTCCAGGTGCAAACACTGCAAGTAGGTCAGAACATCTACTCTGTTTACCCACGGCACCATTCAGATCTCATGATTCCTAATCACGGCAGAATGCGCGATGCGTGTTTGGGTGCCATTATTCTTTAACGACACCCCAAACATGGCATGATTCTGCCGTCATTGCCGTGTAACAGAATCATGCAGCAGCAACTGCAGCAAAACATGAATTTAAAAATCGCCCTAAACTTGCCGCCCAAAAAGGAGCATGAGCTTCTTTTGGGCGACAGACACAGAATACAATAGACTACACCTACCGGACTGCTGACAGCAATCCTCAGAATGTAAACTGAGCTGTGTATGTGCAGCTCAGCTTACAGCGGCCAGCCTGATCCCTGTGTGCCGGAATGACTAGCTCCTGCAGATGCGCAGGAGTGGCATCATCCCATGCCGGCAAATGAAGATGGCCAAAACCTGCATGCTAGAGAAGATGCTGGCACCAGCGAGGGCCCATTGGAAAGATGAGTATTGATTCCTATAGTCAGGGCTGCTGTTAGAAACCAATGGGCCCCATACAGCCAACCTGTCAGGGCCCCCCTAAAAAAAAGTACACAGTTTACTATGCTTCAATTATGAATGAACACAGTGAGTGATAGGTACCAATCATTAACTGTGTTCATTCAGGTAAGGAAGGGGCTGATAAATGTGACCCTTCCTCTACTCTCCATCCTGAAGGATCCTATTGTGTGCTTGCAGCTGATGGTGAGAAGGAGAGGAGGGAAGCTGGCAGCACTGCAGGGGTAGGGGCACATAGGGGGGTCTGGGCAGGGGGTGGAAATGTATGGTGCACAGGGAGGGTGATGGGTGCGGCGAGGGGGCAGTTACTGGAACCGATCCCCTGTATGTCTCTCTCTGCAGCAGCTGAAAGCCAGTGGGAGGGAGAGAAGAATCCAGCTTTCAGCTGCTGTAGAGAGAGACATACAGAGGATCAATTCCAGTAATTGCCCCCCAACCGTACTGATCACCCTCCCTGCCCATATCTGATTCTGCCTGGGCCCCCCAGCTGGCCTGGGCCCCGTACAGGAGGACTGGTGGTACCCCCTTATCCACAGCCCTTCCTATAGTTCTGCTTTAACTTGAATAATCTATAATTCACTGCAGCCAGATTTCACAGAACTCACATGTGTGTCTGCTTCCTGAAGCCTGTGCTTTGTATTATGTATCATCAGTTACATTCAGATTTTCAAAGCATGTTTGGATGTGATTGGTGGAGTGAGGTATTGAAACACACCCTCAGGGGTCACAAATGCAGACTTTTCTGTTGCGCTTTTAGTCAAGGAGATTTGCCAATATCCTTCTGTCAAGTTCAAAGTGGTCAGATCATTGGCCTTCCTAAGTCTTTCTGTGAGCTCATTTACCCTGCGCATAGGATAGGTGTCAAATCTTGTCATTGAATTAAGCTTTCTAATGTCGTTACAAAACAACTGGTTTTGGAACTAGACCAGTGACAATTGGACACCTCAATGATATCTATCTCAAGCATCTTCTTGCCTATACCACTGATGTCTTTTCTCCTAGCTTCAGGAATTTGGTACAGTTTGAGTTCTGCATGGACCTCAGGCTTAGTAGCAATATCATTACTGGAATTGTAACTTCAGGGACCAGAGGCGACTTAGTACTCCCAAGAGTTTCAGTGGCAGATTCCGCAATTAGTGCCACCTGTTCCTTC
The DNA here is from genome assembly GCF_062004578.1 of Staurois parvus. Taxonomy (NCBI): domain Eukaryota; kingdom Metazoa; phylum Chordata; class Amphibia; order Anura; family Ranidae; genus Staurois; species Staurois parvus. The sequence goes on along the minus strand of NW_028317955.1, from coordinate 6,060,259 downwards.
CAGGGCTTTAACAGGTTTACATGGTATATCTGCTCAAGCTTTCTTTTACCTGCTTGATACACTTTGTAATTTACCTCCCCAACTCTTACATTCACTTTGAAGGGACCCTGCCATGTAGGCAGGAACTTGCTTTCAGCAATGCGAACCAATACCAAGACCCTGACACTAGGTGAGAAAAAACAGAGTTGCCCACCCCCCCTTTGTTGGGCTTCCTGGACCTAAATTAAGTATTCCTTTACAGTGGGCATTATTGCTGCAATTGTGTGGGACATCTTCTCCCCATCCCAGGTTTCCTTCACTATGTCTAGAAGTCTCTGTGGGTGTTTTCCATAGAGAAACTCAAATGGAGAGTACCCTGTAGAGGACTGAGGAACAGGACTGATTGTAAACAGCAAGCAAGGAAGCAAAAAGTCCCAGTTTTTCCCTTGTCGACAACCTTTTTCAATATACTTTTTAACATTTTAATAAATCATTCCACCAACGTGGTGGTACACAGAGGTTCGCAAATGTTTCACCTTAAACGATTTGCACAACTCTTTAGTTACTCTTTAGTTACTCGTGGCATGAATGGGGTACCCTGGTCTGCAAGGACCTCATTAGGGACCCTATCGTGTCTGAACACCATGAAGTCCTTGGCAATGTTCTTAGCAGATGTGTTGCATAAAGGAACTGCCTCGGGGTAACAGATAGCATAAACCATAATCACAAGTATATGCTGATGGCCCCAGGCTGACTTGGGCAGTGCACTTACAAGGTCCATGGCAATCCTCTCAATCCTCACTTTAATAATTGGCAAGGGCACTAGAGGACTCCAAAAGTGGGGCAAGGGTGCCACCATTTGACATGATGGACAGGATTGGCAATACTTCTCAATGCCTTTTTACGTGTGTAAAATTCCCTCTGATTCATTCTGCTACACCATCTGCTATAAAAAATTTGGGATCAATCATATGAAATTACTAAACTGACATAGGGTCACAACCAATGGGATGGGGCCACCACATGTCACACAAATCAATTCACACCTAAAGCTGAACTCTAAGCAGATATAAAATGACATAAACTAATTCAACTTTGTAATCATTAATACATCAATAAATGCATTTTTTTTAATGCAAACAGTGTGGGTACCTGATGACCTGTTGTCAGTCTTTTGCAGTCCTAGTACAGCAGAACTGAAGTGTTAGACTAAGAAGCAGCACAAGGAACCAATCAGTTCATATGCTGACAAAACTCAAGTTGATAGGAGGAGAAAGCAGAGTGACAGAGAGATTAGCTTATCACTGGTCTGCTTCTTCTTTCACTGTCCAGTCACAGGCCGGGGTGGGCCGAGGAAGACCTGGGCTGAGAGGAAGTGGGTTGAATGATGTTGGATGTCAGACTGAGGACATCTAGTGGCAGGGAAAAGCACTGCGGAGAAATCTCTAGATTGAAGGTGATATGTGTAGCAAAAGCTGAATTTATTATTCTATATTTTGATGTTTCCTTCATTTTTTGCTTGTTATTTTTGGCAGGAGTTCTGCTGTAGATGAGCCCTTTATGTTCTGTGTGCAGCAGACACCTGGCAACTAACCAAAAAAAATTAAACTGTTGCTTTCCTATAAATCTAATGCATAAAAATGCATTAACGCTAATAAGGATTTAGCTTTGCCAAGATTATAACAAAAAATATAACCTCATACTTTTTTTTTTTTTTTATACTAACCTGTAATTTTTCCATGAATAGAATGAAGAGACAGTTAATAATAATATGTAAATCACTGGCTTAGTCATTCAGATTAACACATCTTGTGTCAAGTTAAAATTCTCCTACCATCAACTCAAAAGGATCAGTGAAAACAAGGGCTATAGTGAATTCAGCACACGTTGCAGCCCTTCTTCAATAAAATAAACACTTCAGCTCCCGTTTACACTAAGGCTCAGTTCACACTAGCTTTGTAGCAGGCATCAGACAGGTGTTTGGGAAGCGTTTTTAACGCTTCTCAAACGCCTATGAAAATTCTACACATGGCAGCACACAGTGCTGTTCACACTGAAGCATTAGAGTCACGTCTCAGCAAAACTGACACCTGTCCAGTCAGGAGAAGTGGAAGCCTCCCATTCAAGTATATGGTGCAGCTCCTCAAAAACCTGGTAGGCGTTTGTGGAGCGTTAATACCATTTAACTTCATTATAGGTGTTTGTGGTGCAGTTTTAACGCTTGGTAAATGCCTATCAACCACCACAAAACTGTGCATAGGGCGTTTGGGGAGCATTTGAGGAGCGTTAAAAACGCCTGTCTAAGGCATGTCAAACACTAGAGGGGCATTTGGCAAGAGTTAGAAATAAAGTGAAGTGTGAACGAGCCCTTAGGGGTCTATTTATAAAACATTTGCTGAAAAAAATGTCACTGTATGTTTTCTAATAGATTAATTCCTTTATCATCATCTCCATCTAGCGGCCAAAACATGGTATGTTTTCTCACTGAAATATTTTAGAAAACTATACTGAATTTTGGCCACTCGATAAACCTAATGATACAGGAATTATCCACTTACCCTCCAGAGGATTCTACCCCTTCCTGACCAGGCCATTTTTTTGTGATACGGCGCTGTATTACTTTAACTGACAATTGCACGGTCATGCAACCTTGTACATAAATTACATTTATTTCCTTTTGTCCCCACAAATAGAGATTTATTTCGGTGGTATATGATCATCTGTATGCATATATGTTTTTGCGCTATAAACAAAAAAAGACTGACAATTTTGAAAAAAAAAACCCAAAACAATATTTTTGACTTTTTGCTATAAAACATATCTGGTAAAAAAAAAGAAAAAAATCAAATTTCGTCATAAATGTAGGCCTAAATGTATTCTGCTCCATGTCTTTGCTAAAAAAAATCCCAATACGTGTAAATTAATTGGTTTACATGAAAGTTATAGCGTCTACAAATGGTGGTATATATAATGGAATTTTTATTTTTATTTTTTTTATCCTAGTAATGGCAGTGGTCAGTGACTTAGTCCTCATGCACACTTGACGTTTTTACAGCGGCTGTTTTTGGCTTTTGATTTTTTTTAGTAAAGAAACTAAACAGCTAGTAAACCTCCCAGCATGTTATCCTATGTGTCCATGCAGACTGTAATCAACGTTTTTTGGCTGGAAAAAAACCCCAGGACTAGTGGGTTTCTAGAGGAGTTTTATATCTGTAAAAACGGTCTAATGCTGAAAAATGTGGTAAAACGTTGCAAACCAGTGTTTTTGGACTTTTTTTTGCCAAAAAAATACTTTTTTTTTGGTAAAAAAAATGCTAAAAAATGCAAACGTGGAAAAACACTGCTAAACGCCAATGCAAAAGTGCTAAAAAAAGCTGAAAAACTCACATTTTTAACGTGACTTTACACAGCTAACGTTACCAGCGTTAAATGTCCAGTGTGCATGAGGACTTATAGCGGGACTATGGCGGGCATTCTGACCCTGGAGGGTGGGGGGAACTAACTGCCACTGACACCCCCAGTGACACTAATACAGTGATCAGTGCTAATGAAAAGCACTGACACTGTACTAACGCCACTGGGCAGGAAGGGGTTAGCATATGGGGCAATCAAAGGGTTAACTGTGTGCTGTTTTACATGATGTGCTGTGTGTGTTTTACTAGGGAAACATGCTGCTGTGTATTTCTCTGCTGGCAGGAGAGAGACCTGTGTTGTTTACAGTGTTGTCAGTGTTACCGGGCGGGGAATCTCTGGCCGGGACCCGGTGATTGACATCCGTAGCCACCAATGGCGGCGTGGGTAGGGCAGTGCGCGCCGCCTTCCCAGAAATGCAAATCACGTGTATATATATATATATATATATATATATATATATATATATATACATATATGTGTGATTTTGCGCAGCCTTGCCTCCCTGTAGCAGTAATTCTACTATAGGGCGACGGACAAGCGGTTAAGCATACATATGGTGACATTTTATTTAGCTTGCATGAATGTTTCTAACGTTTGAGCAGTGGATGTTTTATGAATAGACTCCTTAGCTTGAGCATAGCCAAGTGATTTAGAGGAGTTTTTTGTGTGCATTTTAATGCTCAGCTTGTAGTACAGTAGGGAGCTATTTGCCCCAGGGGCGGATTGACCATTCGAGCACTCGGGCACTGCCTGAGGGCCTGGGGTCAGTAAGGCGCCCCATAAAATGCCCCTGGTACCTTTTATAGGCTTTTTTTGATGTGTGTTGAGTATGGGCAAGGACACAGGGGCCCCATGATCCCCTATTGCTCGGGAGTCCCATGAGTTGTCAGTCCGCCCCTGCCCAGGAGTCCAATGTTAAGGCATGGCCTCAGCAGCCGTACTGGCCACGCCCTCTGATGTATTGTACCCTGCCCATCGGGGGCTTGGCCACACCTCTGTGACCAAGCCCCCCCGTCGAGTGGGGCGAAATGCATCAGTCGGCGTGGCCAGTACGGCGGCTGAGGCCATGCCTTAACATTGGACTCCTAGGGGTTTATTTACTAAAGCTGGAGAGTCCAAAATCAGACTCCCTTCTGCATAGAAACCAATCAGCTTCCAGGTTTCATTGCCAAAGCTTCATTGAACAAGCTGAGGTTAGAAGCTGATTGGTTTCTATGCAGAAGGGAGTCTGATTTTGGACTCTCCAGCTTTAGTAAATAAACCCCCTAGGGTCAGCTGAGCAGCATCCATCCTGTCACTTGTATTCAAAGTAATTGACACAAATACTCCTGCACTTGGGGGTGAACTCCATTCAGTTATGGATCCATTGTGGAAATCCTGGATGGCGCACGTCTTGCTGCCCTCAAAGGACTGGGTGAGTCCAAACACTGGATATGAAGAAAACAAAGAGAGGGCGCACCGGCCTAGTGCATTACCTTAAATAACATTTATTAATAAAAAATGATAGGTGATATACTCACAAAGGATAAATATAAATGAGCTCATCATAAAGAACAGCAATGTCCAGTCTACATGGTGTGGCCATCTACATAGGAACACTGGACCTCCAACAGGCTGACGTGTTTTGAGGACCTTACTCTTCCTCAGAGCCAGTATACACAACGCCGTTTTGTATTCACTTCGCTGCTGGCGTGGATGGATCTGTTTTTCTTCTTTGAGTATATTACTCTGCATGGGCATTAATATGAGCCATCAGCTGCTGATTTCCACTTTGTGTCACTGACTGGCCACTGAAGGGTTAAATCCTCTCCTCTCCTTCACTTGTATTGGCTGACACTGGAATTGCTCGGACTCATGCTCCCTTGGTCAAGCTTTCTATCCATAGCTTGGAGCGGCACCATAAGATATACTTTTCACTATGTACCATAGACAGGGGCGGACTGACTATTTGGAAACTCGGGCACTGCCCGAGGGCCCGGGGTCAGTAGGGGGCCCCATGAGATGCCCCTGGTACCTTTTTCATAGGCTTTTTTGAGTTTGGGCAAGGACACAGGGGCCCCATGATCCCCTATTGCCCGGGGGCCCCATGAGTTGTCAGTCCGCCCCTGACCATAGATGAGCGAAAAAGAGTGTTTTCATCTTCCTGAAACTTCCACAAAACTCAGGAGATTTTAGTGAAATATATTGGAATCAATGAGGAACGAAAATGAAAACAGTAATAAACCCAAAATGAAATATATTGCAGCCTACCAATCATCAGGTGTGGTGGCTGCATTAGTTTTCTGTTTTTAGGCATGTATTCATCTGGTGATCTGGCCAGTAACACACCTCCTGTATTAGAGTGCCTACACTCTGGATGAAGGAGCACAGGGGGCACTTATGGACAGCAGCATTGCCAGTCTGGAGGGAGGGGAGTATTGGATGTACTGCCAGATTTAAATACAAATTGAAGCCAAACTCCAGCTAACACTTTATAAGCCCTTACAGTAACTGTTTATTTTCCTTTTGGGATAAAGGTTTCACATAAATAAAGGCTGATCACTGTTAGCACCCCTGTCAGTGGTAAATGGTTTGTCTCATCTCTGTAAACCAATACATCTGCAGGAGAACTTGTTCTTTTGAAAAACAACAGACCTATTAGCAGGTGAAAATGAAAGAAAGAAAGCTTAAGAAAAAGCCTTATGCAGCCATCACATCTAAGAATTGGTCAGCTGCAATATGATAAATGTTTGTTTTCAGGCTTAATACTGCTTTAACCACTTGTCCTCCTGAGGATTTACCCCCCTTCCTGACCAGGCCATTTTTTGCGCTACAGCACTGCGTTACTTTAACTGACAACTGAGCGGTCATGCAACGCTGCATCCCAAATTAAATTTACGTCCTTTTTTCCCACGAATTGAGCTTTCTTTTGGTGGTATTTGATTGCCCGTGCATTTTTATTTTTTTCGCTATAAAAAATAAAAACCGACAATTTTAAGAAAAAAACAATATTTGCCATATAATCAAATTTTGCCATAAATTTAGGCCAAAATGTATTCTGCAACATGTCTTTGCTAAAAAAATCCCAATACGTGTAAATTATTTGGTTTACATGAAAGTTATATCGTTTACAAATGGCAGTATATATACTGGGATTTTTTTTTTAATTACTATTAATGGCGGCGATCAGCGACTTGTAGTGGGACTGCGGGACTGCAGTGGGCATTCTGACACTGGGGGGAACTGACTTGGTGTCACTGACATCCCCAGTGACACCAATACAGTGATCAGTGTTAATAAAAAGCTCTGACACTGTACTAATGGCACTGGGCAGGAAGGGGTTAACATGTGGGGCGATCAAAGGGTTAACTGTGCTGTTTTACTCTGTGCTGTGTGTTTGTGCTTTATTGTAAGCACACTGCTTTGCATGGCTGTGCTGTGCACAGTCATACAAAGAAGTGTGCACGAGCTGACAGGGAGGAGAAATGTTTTGTTTACAAAGAGTTCCCCCCTCCCCGTCGAAGATGCTGAGCAATCACCGGGCGCTGGCGAGTAATCGCCAGGGGATTGACAGCCACGGCCATGAATGGTGGTGCAGGTAGAGTGTGTGCGTACATTGCGTGCCCCCCACCCGGAAATGCGAAATCACGTATATATATGTGATTTTGCGCACCAGAGCCGCCCTGTAGCAGTACTTCTGCTATAGGGTGGATGGGAAATGGTTAAAGGATAAGTTCACCTTTCATAAAATGTTACACCCATATTCAGGGTATAACATGTAATATGTTATCAATAGACCAGCGCCTGCTCCCCCACTTTGACAGCTAGCCAGGGATCCTCTCCTCTGAGGAAGAGGCAAGTCCTCGAAACGCGTCAGCCTATTGGATGTCTACACTCCCTATTGCGGACTGTTACTCAGCGCGGTGTTGACCCAACTGTTCTTTATGATGTGCCTTGACTATATTGTTGTTTGTGAGTACAACACCTACTTTATTTTTTATTAAAATTTTTTATGGTAATGCACTAGGCAGTAGGGGACCCCATAAAAAATAAAATATATAGTGTTGCGCTCCCAAACCTCAAATCAATATATTGTTATTTAAATTTGATCTCTATTATAAGGATCACAGTAATTAAGAATGATGTGTGTAAGTAAACATAAATACTAATACACTTATAATTTAAATTAGTACAAATAAATAATGTGCATAACAAATAAAAAATAAAAACTATAAAATAAAAATAAAAATAAAAAATATTCTAAAAAATAAAAATAAATATAAAGAAAATGTCCCAAAAAGTGACTTTGTGCTGGAAAATCTTCAATCTACAAAGATTATAAATCGGTGACTGCTTGTGAATCCTCCCTCAAGTGAAGATGTGCGCTCACCTCATAAGAAGCCTGCAATTAGGCTATATAAGCTTGTGGTTCACCTCCTTTGGAACCTGCTTGTTTAGAACTCCTGCTTTAAGATATCCATGGTATGCGACATATGCTATAGGATGAATCTCCTCTCCAGAGGGTGCAATTCCTCTATATTTTCATCTCCATGCGATTCTCCACATACAAAAAAGATCTCGACATGGTGCTTTATCTTTTATATAAGTATGACTTTAATTTGCTTGGGATATGGCACTCACATATAAAGTGTGCGGATAGTGGTAGCACAAATACAATCCCAAACCGCCGCTGATTGTCGGAGCTGTGTACTCGTGGTCCGGCAAACTGACTCCCTCCGAGTGACGTTACAGTCCCACCCCTACGCGTTACGCCACTGGTCACGTGGCTTCATCAAATCCCCCTGATGAAGCCACGTGACCAGTGGCGTAACGCGTAGGGGTGGGACTGTAACGTCACTCGGAGGGAGTCAGTTTGCCGGACCACGAGTACACAGCTCCGACAATCAGCGGCGGTTTGGGATTGTATTTGTGCTACCACTATCCGCACACTTTATATGTGAGTGCCATATCCCAAGCAAATTAAAGTCATACTTATATAAAAGATAAAGCACCATGTTGAGATCTTTTTTGTATGTGGAGAATCGCATGGAGATGAAAATATAGAGGAATTGCACCCTCTGGAGAGGAGATTCATCCTATAGCATATGTCGCATACCATGGATATCTTAAAGCAGGAGTTCTAAACAAGCAGGTTCCAAAGGAGGTGAACCACAAGCTTATATAGCCTAATTGCAGGCTTCTTATGAGGTGAGCGCACATCTTCACTTGAGGGAGGATTCACAAGCAGTCACCGATTTATAATCTTTGTAGATTGAAGATTTTCCAGCACAAAGTCACTTTTTGGGACATTTTCTTTATATTTATTTTTATTTTTTAGAATATTTTTTATTTTTATTTTTATTTTATAGTTTTTATTTTTTATTTGTTATGCACATTATTTATTTGTACTAATTTAAATTATAAGTGTATTAGTATTTATGTTTACTTACACACATCATTCTTAATTACTGTGATCCTTATAATAGAGATCAAATTTAAATAACAATATATTGATTTGAGGTTTGGGAGCGCAACACTATATATTTTATTTTTGCGGTTTATCACATTGGTAGTTATGTGCTAGAGGTTTGCGATCCAATATTAGAGTGTATTAATAAGGAGTTTTTGTCTACTTTCTGGCTCGCAAGATATTTTAAATATTTTACACTTACTAGTAGGGGACCCCATGATATGCCCCTGGTACCTTTTTAATAGGCTTTTTTGAGTGTGGGCAAGGACACAGGGGCCCCATGATCCCCTATTGCCCGGGGCCCCATGAGATGTCAGTCCGCCCCTGACTACAACCAATAAACCAGGAGTCACCTGTACTGTGAAAAAAGGGTTATGCGTGTCCCTTCAGGGAAAGGTTCACCTTTAAAAAAAAGAAACAGATGCATGCATTTTTGCAGGAACAAAAATGTACATTTAGATTTTTTTTTTTTTTGCACAGGCACCTGTAAAGCTTTATACTGGCAATCAGTGAATCGTAGGTGCAGGGCCAGGTTCCTGCGGACTCTTCCTCCAGCTCTGCAGCTGAAAGCCTGTACCTCGATACAGGTAGGAGGCAGGAGGAAGTGTTCATGACCATAGCATGTGTATAGTCTCCTCCAGCTCCCTGAATGCTATGCTTTAAGTTGGCAGTTGGGGGGTGGTCAAACTGTGGATCAACCTCCTGTTTTTACTGGCCAGTGGCCAACCGTGTGAAAGAAGCCTAAGATTAGGTTCACAGTAATGCGGTGCGGGAAACGCTGCAAATCCTGTGTGTTTCCGGCACCGCATTGCAATCGCATGGCGTTCATGTGATCTGGTGCAGATGTCAATGTTAAATTATTGACACCCTGAAACAGATTGCAAAACGCAATGCGATTGCCAGAAATCCCATTGCATGGCTGAGAACACCCAACAATGCGATTCAGGTGCAGGTAATAAAAAAAGGGTCTTGCATCTTTTTGGTGCAGATGCAATGCGATTTGAGCCATACAGAATGCACTGCTCAAATGCACCACACAGACACTGCATGTAATTCGCACATGAATGCGGTGTGATTCCTGTGTGAATTACATGCGGTGTCCCGCACTGCATTAGTGGGTACCCAGTCTAAAGGTGCAGAGTCGGCCCTGACATACAGACGCAGCTGAAGTCCTCCAGGGTGGGAGGTATCCAGGTCTACATCTGTTTGAAGCGAGGCACACGTTTCCAGCCAGTCAGCAAATGAATACCACACTGTGTATGAATGTCACAAGAAGGGGTAACATGAATATTATGGGCTGCTGGTGACAGTCACAGCCACAGTAAGCAACGTTCCTCATTCTTAGGGCTTGTTCACATGTACTTTGATCCTCTGAAGAGCGATCTGCATTCGGATCCCTCTTCAGTAAGCAATGTTCCTCATGCTTGGACTTGTTCACATGTACTTTTGTCCTCTGAAGAACGATCTACATTTGGATCCCTCTTCAGTAAGCAGTGTTCCTCGTTCTTAGATTGTAAGCTCCAAGGAGCAGGGCCCTCCTAACCCTCTTGTATTGAACTGTATTGTTGCTGTATTGTCCCCCGTTATATTGTAAAGCGCTGAGCAAACTGTTGGCGCTATATAAATCCTGTATAATAATAATAATGCTTAGGGCTTGTTCACATGTACTTTGGTCCTTTGAAGAGCGATCTGCATTCGGATCCCTCTTCAGTAAGCAATGTTCCTCATGCTTGGACTTGTTCATGTGTACTTTTGTCCTCTGAAGAGCGATCTGCATTTGGATCTCTCTTCAGTAAGCAACGTTCCTCATGCTTAGGGCTTTTTCACATGTACTTTGGTCCTTTGAAGAGCGATCTGCATTCGGATCCCTCTTCAGTAAGCAATGTTCTCATGCTTAGGGCTTGTTCATATGTATTTTGGTCCTTTGAAGAGCGATCTGCATTCGGATCCCTCTTCAGTAAGCAATGTTCCTCATGCTTAGGGCTTGTTCACATGTACTTTGGTCCTCTGAAGAGCGATCTGCATTCGGATCCCTCTTCAGTAAGCAACGTTCCTCATGCTTAGGGCTTGTTCACATGGACTTTGGTCCTCTGAAGAGCGATCTGCATTCGGATCCCTCTTCAGTAAGCAACGTTCCTAATGCTTAGGGCTTGTTCACATGTACTTTGGTCTTCTGAAAAGCAATCTGCATTCGGATCCCTCTTCAGTAAGCAATGTTTCTCATTCTTAGGGCTTATTCACATGTACTTTGGTTCTTTGAAGAACGATCTGCATTCGGATCCCTCTTCAGTAAGCAATGTTCCTCATGCTTAGGGTTTGTTCACATGTACTTTGGTCCTTTGAACAACGATCTGCATTCGGATCCCTCTTCAGAGAACATTGGAGAGAAGGTGAAGAGGAGTTGTATTGCACCCTCACTAACAAAAGAAAAGAAGGTGCTACTACCCATCCAATGCTCATTCCAGGAACTAGGCAGGTGCGTGATCATGCGTGTATGGGCTATTACTAGGGCTTGTTACGCCGAAACGCGTCAACCTTTGTACCTGTGATCCTTTTACTGCGGCCGATTTTAGAGCAATGGCAGTTGTGCGGATGGATTTCATTTAATTGCATCCTCACTGCCTGCTTTAACCCCTTGGACCTGGCATTAGCGTCTAGCAATGATTGCAGGCGGTTGGAGGACTGCGGCAGAGCAGCCCCATTTCCTCGGTGGGCGGTAGCAGCGCATTCCACCAGCGTGAACCAGCCCTCAGTCAGTATGGTATTGGTACACCATCCAGCAGTGCCGATTATTGTATGGACATTGGGGGGAACCACCAGGATCCATAGAACTCCATGTTGTATTAGTAATAGATTGTCACTGCATCACAAACACAAAACGTGTGAAAAATTACCCGAATTAACCTCCTCCCAGCAGGGAAGCAACGTAGTACAGAACCGCGTGTGATGTCTGCGCAATGTACAGGCAGTTGCCATGGCAGCAGAACCTGATGGAATACAAGATAGCCGTATAGAACGCCGACGGTTGAGGGATACTTTCTCATTGGTCGATCGCAGACCCTGAATCATCATGGATGCAAATGGAATCCAGTCCTATCAGTTTCAGATCAGAGAACTGTTGGAATATAAAAACCGGCGAAGCTATAAATATAATATTACAAGGTTTTCTAGGTCTGGTTAAAAAATAAAAGTGGGCAATAAATGGGCTGGGATGGGCGAGGCATTGTTAGGTTTCAAAGAGAGAATTTCATTCTCATTGTTTCAACTAGTACTTTAGCAGGAAGACGTAGAAGGTGAGATTCTGGCTTTTTATTGGTTAGGCCATCTGTCAATAAAGGACAGCATATTTCCTGTTAGCGGATGCATATTTGTGTACCATTTGAAAACACATATTATTATTATACATTTATATAGCGCCAAAAGGTTTGCTCAGCGCTGTACATTATAGTGGGGGACAGTACATGAGACAATACAGTAACAAAACAATACACGAGGGGTTCGAGGGCCCTGCTCCTTGGAGCTTACAATCTAGGAGGGAGGGGAAAGTGGTACAGGAGGAAGTGGCTGTGGGGGATGGAGTGGTAGGAGGAGTGGAGGAGATCGGCTGTTAGGTGAGGGTGGGGTAGGCTTCCCTGAAGAGATGGGTTTTCAGGGTGCGCCTAAAGGTGAGGAGGGTAGGTGACTGTCTGATGGATTGGGGTAGTGAGTTCCAGAGGATGGGGGAAGTCCTGGAGAAGTCCTGCAGTCGGGCGTGGGAGGAGGAGACCAGGGAGCTAGAAAGTAGGAGGTCTTGTGAGGAGCGAAGATTACGGGTTGGGTGGTATTTGGGTATCAGGTCGGTGAGGTAGTTTGGGGCAGCGTTATGAATGGCTTTGTATGTCAGTGTTAGTAGTTTGAATTTAATGCGTTGGACAATCGGAAGCCAGTGGAGGGAATGACAGAGGGGGGTGGCAGATACAGAGCGGTTGGTAAGGTGGATGAGTCTGGCCGCTGAGTTCAGGATAGACTGAAGTGGGGATAGTCTGCGATGAGGTAGGCCGGTGAGGAGGGAGTTGCAGTAGTCCAGACGTGAGATAATAAGGGAGTGAACGAGTTGTTTAGTAGTGTCTGGGGTTAGGAACGTACGTATTTTGGAGATGTTACGGAGGTGGAGCCTGCATGAGTTTGCCAGCGATTGGACATGGGGTTGGAAGGACAGGTTTGAGTCCAGAGTGACACCTAGGACTTTGGCTTGCGGGGTGTGACTGATGGTGGCGTTGTTGGTCGTGATGGAAAGGATGGGGGGGGGGGGCGCGGGCTGGGGGGAAAATCAGAGAAAATGAGAGCGCGCTCCCAGCATGTATGTTGGTGTCTCCCCTTGCGATCGGGACCTTTTTCAGATCATGTGACTGCCGTGACACCGAATCACGGCGAGCACATGACCCTAAAACCGCGGCCCGCCTCCCGGCATCTGAAACCTCTTAAAGGTTTCTTCCTCCTCGCTCTGCCATTGGTCGCCTGCTGGGTCCGGGACTTCCTTGCGGTCCACGCTGGTAAATGGCACCATTTTCAAACCTCCTGCACCGCTGGCAGCTGACGGCTCCATCCCCCTTCATCCCGATTGACGAGGACCCACAACCACGTCGCTGGCTGACAAACGGCTTACCAGAGGATGCCTTTTAACTCCTTATGTTTGTGAGTAGTTTTTACACCTTTTGATACCAATAAATTATTAACCCTCTACACTCAGATTGGTGCCCCCTTCTGTTTGATGAGTATTGGGTCCCCCTATATCCTGCACGGCCAGGCAACACACATTTTCAGACTTCCACTCAGAGTCAGTAACCAGTCCATGATCTTGTTTTTTGTTTTATTTAAAGGATGAAAAACTTAGGGTTTAGGGGTATATGGGGTGCCCAACTTGACTTGCAGTAATAATTTCCTAATTCTATACAAAACAGGTAGATCCTGAACCTTCTACTCCAGCCGGAGTGACAAAGTCTCTTAATGACAAAAATCTTTACCCCAGTATGGGACTTTAAAGGCACTACACTCCAAGTAATAAATAAAAAAGTTGAACATATTTTATTATACAGAAGATTCATAAAATCAAGAATGGCTTTCACCACAATTTGTGATACATAAAATACAACAAGCTCTCAATGGTTGAAACAGGCTTGTGATGTATCTCCATTCACCTGATGTGTTTCAGAGATAGAAAACTCTTTCCTCAAGGGTTTTAAAGATATACAATCTCTAAAGTATAATAGATGTGATTAACAAGGGTCCGAAAAACTGCATGTACATACAAAAGATCATACTGCAAATTTCTGTAAACAAAGTACAGTTCAGAGATGTCAAGGTCCTACCTTTTCCCAGAGGTTATGTTACTCCATGTGCTGGCGTCCATCTTGGATTCTGCTGTGCATGGTGGGAATCTTTTATGCCTTCAGGTCTCTGAGGTCCATCCCCCAGAGGGGTGTGGCTGATTACATATAAGCCTGTGGTCCGCACATGCTCTTTGCACTTGTGTCTTGTGTCTGCTAAAACTCTGTTCTGACTCTTGTGACTCTCCTGGAATCTGACTCGGCTTGTGACTCGACCATTCTTTGTGTTCTCCTTTGATCTGACCCTCTGTTGCTGAAACCGGCCCGTGACCTGTGATTCTCGTCTGCTGTCCTGTACCGTTTTTGTCCCGTTGTTGTCGACCCGGCCTGCCCGACTACTCTATTGGCTTTTCCACCAGCTAAACGCCATTGGTAGCGGCCATTACCGCAACTGGGGTGTCTCGGGGGCCGCGACCTGGTTCCTGGCTGCGTTAAGTTCATCCCCACCATCAGGGGCCCTGGTGAAGGGCAGCCTGGGACTTAGACTCCGCGCCCTGAGGGACTTCGGTCTGTGGGTAGTGGTCGTCGTCAGCCAGTGCGTTACATTGTCATTAGGCCTGCCTGTCCGTTCCTCAGCTCCAGCCCTGACAAGAGAGCATTTATCATCAGGTAAAGCTGTATATATTAATTAAAGACAAGTGATCATTGCCATCCCACAGTAACACCTAAGTGGCCATGGATCCCACGCTTGTGAACTCCCAGGTAGTGACTGTTGTGGGGTGCGTAGGTGGCCAATGATGCCCATAGATGTCAGCCCTACAAGTAGAATATATATATATAGCTAATAGAACCTAGTCATGTTCAACTTAGTAAGGGCTCATTAACAGGAAAAAACTGTAAACTACTTGGAAATATATGTATAAAAAGTGAGTACTCTCAAAAAGTATAAACATACCCATCCACATGGCCAACTTGATGGTGAGGACTTCAAGGAAGTGAAAAAGTTGCCTGTAAATAGCAACATATATAGGGATTCAGGTGGGAGTAAAACAAAATTTGGCATATAAATTGTATACTCCATGTAGACTTCATAAAGTCTCTTAATGAATCAATAGCATAGTCTCTGTGAGGAGCACCTAATCCCCTTCTCTTCAGACCCCAGCTAGGAAATGTCCATCCGCATGGCTATCTTTTGAAGAATAACCTGGACCAAGAGATTACAAGACAGGCATGCACTGTCCCAGGGAGAACTGGATAAGTATTGCACCCAGCAGCCCTCTCTCCTGTAGGCCCCAGGGGTGTAGAGGTACTCACACTATTCTTGTATCTTATAGCTCTGGGTAAACTGCTTTCTGGCCTCTCACTGAGCCTGTTTCTGTCCCTGCTTGCAGGCTGTCCTTCCCCAGTGGACTGTAAGGCAGTGGAGCTCCCCCTGTCAGCTTCCTTTTCTTTTCTCCAGCCTCCAAACTGGAGGTAGATCCTCTTTTCTCTGGGGTCCCCTCCCAGACGACGCTGCAACACCTTCAGTACTCCATCTTCTACTCGACCACTCTGCTGGCATGGCTTTCTCATATTTATGGGCCAGTAACCCCACACTGCCAGGACCTCCTGCCTGGGATTGGTCAGACTCCCATGAATATGCAGATCCTGGTCTCCACCCCTCCATCCACTAGCTTCTGGAAGTTTCCATGGACCTCCAGAACGAGGGGAAGGCGATAGAAGCCCAAATTGCTGAGTCATCCAGCCTAACCTGGGCTTGACCCTCAACTACTGAGTGAGCCGTTACATTTTCCTAACTCTCTAGCAACACTAGAGGGTGCTACATACAGCTGGCTTATGGAAGGGGGAACAGGCGTCTTACAGCCCTGAAGTGTTGTGGACTTTGCTGGAGGCTGTAACGCTTGAAGATGGCAGAGACACTCAGCATCTACTGGAGAGGTGGGCATTTAGAGTTTTCTGTTTCAGGGTGTTTTTATGACATTTTTTTGCCAGGATCGCTTTAAAATACAGTAAAAACTTATAGGTTTTAATAGTTTTAAGAGAAAGTATAGTTTTCATGTTTTTTATGTGCATTAGTTTTAAATTGGTTGTCTTTTACCTGTTTTTTCACTATCTGTATACAATCTTTGTTTTAACAACAAGCATTTAATACATAACAAAGGCTTCCCAGAGCACCATGGGTTGCCTAAAGAGACAGTAGGGCAGAGCAGCTAGCATTGTAGTTCCCTTTATCTGATGCAAGCTTCATGTCTGATCAGGTGATAAATGACAGAAACGTATTGAGGGGGTAGGGATACAGCCAAGCTACATCATGATACATGTGAATGTGCTATGGGGGTGTAGGATTATACAAAAGAGGCCATAGTTCAAAGATATCCATTGCAGCTCATCAATGAGACTGAAGTCATCTCTGCAACATATAAAGAAAACAGCAGAAGGCACCAACTAAGTGCAGTATATAGGAAATGACTTTATTAGAAATCTCTAATCTCTATTCATATTTTTAATAAATTTTTTTCCTATATACTACATTTAGTTGGCACCCTCTGCTGTTTCCTTTTAAAGGATAAATTGCTGCTCTGATAACTCTGTAAGAATTCTGTAATCTAAATCTGAGAGAAGACTAGAGCTCTGCCCGATGGATGGATTGAATACAACACAATAATAAAATTCAATATTTAACATTTTATAAAGCAAAAAAATGTTCCATGCTCCGACAAAAGGTCCAAGCCTATGCTGTGCTAGTTGTCAGCAAAATAATAATAAATAAACTGTATGAATGTGCATTGCACTCAAAATGCCACCACTGAACTCAAACTATTAACCTAACTGAAAAAAAAATTATACAGGAATGCAACCTTTTCCATTTTTCTGGACCTAAATGTGACATTGGCGGTAGCCTGAAAAAAACGGACGCATTTCCGTTTGCATCTGCCTACTCATGGGCCTGCATTGAGCATCCAATCAGGTCCACCCTAAAAAAACTGACACGTGGACCTGATTGGAAAGGTTGTGTGGAAGGGGCCTTAAAGTGTTACTAAACCAAGGACCCTGCATCCACTATAGTATTATTATTTATTATTATTATACAGGATTTATATAGCACCAACAGTTTGCTCAGCACTTTACAATATAATGGGAGACAATACAGCAACAATACAGTTCAATACAAGAGGGTTAGGAGGGCCCTGCTCCTTTCTATACAGTGTATCTGGTATTCCACAGTACACAGAACATGGAAATACAATCATTTTAATAAACTGCTAAACACCTTTTCTCATCAGCAGTATATATCAGTATTGTGACTTCTATCAGTGTCTAGAATACTGGTTACAGCCTGCAGGAGCAGTTTTCATTCTGCTCTGATTGTCCTATGAAGCTGCATAACCCCTGACCCTCTGTCTGGACAGCGCTGATTGGCCCTATGCTGATCACATACACCCTCTCAAAGAACAAAAAAAAACTCTCCAGCAATACACACTAAACTGAGCATGTTCAAAGTAACTCCTAAAGCTACGTACTATCAGCAGATGGACTGGGGACAGTAGAAAAAGGGGAGGATCAGAGAAGACCGGATCAAACAGCCTTTTTACACAATGCATCGGATAAACCCCTTAGGTTCCAGAGTGGGTATAACAAGCACACTTTACTTCATATGTAGACTCATTTTACAGTTGTGGGTTTAGAAACACTTTAAATACAACCTATGTAATCACCTAAATTTGACTTAATTTTAGCCTCTTATAATTACCTGTATGGTTGCACTTAGACTGGGAGAGGAAGGGGGACATTATTGTGAGCCAATCAGATATGCAATATACTAATACTGCAGAAAGAAACAAGCTGATGGGAGAAAAAAAAAACCTAAAGAGCAGAAAGATAACATGATCAGCCTCCTGCTGCTTCTTCACTGTCTAATGAGCAGACTGGGGGCCAGGGACATGACACCACTGTAAATGAGAAAGTGGTTAGATTTAGGATAGAGGGGGAACAATTAGCAGATTATTACAAATAACTTTTTTAAAGCCCAAACACCTTTCTACACCGGTGGACGGTCTGCTCTTTATCATTGCTTGAATGACAAGTCCCTTGGTTTTCTTATCCTTTTCATAAACGTAACCAGATCATTTCCTCTGTCACTGGAATAAAATTACTACAGCTTTTGCTGCACTGCCAACGGTGCTCCTGATTTTGATCTTCATTTTCTTTTCCTCCCTGTGATCTCTAATGTTCTAATACAAATGAGACACGGTTCACTGGCAGCTAGCTTGCAAAATGTTTTTAATTATCTGCAAAGCAATCGAGAAGGGAAATCAAGGAAGCCTCTGGATAAGACGGGACATCAAGAAGATCATTTGCATATCTTAATAACAAAATCGGTGGCGCAAGTTGCTGGGAAGTTCTTAAAGTGAAAGATCACAAAGGGTTAATTAGCCCCAGCCTCTGATGTCTCTGCTCTGGACAGTGTCCTAAATCTCCACGGAAATGTCCTCTGGTGATAGGAGATGGTTGACATCTGAAGAATGATGTGAGACTTTGATTGCACCTCCTGGGATAATAAATATTATTTTTTTTTTAGATGAGTTCAATAAACTAATTTTTAATAATCAAAATAAAATTCTAGAGTTGGGCTTTAAGTATGTTGTTACTGGGGAGTAACCCCAACTATGCTTTTGGGTGCTTCATCGTTCCTCACCCTAAAGGGGAAGTTCTGCTTTACGTCCTCCTCCCTCCTTGTTATTCTTTTGGATCTTTTTTTTAAGGGGGGGCAGGTACCTAGATTTAATAGGTATTGGCTCCCACATCTGGTCGGGTCACCTAGGCCATGGGTGTCAAACTGGCGGCCCTCCAGCTGTTGCCAACTACAAGTCCCATGAAGCATTGCAAGATTGACAGTTACAAGCATGACTCCCAAAGGCAGAAGCATGATGGGACTTGAAGTTTCGCATCAGCTGGCGGGCCGCCAGTTTGAAACCCCTGACCTAGTCAATTGTACCAGAAATTCATCACCCCCTCCTTGCCTTATAGGTCACATCACAGGTCCCAGCAAGCTACGGGACCATTCACACAGCACAGTGCAGCTCACGCATGCGCAGTGGCAAGCCATCTGTGAAGCCGTAGGGAGTCACAGTTGGCTTCCCACACTAAAGATGCTGGTGCCAGGGACTTAAAGACTGGCAAAGAACTGGTGTGGGTGAGGATGGTATTGGATCCCTGAATCTGAAAATGTTCTTTTATTAAAAGTCAGTTTAATTTTTTTCAGACAGCAAAAGACCCGCTTTAAAGTGTATGTAACCCCAAACAGATATTTTTCGGTATAGTTGGCAAGATGTCTCACTGTATACAGTTGTCATAATTTTTTGTGAATTTGTTGTGAAGTTACCTGCCTGGAGATCCTGCCAATAACATCACTTCCTGTTGCCGGCTGACAACGTTAATCCACTGCCTTCTAATTAGTAGCGGCTTTGTCAGCCTGCTGTTTGTATTCCTTCACTGTCTATCAGATAGGTAGACCAATAGTGAGTGCACATAACAGGCTGTTATTGATAATAATCACAATCGCATCAGGGAGTGTTGTTACTGGCAGGGTTCCCAGGTAAGAAACTTTGCAACAGATTCATGAAAAATAATTTGTTTAAGAAAACTATATATGGTGAGGCTAAATGCCAAACATACTGAAAAATAGATATTGGGTCTACATATGCTTTAATGTAAAAACAGAGCTATGTTAATAGGCTTTCAGTGGCAGTAATACAACTTCCAAATGTTTTATATTGTAAATGATTTTAGGTGGGTTAAGTATCCAGCACATATGGGGTGGTATCAAAAACTAGACTAGTTTTGTAGAACGAACAAGGCTGCAGACACAGTCACAGGGAGCACGGACCTTCATAAGTTGGTGTGCCAAAAGACATCATCCTGTGTACATCGGGAGCTGTGCAACTGGTGCAATTCTGACCACGTGCATTACCACATCTGCTATTTCATTACGGATAGCAAGTTAGAACACAGAGGAAATGTGAAATTCTACAAGTTTCATCTCCGGTATTGATCCTCGACATGAAGGAAGGGCCATCCACGGCACGCTGAAGGAGTTCTTGGTAGACTTTGATGCAATGTTCCTTCTGGTCCTGGGTCAGCAGTGGAGAATGAACTTGGCAGCAATACATCACAGGTTCAAATCACATGTGAGGATTGCCTGGACTGTTCCGTATCACACACCGACAATGGCAGCAATGTTGTGGATTGTTCTCCAATGATCATCATGCACATGTTGCCAAATGGTTTTGACATTTTCAAGTGTTGAGCTCGTTGAAGGTCTTCCTGATCTCTCGTCGTGTTCTTCTGCTCTTGAAGCGCGCGTGCCAGTCAAAACACCTCAAACAACTTATTGCAGCATCTCCAAAAACTGGCCGAATCATGTCAAACGTCTCTGTGGCAGATTTGCCCAGTTTCATGCAGAATCTCACATTTGCTCTTTGTTCTAACTTGCTGAAATTCTAGTACCAGAACTCACGTTTGACTCTAAATCGGTAACCTGCAAAGGCTTTTAAAATTGCGCTTATGGATAATTCTAGGTCGCCATTTCACAGGTGTGCACAATTTTAAATCTTGACATGTTTGGTATCTATTTACTCCATGCAACATCTTCTTTTATATTGTACCAAAAAATTGGGTATTATTTTGTGTTTGTGTGCACTAAAATTCATTTATGTGTATTTCTTCCAGAAAATTTGCATTTGGTAAATGGCTGTGCAAATATTACGTGACATAAAAAATTGCAGCAGCCATCATTTTCTTCTCCAGGGCCTTTGCTTTCAGAAAATATACAATGTTTGGAGATTCTAAGTATTTTTTTAGGAAAAAATGCAAAGTTTGACATATTCTGAGAAATATCAATATTGCCCCAGGTGGCAAGTGGTTAAAAAAAAATGGTGAGGCAAAATTGCTGTTTTCCTAGCAAAGTCAAGTTCAGCAAAATCACTTGCTGAGCCCTATTGCAGAGATAGAAGGACAATTAGGACAGTGCAGCAAATGATGAACAATCACAACCTTTTTTTGAGTTGCCTTTTTGTCGATTGGAAGTTTACAATTGGTTATCGGAGAACTATTTGTTCACATTTGAATGTGTTCCTCTCTGTAAAACACATTATTGAATTCTCTCATAATTAGTGGTCCTGTTAAAAAAATAGCTGCAGTAGTTCGGCTCAGTTTGCAACATTGTATTTAAGCAAAACTGCATCCAATGCAGATTTTCCTATAAAATAGAGTTCAACAATGTTTGATCCTCCATTATGTGTTTTTAAGCTCTTTGTGACTACAATGAGGAGCCCCCCTCAAAGGCTGTAACAGCTAATGCTTGGCTTTTCAGCTGAGCCTAAAACATCACCAGTTAAAGCAGTCTTTCTCAAACTATTTGTCCCAGGGGAACCCTTG
The DNA here is from genome assembly GCF_062004578.1 of Staurois parvus. Taxonomy (NCBI): domain Eukaryota; kingdom Metazoa; phylum Chordata; class Amphibia; order Anura; family Ranidae; genus Staurois; species Staurois parvus. The sequence continues at coordinate 6,038,674 of NW_028317955.1, read as the reverse complement.
AAATAATTTTCAGGTTTCAAGACGGTACCCCTGGTAAGATTAGTCTATCTAGGGCTATTGGCTAAAAGTCCCTTACATTGGTGGCGGTAAGTAGGAAGAATGCCCCCCCTTCCAGGGGTGGCCAGAATTGCAGCCATGCCATTGGCTCTGTTGGATCTAGAACTATGCAAGCACCATCAGATGGGAGGTCAGTTAGCCACAGCTCTAGGAACCTGTAGCCACCTCTGGAGGAACCCTAGGGTTCCATGGAACCCTGGTTGAGAATGGCTGAATTAAAGTAAGCACTCTATATACAGTGTTCCTATGGAGAATTGTAATCTATGCCTGGGTACTGTAGCCTAGTGGATCCTCCTTAGTATACTTGGAGAACTCATATAACAAAGTGATGATAGCAGACTGATTAAAAAACCACTCTCTACCTCCCACCATAGTGCCTAGAGGTGGGGATGGTGTTCTTGCTGGAGTACCAGAGATTTTCAAAGAACTGATGAGGGATCAAACGTTGCCACACTCCAAAGCAAAGTTATGCATTATGGAAGCAGTTCTTCTCAATGTAGGCACATTTTCCAAGTGTCTGTTGTGGTACAGATTAGTTTCTAAATATATTGCCTTCTTCTTCAACAATTCTACACACAGTGCTACAGACAGACTTTGATAAATAAGCTTTGCTTCTGTCTGAGATAAATTGGCAGACAATTCATCTGTAATTTTCTGGCACAATTGTTTGCAACAGATGGCATTACAATACCTATTCAGGCAACAATTATTTACTGTGTTCATCGAAACTCAGAAATTCCATAATTATGGTAGTGAAATGAATGATTTGCTACAAAGCAAGTTAAAGTGGTATTGTCATGTGCTTGATGAAGAGGTAATGGTTCCCTGAATGCCACATTCTGAGGAGGCAAAGTCAAGTAGAAACCAGAAATATCACAAGAAATTAAAGTTGTACTGGAATGCATTGGTGGACATGGTAGATAGGGGTGGAAATAGAATGGGAGGACAGGTAGTCAAAATAGTCCTATTTTGGTATTCGGAAAGAATACTTACAGCCCAGTCCAACTTAAAGCCCATTTTGAAATGCTGTGTTTTCTACTCCAATCCGGAAGGGAAAAGCCTTATGTGGAAGTGGATTGAGCAATGGTTCTTCATTCACTGATGCTTTAAACTATTGCTGCTGCAACCATAGCTAAAGCATTTCAGGGTTTTAACACTCCCCTTCACCAGGACTTTTGTTGAGAATTATTAATGTACCATACAAGGTGCCATCATTGGTAACATGCTTGATGTGTGTATGATAGCCCTGAACCAATAGAAGTGAAAATTGGTTCTGATGGACATGCCTTAAGGTGCATTTTCCTTCAAAAAAGCAGATCTATGATGAAAATATAGTGTGGGCAGTCCCTGTTCTGGTCCTAAATCAATGTATATAATTGCCAGCACACCTTGGATCTTCAAATTACATCCAAAGGTTTTAGTGTAGGACCTCCTTGCCACATGTCTGATAAAAGTGTAGCAGTGCCCCCTTAGGAGCCAGCAGATTCAAATGTCCCATACTTGCTCAGCAGCCAGGCACACAGTCGCAGTCACTCTTGGCTCATTGAACAGTTCAGGGAGGTTGAGGCCTCACAAACAGCAAGCACATGGCAGGACTGCCCATGGCTGGCATTCTCTTTCTAGGACAAGACAAAGCTGCCCCTGGTCGCAGACTATTTATACCCATTTCCCAGCCTCTACCTGTTCAGGACTCGCAAAGATTCGCTGGGTCAGTATAAATATTCATGCTGCTCATTTATATTACTCCATACATATGTTCCAGATCTGACCAGAGGGTTCTGAACATACAGGGAGAGAGCAAATAAACCTGCAGCCTGTGAGACACAGAACAGACCTAACCAATCACATGCAGCTGCACTGACTTCAGTGAGCTAGAACTAAATTTGCTTAACCCAGAAATTGCAGCCACACTGATTACAGTTTGACAACCTAAATTGACCTAACAACAAAAACACAGGTTCACTGGATACAGTGAGCCAAACTAGATCTATGTACTCCTAGCACCTATCTAAGACGGTGCTGCAAAGGGGTCCAGCTCAGCCCCAAAATGTTGCGCTCTTCTGCTGTGATGTGATGGCTTTGAATAAAGTCTTTGGGCATTATCTGAATATCCACTGTGTGCTGGCGGTCATATACAGTACACTGATCTGTGACGTTTTCTGTCTCCGGTTGGCTGTTGCTGCAGCACCCACTATCCCTTAGCCTACTCCAGGAAAATGTGCCATGGGAATATTGATATCTGTTCTGGTCCCAGGATGCTACAACTCTATAGGCTGCCTTTAGTGCCATCAGGAAATGTTAGTCTTCATCATTATTATTATTATTATTACATCGAGTTTATATAGCGCCAAAGGGTTTACTCAGCGCTGTACAATAGAGGGGGGGGACAATACAAGAAACAGAACAGCAACAACAACAGTACATGAGGGGTTAGAGGGCCCTACTCTTTCGAGCTTACAATCTAGGAGGGAGGGGGTAGTAGCACAGGAGGAAGTGGCTGTGGGGATGGAGAGGTAGGAGGAATGAAGGAGAACGGCTGTTAGGTGAGGGAGGGGTAGGCTTCCCTGAAGAGGTGGGTTTTCAGGGAGCGCCTGAAGGTGAGGAGGGAAGGTGACAGTCTGATGGATTGGGGCAGTGAGTTCCAGAGGATGGGGGAGGACCTGGAGAAGTCTTGCAGTCGTGCGTGGGAGGAGGAGACCAGAGAGCAAGATAGAAGGAGGTCCTGTGAGGAGCGAAGGGTACGGGTAGGGTGGTACTTGGGAATCAGGTTGGTGAGGTAGTTAGTGGCAGTGTTGTGAATGGCTTTGTAGGTTAGGGTTAGTAGTTTGAATTTGATGCGTTGGGCAATCGGGAGCCAGTGGAGGGATAGGCAGAGGGGGTGGCAGAGGTGGAACGGTTGGTGAGGTGGATGAGTCTGGCTGCTGAGTTCAGGATGGTCTGGAGCGGGGAGAGCCTGCACTGGGGTAGGCCGGTGAGAAGGGAGTTGCAGTAGTCAAGGCGTGAGATAATCAGGGAGTGTATGAGTAGTTTAGTGGTGTCTGGGGTAAGGAAGGTACGTATCTTGGCGATGTTGCGGAGGTGGAGCCTGCATGTGTTTGTAAGTGATTTGACATGAGGTTGGAAGGAAAGGTTAGAGTCCAGAATGACGCCAAGGACTTTGGCTTGCGGGGCGGGATTGATGGTGGTGTTGTTGGTAGTGAAGGATAGGATGGGGGGGGGTGAGTGGGCAGGGGGAAAGATGAGGAGCTCGGTTTTGGAGAGGTTAAGCTTGAGGAAATGGAGCGACATCCAATCTGAGATGTCGTTTAGGAGGTGAGTGATGCGGGCGGAGAATATGGGGGTGAGGTGAGGGGTGGAGAGGTAAATTTGAGTGTCATCAGCGTAGAGGTGATAGTTGAAGCCGTGGGAGTGTATGAGTTTGCCAAGGGAGGAGGTGTAGTTGGAGAAGAGAAGGGGTCCAAGGACAGAGCCTTGGGGGACCCCGACAGAGAGGGGGAGGGAAGGGGAGGTGGCACCGTTACTCCATCCCTGAAGAAGGGGAAAGCTCTTTTCACCCAAGACATGTTGGCTGTATATGATACTCTTAACCATGAAATGTTTCAAAAAGTTCTTTAACTGAGATGAACTTTTGTACCAGGCACTCCTCCATACATATCCAGGTATCTACTGTCATTGGAAACATGTTAGTCTTTGTACAGACTAAATGTGGCCTCCTCTGAGAGAAGGATCTGGACTTGGTAGGATGCCATTAGATAAAGGAACTTTTATAAACAATATGTTTCTTCATGTTTATTAACAGCTTTTCCTGAAAGGCAGGATTAGCTTCCCCTCATCGCTGAGAAGGCAGCACATTGTTATTTATTTTGCAGCGCTGGCTTTTATAATTAGTAATTATCAGAAAAAAACAATTAAGTGCTATCCGAACATTTCCACAATCTTGGGGCCATTTTGGTAATTGTCTAAATTAGTCTCAGAAGGAACTTCAAGGTCTTCTGCCACATACTAAAGCATAGAGACACACTGGCGTTAATCTTTATTTACAGGCCTGACACCGCCGTGCCATAACACGCTTTGTATTAATCTTTAATTGCAAGTGTAAAATGCGGACCGCAGTTCAAACACCAGACAAGTGGAAAGCAGCTGTAATCTCTGACCCAGATGAGCTGTAGCCCAGAAAGAATTTATGGCACATCGGAAAAGATATATGAAGATTGCAAGAAAGAAAACTAAGTTGTCCATAGCAATCAGTCCAGTACTAGTACAGTATGTGCTGCACTACAAAAATAATCTGGAATCTGATTGGAAAGGTTTCATATAGTGAGAGTAGTATTCAATATTGTCAAGTAGTGGCCCATGGAAGTCTTTGCCTAATTGCCAGGGGTAGGCCTAGACCGGTTAATAGGAGAGATAGTTAAAAGTTCAAAATCAATATCTGCATGCTTATTATGGGGTAGTTAATCAGAGTTTTTTAGCAGAAGGGTCAGCATGACAGCCAGGAAACCAGCATTGTCATTAGGAGAAATCAACAATAGCAGCCTTCATTATTCTTCCATTAAAGGTGTTTTTAAAGCAGAACTGTGTCCAGAATAAATAATTCATGATCGATATAACTTTAGATATTTTGCCTTCTGGCCAGGGGCAGACTGACAACTCATGGGGCCCCCGGGCAATAGGGGATCATGGGGTCCCTGTGTCCTTGCCCAAACTCAAAAAAGCCTATGAAAAAGGTACCAGGGGCATCTCATGGGGCTCCCTACTGACCCCGGGCCCTCGAGCAATGCCAGAGTTTCCAAATGGTCAGTCCGCCCCTGCTTCTGGCCTTCTAACTGCTTATGAACCCTGGCACTGTAAAAAAAAAGAAATAAGAAAAAAAAAAAATATGAAATATATATATACTGTATAATATATTTACTTGTTTCTGGGTTACTCCAGCTAAGTCCTCTTTGCCATTTTATTCCTCCGGTGGCGGGCAGAACCATAAAGTGGTTGTAAACCCTTATATATTTCAATATGTTCATATTTCATGTCTGAGGGTTACAACCACTTTAATGCATTATGTTGCATTTCTCTCTGCAAAATTCCTCCTGTTCAAGGGCAAAACCTTGATATCCTGTGCTCCCAGGGCATGGGATGCCCATAATCATTTAACCCAGAATAGAAATGGTACCGAATCACTAGATTGGTAAACCAGCAGGGAATAGCACTAGAGATCAGATGAGTATAGAAGCTGTATCCAAGTGCCCGTTTACTCATCATACTAGTGTAGCACCCTCTAGTGTGCTTCTAGAATAATGTAGTGAATTATCAGCAAAATCATTTTGTATGACTCATGGTAATTGTGCAAGTCTGTGACTGAGGTTGGGTCTTTGCAGGTCAGCTTGATGACTCAACAGGTTGTGGCTCTATTGCCTCATCCTGACTCTGGAGGACCATAGAACCTTCCAGAAGTCGGTAAGCAGGAAGGGATGGAAACCTAATTTGCGATATTCATGGGGGTCCAGCCAATCCCACGTTTGGAGGCCTTGGTGGAGTGGTGGACTGGCCCATAAATATGGGAGAGTCAGGCTGACAGTTGGGAGGAAGTTGGAGTGCTGAGGAGACTGTCGGTGCCTGGGAGGGATCCCCCATGTCTAAGGGGGGGGGGCCTCCAGGTTGGGCTTATGCTGGCTCAGGAGGATACATTCAGCAGTGAGGCGTGACTGGGATCAAGACCTGGAGCAGCAGGAAGCAAAGAGGACAGTGTGAGTACAGCAGCACTCTTTGGCATCTACAAGGGGAAAGACTTCCAAATGTAGCAAGCTTTCTAAGGGCAGTGCTGGGCTCAATCCTTTATCCTTGTCCCAGGAGGTCTTCCGAGAAGCCCGGAGGGCTGGTGGTGTTTGCAGGCTGTGGAGATGGGAGAAGTCCTAGAGGGGGAGAGAGAAGATGTCTCTGCATGTAGCTACGAGAATTTAAGTTGTTTTTTGAGGGGCTGCTAATTCCTTGCCCATAAAGGGCAGGTACTACTGATCTGCAATGACTGATGGCTTTCAGGAAAAGAACAGTCCAGGATCTTCTTTTGTACATAGGAAGGAAGTGTCCTCCCATTATTTCAAGCCAAATTGGGCATCCCATAATCCCTATTTCCCTATCCAAGTTGAATTCCGCTAATAAAACAACAAAACCAAGCTCATGGACTGGTCACTGTCTTTGGATGCAAGCCTGTGTGAAACAAACCTGCCTGGCTGTGCAGAGGGAAGCTTAGGGGTACCCATTATACAGCAGCCCTCACGAGGGTAGTGCTACACTCAGATGCAGACGCAGCCCCTTTAACTCCATTTCCCACAACTTCTTCAGTTCCTGGGCAAGCGTAGGAAGATAATTTCCTCTGCTTCCTCACCTCAGCAGCTCAGAAAGGCCACACCTGATAAGACAGACGGGGGTGCTGAACAAGTGATTTGCAGACAGGTGAGAGGCCCTCCACTGTCAGAACTGGTCTGTAAACACAATAACAGATAGGATGCTGGATTCAGACTTTCTAAGGATCACTGATATTGTCACTGGGAACACTGACTCCGGTCCAACACTCCACAAAATGGAGACTGCCCTTAGCAACAGGGAAAGAACCAAGAGTTGAGAATTCACATATATATATAATGCAAAGAGAATCCCTAAGAAATATGTAAGAATCCAAGATAATTTAATGATAAAATTGATTCATAGTAGAATAACAGGTCACACAGGCCTTTCCTCCTCTCCACTGTTAGCAAGGGCAGGGGTTCACACTGCGGCACTGCTTGGAATTAATATCATGGTGTATGAGAGCCAAGCAGTGCAGTATTACTCTTAGCCAAACTGTGGCTGACACTGCCCCGGGGGGTAGGTCCATGACGGCCTAGGCTCAGAGGAAATAGCTTGTATGACACTGCCATTCAACTGAAGAACTGGGAACACTTGGTGGCAGAAGTAAATTATTTTAGGACGACTCCAGACTGAAAGTCAGTATTGACACAAAATCTTTTTATTGTTTACTATTATTCATCTACTCGTTTTTTTCTTAGCTCACTTTAGGCTTCTATTTTTTAATAAAAGCTTCACAAGAACCTGTTACGAAGGTTTTAAATCATCTCTCAGCTTTGTTGGTTTAAAATAAAAAAAATATCAGAGTACATCTTCTGCTGGAATTAATTATTTTATATCAAATGGCTAAATGTGTTTGGAGCTTGTGTGAAGCAAGCTGGCGTCATCAAGGAGCTTTTGGACCCTACTGGATAAAAACTGTTTCAGATCATAGTTCTATTCTGCTAAACCGTGATGTGACCACCAGGGAAGATAATATACTATTAGGATGTATGCTTTGTCACACCCATCGTAGAATGCCTGAATACCTTCTTCCATGCTACTTGAATATTTTCATTGTGGGAAGTTGAAAGAAATAACTAGAAATTTCCTTTGAAAGGACAGCCATGCATTCCAATTACAAACATTTCAAATGGATTTCACTTTAGCCTTACCATGACAACTGGCATATAATGACCAGCATGACATCCGCAATTGTAGTAGTATGTCTATGACTCAAAGCGCCATCAAGCTTGCTAAGCCTTGCAAAAGGGTTTAGAGGGATGACAGAAATATGGAGTCTACCAGATATCTACCAGATAATCCTGACTCACCCCTCCACCCTCCACATCAACCCCATATCACCTCTCAGTGAGCAGAAGACCCCATTCAGTGAGGACATCTCCATGGTTTGTGTGATAAATCTGTCGTCTGTTGTTTTGACTGTTGGAACCATCACCCTCACCAAGTGAAGGGAAGCCAAGCCAAAAGGCTTTCTTTAGAAGCTGGATTTGAAATTTGGATCGGGTTACTTTAATATTGGAAAGCTAATATTGGAACGCACGTTCCTAACCCCAGAAACCACTAAACAGCTCATCCACTCCCTCATCATATCACGACTCGACTACTGCAACTCCCTCCTCACTGGCCTGCCTCGCTGCTGGCTATCCCCGCTTCAGTCCATCCTGAATACGGCTGCCAGACTCATTCACCTTTCCAACCGCTCCATCTCCGCCACCCCCCTCTGCCAATCCCTCCACTGGCTTCCGATTGCGCAACGTATAAAATTCAAAATCCTAACCCTGATGTACAAAGCCGTCCACCATACTGCCCCGAACTACATCAACGACCTAATATCCAAGTACCGCCCAACACGCACACTCCGCTCCTCACAAGACCTCCTTCTCTCTAGTTCCCTGGTCTCCTCCTCCCATGCCCACCTCCAGGACTTCTCCAGGGTGTCACCCATCCTCTGGAACTCCCTGCCCCAACCCATCAGATTATCACCTACTCTCCTCTCCTTTAGGCGCACCCTGAAAACCCATCTCTTCAGGGAAGCTTACCCCACCCCCTGCTAACTTGCCAACCTCCTCCACTCTTCCTACCACTCCATCCCCCACAGCTATCTCCTCCTGTACCATCATCCCCTCCCTCCTAGATTGTAAGCTCCAAGGAGCAGGGCCCTCGATCCCCTCATGTTTTGCATTGTATTGGTATTGTTCTGTCACATGTTCTGTCCCCCTTTGTATTGTACAGCGCTGAGCGAACTATTGGCGCTTTATAAATACTGTATAATAATAATAATAATAATTCAAGGTTGTCAGTTCTGCCCAGTGTTGCAACTTGCTCTTCCAGATTTCCAATGTGAGCTTCCAGAATGGCAACCCACTCACATCTGTTGCAGCGGTATCCATCCTGGAGCTGTTGCTCCATATGAATTTCCACATTGTATTTCAAATATTTCTAGCCTAGTCCTATTACTCTGAATGATCTTGAAGTTTGTAAACTACAGAGGAGAGAGGAGGAGCTTCAGGCAGTGGAGTCAGTGCAGGAATTACTGCTTGTAGGCAGCGAGGTACTGTGGGATATGTAGTCTTTAGAAATTGAGAGTGTACAGCAGAGAAGAAGCTGCAAAGCATGCGGGGAATCCAGAAAGTTGCAGAAAAAGATAACCAGCAGACAGGCAGCACTCACAACATGAAAGGAGATATTTAAATACGCTTATATTGGATTGTCAAATATTACTATGGTTTGTCTAGCTATTACAATGCTGACATTATAAAATGAAAGTATGCTGTACCCACAGATTTCCTTTAAGCGATAGAACATGGGGAAATGTGTATGCATTGCAGAGATGCACTAAATATGTAATAATTATTTTCCATGGCAATCTAATCACCTGAACTGAGGAAACCACTTGGTAAGTGGTGAAATAACTTCTGCATTATGCCGGGTGCACACGGGTTGAAAATCATCCGTAAACGGTCAGTCCAGCACGAACCGGCCGACTTTCGGCCTGTGTGAACAGCTCCCTTTCTGACAGAAGCCAATCGCAGAAAACCAGCTTCCGATCGAAATCCGATTAGTGCTGGCAGCCAACGGCTGCGAGAGGTGATCAGTGTGCCCTGGCACAATAGCTCAGTGGGAGAGATCGCTGTACTAACATCACTTGTGTTAGTACAGCGCTATGCCAATTTTTTTTTTCATTCAGACCGCTGAGTTGAACAAAAAATAACTAATAGTATGTATCAGGCTTTAGAGAACAAGCCTGAAATTGCAAACTACTAATAGCTATACCATGAGCTGGATGAAAGAAAACTTTCACAGACATGCTTCTCTGTACTGGATATATAAAATCTTTATTTCCAATATAAAATATATGTGACTCACCCATAAATTGCTAATGAACAGTTAATGGCTATTTCTGCCCAAAGTTAACATTTTCATTATTGGTGACTGCTGGAAGATTTAAAGGGCATCTATCACAAAAAGCTTTTACTTAATTGGTGGCTGTGGTCAACACAAACACCTTTCATTTTTTAAGGATTTTGTAACTCCTTTTATTATTATTTAATTCTTACTGTTGTCACATGTTGAACTATTTCTTGTCACTTTCATGCTATTTAGCCTTTTTAGATCATAAGCTAAATGTATAATATTATGGCAGTCTTTCCTGTTCTCCATCTGGACATGTCAAGCTATCCTTGTTATCCTGTGGACTCAGCTTCTGGCATTGTGTCATTTATGCAAAATAGTCAGCAATGGCAGTGACCAGCTGCTAACCAACTGGTCTTGAATTGCTCAGATCAGAGATGGGCCAGACTTGTATCTTTTTTAACAAAAGTACCATCATTCCTACCATTTGTGGAAAGGTAAGGGCACAACATGGATAATGTTGACTCTTTCAATAAATTTGAACAGTTAGACTTTGGATCTTAATTCAAACAGTACCTAGAAATAAAGGTGATGCACTTTATTTATTATCTCTTAGATTGTAAGCTCCAAGGAGCAGGGCCCTCCTAACCCTCTTGTATTGAACTGTATTGTCTCCCTTTATATTGTAAAGCGCTGAGCAAACTGTTGGCGCTATATAAATCCTATATAATAATAATAATTTATTACAGCTACTTACACTATATAGTGCTGTCAATTTACTCAGTTCTTAACATACATATTATTCATTCACATCAGTCCCTGCCCTCAAGGAGCTTACAACTAAGGTCCCTAACTCACACTCATACTAGGGCCAATTTAGACAGGAGTCAATTAACCTACTAGCAATTAACCTACTAGCATGATTTTGGAGTGTGGGAGGTAACCAGAGTACCCAGAGGAAACCCACTCACGCACAGGAAGAACATGCAAACTCCAGGCAGGTAGTGTCGTGGTTGAGATTCAAATCGACGACCCTAATACTTCTAAGTGGAAGAGCTAACCACTTAGCCACTGTGCTGCTTAACCTCCCTAGCGGTATTCCCGAGTGTAGCTCCGGTTAAAATGTCAGTGCCAAAAGCGGTAACCCCGAGCTTCACTCGGGCTTACCATGCGGCGCTGCATAGGGAGTCCCTGCAGAGCTTACCTTGTCCTTCACTCCCGCGATGTGTCCGCTGCAGCGTCCCCGGCCATCTCCTCTGGCTGATGCCGGCATCCGGCTTCTGTGTTCCGGTCCCTGTGACGTCGGGACGTACGGGCGCCGGCGGCGGCAGGAAATTTGAAAATGTTAAAAAATGTCATTTTTTTCCAAACAAATTTTACATAGTAAAACATTGCTGTTTCAACCCATTTCACATACATATTGTCCCGAGTGCTTTGTCCTGTGCCCTGCCTGCATTTTGTGCCTGGAAACTGCTTTCTGCCTGGAAACTGAGAAACGTCCATGGCGTCCAAAAAGTGTCCCTTTAGGTCAAAAGCGGGTTTAGACCAGCTAGAGAACACCGATAGTAAATTAGAACCACTTGCAGAATTGAGTGATAATGATTCGTGGGGAAATTCGTCATCAGACACTGAAAACGATTTTGCGACTTTGCTCAGCAATGTACGAACTTGGCGCTCTATTTCAAATTTCCGTGTTTTCGGTTTGATTATATTATTGCATTAAATGTATTATTATTATATTATTATTTTTTATGATTATTTATTAATTTATAATTTATGATTTCGTGTTTCAAATTTTATCATACCCGGGATGTTTAATAGACTCTTGTTCGGACAGATTTCAGTGAGTTATTCCTAAAAATTACAGCCTACAATAAAAAAACTACATATTTCCATGCAAAATAATGGTACCACTTTCAGCACCAAAAATCTGAAATAATCATACCGCTAGGGAGGTTAAACAAATGATACATAAAATTGACATGTATTAATTCTTATACTCATAATTCAGAACTAATAAAAAGTCATCACATGCATAAAAAGTATATATAGATATACAGTAAACAACAACAAAGACTGAACCAATAATCATTCATGTTTTGTATAAAAATGTTTATGCTTCTGTAGGCTACTACAATCTAAAACATACAAATGTGTTTGTTGTTACAGGTTTAACAATGACAACAGATGAAAGCATCTTAAGAAGTGAATTGTGGCCTTCTGAAGAACCGTCCCTTTTCTCTACAACGGGTGAAGCGAACAGTGCAATGGAACAAACAGCGGAGACTGGGAATGTTAATTATAATGACAACACTACACAACCCAGTATGGATGTTAAGGATAATATTACAAGTCCAAGTGACAGTGTGCAGGACAATATAACAATGCAGTTGGGGGATAGCAATCCTTCAGAACCTTCACCCTTATCTTCACTCCAGCCTACAGACTCAGGTCTAAGTGATACCAGCACATTACCCCTATCAATGTTCTCCTATTCAGCATCCTCATATGCGCCCACATTACCTGAAACAGATCATTCCATTCCTATTTCATCATCATCACCATTGTCTTCATCACCATTGCCATACCAGTCTTCTCTGTCAGATATATCTTCCACTAATGTGCCTTACACTGACAAAGAAGGTTTAGTAACATTAGGAACCAATAAGCAGGAAACATTAAATCAGGACACAGTTACAAATATTATAACTTCTACCTATATTCCAACCAGCAATATCTTGATTTCTCAAACCACCAGCTTGCCAGAAGACACAGATTCACGGACAAGGGTGTTTATGGAGGGTTCTACAACTGTAGAACTGACAACTGTAAAACTTACTTCTAGAGTGCCATCAACAAAACCATTTATAGAGGTAACTAATGTAGGGCAAACCTACAGTTCAGTGGAGCCTGCAGCCTTAGTTTATACAAGTATTCCAGTTACATCATCTATAGAAGCCCAGAACATAACCAATCTACCTATAACAATAGGGCTTGAAAACACTGCCACAGATGTAAGTACTTCAAATTCAGAAGGGAATGAAACTGGTAAACCTCAAACAACCATCAACTTAAATACCAGTCCTCAAACTACCAATCCAGTTTCCAAATCTTCCACAGTCATGGATTCTTTGAATACCCAAACTATAGACACAAGCATTTTTACAGAGATAAACACAGCAAAAGAAAGAATTTCAGAGATTTCCATTGTGGCAGTAACCACACCTTTCCATTACACTACCACAGAAATTGGAGAAACCCAGGAGATCACTGGGACAACAACTGAATTGAGTTCAAATGCTGAATCAGGCTTTCTGCAATCTATCGGTCCTCCTGAGCTCCACACAACTTCAGAAAGTAGTAATGAAGTACATACCTCTACAAAAGGTCCTTTGATAAACGAGGTATTTACATCTTCCAGGCCATCACCAACAAAGCAGTTTTCAACCTCCACAATATCAGAATACACATCAAGCTCATATTTTTATATAGATACTGTGTTAAGCAGTATCCAGCCAATCACAGTTTCAAAGATATCTTCTGTTGAGTCCACAACATCTGCAGCAGAGTTAATAGATTCCGAGAGTGCCAAGGCTTCCATAGTTGCCACAGACAGTGTTGACACCACTTTTTCAGGCACATCAGTAACTTCTCCTATTATGTCAACATTATTTCCTTCTCAGTCAAGTGACACTACTACACACAACGGTGTGACCAATTTTACAGTTGCTCCCTTTGCCAGTTCCACAGCTAACTCAGATATCACTGAAAGTATTACTGAAGAAAATACCTATTTAGTTTCTACAAATGCCAAGTCCACAACATTAGGAAATATTGTGTCATCATCAACAACTTCACATACTGAAAAAATTACATTCCAGGTTACTAATGGACCAGACACAACTGCCAATACACCAACACCTGTGGCATTAACAGATGATACAACAGTGTCTATACCTGATGCCATCCATAATGAAACAACAATGTGGAATGTCACTGAAATTGATAGTTTCACATCTAAAACATTAATGATCTCCTCAAAACCATCCCATACAGAGTCAGCAACAGAAACATCTTCATCTATCACAACATTTGGAGTGACCAGTACCACTAGTGACAACACAAAGATCTCCCAGACAGATTCAACAGGTGCCACAAACAATCCAAAAGTAAGCAAAGACAATACAGTCTTTATAACAACAATAACAGAATTGAAACCCACGGCCAGCAACATGTCACCTTCTGATGAGTTGACTACCAGTGCTAATAATATTGTGGAACTGAATACCAATGAATTGATAACAACATTACCTTTAAGGCAAACAACTACACGGCCTATAACAAATGCTATCAGTGATAGCCTCACAACTTGGGTTCTTCCAGATGTTTCCAGAAATTCATCACCAACTAAGATGAGCACATCAACATTCTTCACTTCAGAAAAAGTGTCAGAGACATTTGCACCTTCTATATCCTCAGATACACCTAGTACTGATATGCAAACAGAAAGTCTGCACTCATATTCCACAGGGGACTCCCATTACACAGTCACAAATGCACCTCTTTCCAATCAAGGAAGTACAGTTTTTATATCAACAATGACAGATTTTGGAACCTCAAACAATGATGCCTTTTTACCTACTTCCAGTCAAGAAAGTACAGTTTCTTTACCAGCAACGACAGATTTTGGAACCTCAACAAACAATGCCTTTTTAACTACTTCTAGTCAAGAAAGTACAGGTTCTTTATCAACTATGACAGATTTTGGAACCTCAAATAATGATGCCTTTTTAACTACTACTAGTCAAGAAAGAACAGTTTCTTTACCAGCAACAACGTATTTTGGAACCTCAACAAACAATGCCTTTTTAACTACTTCTAGTCGAAAAAGTACAGTTGCTTTGTCAACTATGACAGATTTTGGAACCTCAACAAACAATGCCTTTTTGCCTACTTCCAGTCAAGAAAGTACAGTTTCTTTATCAACTATGAAAGATTTTGAAACCTCAAACAATGATGCCTTTTTAACTACTTCTAGTCAAGAAAGTACAGTTTCTTTACCAGCAACGACATATTTTGGAACCTCAACAAACAATGCCTTTTTATCTACTTCTAGTCGAAAAAGTACAGTTGCTTTGTCAACTATGACAGATTTTGGAACCTCAACAAACAATGCCTTTTTGCCTACTTCCAATCAAGAAAGTACAGTTTCTTTATCAACAATGACAGATTTTGAAACCTCAAAAAACGACGCCTCTTTAACTACTTCCGAATTAGCTTCCAATCTTGGTACAAGTATGGAGCAAAATACTAATGCACCAAATATAACCACAAAAGTTGATGAAATTACCACAAGTAATCTGATGACATCCTGGACTAATGCTGAAATTAGTACTGAAGCTTCTGATCTTACATCACCATTACATTTGTTAAGTAGTCTTACAACTTCTTTCTCATCCCCATCTAAAGCTACTGGTGCTGCTACCACTTTTGTGTCTACCAGGACATCCAGTGCTACATCTGAGTCTGAAGCTGACACCATCACAAACTATAATATTACTGAAGGCAGTACATTTTCTAGCGTAACACAGACTGAGCCTGGAACCTCAACAGGATCTTTTATGCCTTCTTTTTCTGAACTGACCACCTATCCTAGTATTGATACTGAGCAAAGTATCTCAACAACAGTGTCAGATGTAACATCAGTAGAGATGACCTCCATAAATAGATTAACATCAGTGACTGTAATAGATTATAATACTGATATATCTTCTAAAGCATTGCCTAGTACATTAGACACATCAGCATTCTCTTCTTCTCAGGGCAGTTACACAGCTGTTGTTCAACCATCAACAGAAGCAAATATACAACCAACTTTAACTGCAGAGGTGACATCTGAACCTCCTGTTTATACACCAACTAATGTAATAACAAAGTTGCCAGATGAATTTTCAACAGTGTCCACTTTTCAGACCAGTTCTACAAGTTCTGCTGGATCCCAAACAGAAGAATTTAATGAAACAGTTGGATATAACACTGTTACAGCAACAGAGATTTTGCAGACATCCATTCATCCAAGCCAGAAATCTTATTCTAGCAGCATAACTATTGCACATCTTTCTATGTCAACTCAGACATCTCTATCACCAAGTATAACATCCAGTGGTAAGCAAGAATTTATAAGTCAGACAAGCCAAGAAACTTCACCAAGTACCTTCTCCACTACTAAATCTTCAGTATCTCAGCCAATATCCAGAAAATCGATAGAGCCAGAAGCTACTTCAACAAACACCTATTCATTATCTCCTACAAACTCTTCCAATTTGTCTCATAATTCTGAAGGCACTACATCTTCAACACACATGCAAACAACTGTAGGTAATATCACAATTACTCAACATAACACTACAGACACAGCTGAAACCTTGACATATTCAGGGTCTACAACATATAGAGAAGCTTTATCTACAGTAATTGAAAGTAGTACTCAGGCCATTCCAAACACTACGTCTTCAACTACATCCCATTTTCCATCCCCATCCATAACATCTCCTTTTTCATCAACCATTCCAAATAAAACTGCAATCGTTCCAACAAACATATCTGGTTCTTTCTCTACAGTCTCTACTATGGCTTCTTCTTCTGAGATTTCAAGTGTTTCATCAGTAACAAACACATTATTGACCACTTTGATTACAAGGACTCCACAAGTTCAGACATCAAATGTTGTTACTTCAAAACCAACTAATTTTACAATAGCAACTCCCACAATAAAAACACCTGCCACAGTTGTTCCTCAAACCACAATGACAAGTAGTACAGTTTCAGTGCCCCCTTCAAGTACTAACAGTACTACTACTACTACAACTACTACTACAACTACTACTGCTACTACTACTACACATGCACCTACAACACACGCACCTACTACAATCATTGCTACAACTCTATCAGACACCACCACTACATCAGCTGTTCACCCTCAAAACATAACCACATCAGCTGTAGCCTCCACAGTGATGACCACCAAGACAACAAAAGCTCCTTTGGTGCCAGTGTCAAATGCTACTACTGGTTTGAGCACAATTCTGAGTACCATACTTTCTACACCAGAAACAACACCTCCCCAATTTGGATGCCAACCCTCATCAGAAACTATGGTTAAAACAGGTAAGCTGTTTCAGGGTTCTCAATCTTAACATTCTCACTCAATAATGTAGAACAAGCTGAAGTTACAATACAAATTGAATGACACCTGAAAAGCACATACTGTTAGATTTTACAATCTGTAGTTATTATTTATTTTATTTAATTGGGAATATTAGTTGACTAATGTAAACAACTATAGGACTGTGTACTATGGTTACTGAAGCTGGCCATACACTAGTAGAATTTCTTTCAAACATTTTTGTTTTAGGAATGTTCGTTCGATTTTCTAATGGTTTGTGGGGTAAAATTAATGTTACTTTTTGAACTGTAGTGACGAGAAACTTTGAAGGAGCAGGATGGAAGATTTTTCTTGAATGTACAAACTTCTTACAGTGAATATAGTTTTCATTTGCGAAATTCCATTCAAACCATTCAAATTGAAAGTTAAAAGCAAACGCCTTTCATCAAGTCTCTGTTGGCACTACCAGTGTATGGCCAACTTTAGGAGCTGGAAGACATATTGGGGTTAATTACTTAAGGCAAGTAAACTGTGCACTTTGCAAGCGCACTTGCGCTCTGCGAAGGTATTTGCTCCAGAGCTTATTAAATGAGGGGAAGCGCTGCTGAATTTCATCATCCAATCATTTTTTTTTATTTTCCTTGCATGTGATTGGGTATTCTTTGCAAAGTGAAGCGTTACCTGATTTACTAAGCTATGGAACATGCATAATGATTCTTGCAAAGTGCATGACCAATTTGCTTTTAGTAAATCAACCCCAGTATGTTACCAACATGAGTTCAGCCATTTGACAACACGTTTGTCATACCTCAGGTGGCCTCTCTTCTTTTACTTAGCTTTCCTTACTAAGCTAAAAAAAAAGCGGTTGGTATTATAAAACAGCTAATCTGACATTCACAAAAAATTCGCTACCGATGAATCTTCCTGATGCACATGTTTTAAATGACAGTGAATAATTTGCCACCAGTGAATGTTTCATGAAAGTCACATTTATTGCTTTGTAAATGTACCCCAACGTTTTCTATAAATATCAAACACCTCTTGCCTCTCAACAGCAATAAGGTCAGACATCCTGGCAAACACCATTATGTTGGTGCGTGGCCTGGAGGGTTGGGAAGGACTCTTTAATTTCCCCTTCTCCTTCCCCCACCCCTTTTTTTTCTCTCGCACTTCTTTTCCTCTTTTTCTCTAATGGACATGGTGTTCCATACTTTCCCTCTTATAAATATGTATATAAAAGGGGAGGATCGGTATGATCTGGTGCAAGATACACTGTATGGTCAATTATTTTGTGTTTAATGGGTCCATGGATCCTTGTTATATTTATGGTTATTTGCTAAGTCACGCAGTGTCTGGCTTATTGTATTTTATGTTGTGAACTAATGTTTTTGACCCCTGAAACATCTTTCTGATTCTTCCAAAATAAATAAATAAATATACCCCATAGTGTGCTTTAGATTAGATTAGGATACTGTGGACAATTTATATTATCAGTATTATCCCAGAAGAACATCCATTGTGAATGTCGGGCCAAGCCCATATCCTACTATATAAAATAGCATAAAAGTGCAAGAAATGCACTTAAAATGTGTTAGTTTAAAATGGTTCCAAAAAAATCACATTAGATTAAATAAAAACCACAGAAAATTCATGGAAATTAGGGTCTTTTTAAACTGTAATTGCTGGTCAATAAATAATGCATATATTGGGTAAACCAACAAAATTAATATTATTTTCTGCTAACAGCCCAAGGTCACACGTCAGTGTTTTATTTCCTTCCTTTCAAATGCAATATTCAATTGCTCAAGCGGAGAATGAAAAAGAGCGGGAAGCTAGACCATGGATTTTGTTTTCTCAATTAAACATTTCAGAGATGATAATGTTGTGTACTTAATTCTTCAAAAACAAAATTTTTTTCTTAAAGGATATTTTAATATTGGCAAAAACTGCCCCAGCAAGCTTTCAGGGAGCCAATGATGGTTACAAATTTTCAAAACTTTTTGGATTGTTTGTCAACAGTGTATTTGTATGGAAGGAGGAGATCAGAACATAAAGTTTCATTTACTCGTATCAAATAAGGGGTAGTGAAGAGTAGAATATGCATTCATTTTTGATTGTTTCTTCTTGCTTAGTTCTCACCCTGAAGAGTCCTCCAAAAGATAATGAGCCTACTTACCGACAGGCCCTGAGGGTGTTCCTTAACAGTACTCTTAATCAAGCGTTGAACATGTCAGTTCAAGTCGTTCTAGATCCGACACCAGTACCTGTAAGTATCATATATCATGTAAATAGGTTGTACATAGTTATAAGAACTGTCTTAAAAAGAAAGTATTGTTAGAATTATATATGTATATATAAAATTACAGCACTAGTTTAAAATATTAATTAAATCTCCTAATATTACCGTAAATCCCATCTTTTTTCACCTTAAACCTAAATCTATGTTAGTTTAATGTAATTTAATGTATTCTTGTTTTTATATGCAAACTTAATAAATGGTTTTATGTCAGGTCCAGGCAGGCCATAGGGCACACTGGGCATTTTCCTGGATAGGAATGCCCACTTCTTCTCCTTCCATCCTGCAGGCATTCAGCAGCTGCAGGAGAAAAATGGACAGCTCGGTTCCTCTATATGCCGCCCCGCTGCTCCTCTATCCATCTTCTTTCTGCTGCTCCCGAGCCCCTGTCCTCTCTCTTGGTCCCTCTATGCTCTCTGCAGGCCCCACCTCCTCTCCCACAGTGCTGCCAGGTTCTCCCTCCCCTTTAACACCGGCTGCTGCATGTGATCTGTCAGAATGGAGAGCAAGGAAGGGGCCCATAAATATTTCATTTACCAGACCCTTCATTGTCTGAATGGACAGTCAGTGATGGTACCAATCACTGACTTTGTCTATTCATAACTGAGACATAGTAAACTGTGTTTACTATACTTCAGTTTATAATGAATGGAAAGCTCTGTACAGAGCTATTCCTGTCCATTCACTCTGTGCTGCTGAGGCTGCAGAGGTGGAGATCGAAGGCTGTGCCCTCAATCTCCTTTCTCTGTCTCAAAGGTGAAATGTCAGGGGTCCCTGATAGCTTACCAAAGCCCCCCAACAGGGCTATTAGAAATAATAAAAATACAATTGTACAAAAATAAATGAATAAAATAAAATGGTATCAAATATTAAAAAATTAAATAAAAATAAAAAAAAACTACTGACACCAGTGGCGGAACTACCAGGGTTGCAAAGGTCGCACTTACGTTCCACCACCAGGCTCCAAGGGAAGGACCCCTGGGCTCGGGGCTGCTCAGGCTAAAATGCCCAGGCCTTTTTTGTCCCAGTCCAGGCCTGTTATACACTATGCTAGTTTGGTTTCACTTACTCCTCATGTGATTGGAACTTTCTTGAAAATGATGATTTAATTACTTAAATTATAAAAAGTAATGATTTTATTAATTAAAATTAATACTTTTTTATACTGCATATACCATTCAGAATATCAGGGGAAATTTATAATACAGCAGCTGGCCTTGTCTTTTTAGTATCTCCTGGCACACAGTTATTAAAAAAAACTATACATTTTTAGAATTCTATATGAAATAAGAAGTTCATATGAGAAAACTTTTCTTTCCTAAACTCATGTAACTAATTCAAGAACAGAAACTTCTGTTGCTCTCAGCCTCCTCCTCCAAATCTCTAAATTCCTTTCTTTTTTGGTGCTGTGATCTGATTTCCTGTTAGGGGGTGGCTACGTTTGTTCTCCATGGACCCACTGTATGTAAGAATGTAGCCACCCGCTCTTGCTCACTCTCAAGATGGGCTATGAATATGGGATGTGTAGTGTGCATAGAGCAGAACACATGACCACAAATAATGTGCACTGCCCATGTCAAATGAAAGGACATGTTCAGGAGCTCACGGAGGACATTACAAGGAGTCAGATAAACAGTACGAAATGATTTCAGGAAAAATAGAGAACAGGGCCATTACGTGGTGGATGTGTATGCATTATTTTTGGAGAGTAAGGATCAGGGGCGGACTGACAACTCATGGGGCCCCCGGGCAATAGGGGCTCATGGGGCCCCTATGTCCTTGCCCACACTCAAAAAAAGCCTATAAAAGGTACCAGGGGCATTTCATGGGGCCCCCTACTGACCCCGGGCAGTACCCGAGTGTTTGAATGGTCAGTCCGCCCCTGGTAAGGATATTGTTTAGCGTCACTTTCAGTGGAGTGACAAACTGTTCCAAAAGACTGGTAATCTGTCATCAGGTGTTTCAACATATACATGTATGCTGCTTAACCGTACCAGATATTCCATGGGTAGGCCTTTTAAATTGTAATTGGCTGGGTTGGATTTCCTGACCAGTTGTTACTATACTCCAGGATAGGTCTGTGTCAGTGATATCGGTTGAGTTTTTTCAATCTGATGTGGACATTGTGGGAAGACATTTCATATTCATATTGAGCCTATATATCTAACTGCCATCTAATGTCTACGGTATCTTGTATCATTTTGTGCCAAGCAAACAGAGACAGGAAGAAAATAACAAAGCAATTTTGGTGTGGGATATATTTAATGGGACCCAGCTCTACTGTCATGAACAGCAGCTTTGTGTCTGTAGGTGGCAAAGACAAATTAACCTGTACAATTATTGACAATACATTGTATTGGCCATTATCATTAGAAATACAGTCATCTCTTCTAGGCTTATTTGCACATCATAGCCAAGGGGTGTTGCATGGGCATCAAAGGTTGTGCCTACAGGTCCCACTGATATGTGTTATGGGGGTTAGCTTAGGTGGGGGATCACCTACCTTGGGAAAAAGGTAGTCCAGCTGGACTGACTTGTAGCCAGTTTTATTTAAAAGGTCGCATGCATCATAAACAAAACAGAACAGAAAATAAACCCTCGCCATCCAGGCACTAACTAAACAGAGGAGATTCCTATCTCACTGGTGAAGGGCTTCTCCTTGACACCATCAAAACAAAATGGTGTGCAAACCTTTTCCTTTCCTGTACAACGCAAACTCTTTCATCCACAGCTCTCTTAGATATGGCTCTCTGAGTCCCAGGCCAAGAGCAACCTCTTGCTCCAGTCCTGCTTGATTTATACCACCTGCTGGTGGTCATCAGTGGACCACAAAATCCAGTCCAGAACCCACTCTGCCAAAGTGGCCTGGAAAACCCGGATTAGACACCACTTTAGTCTCTCAGATATGACCGCATGCGAGGTGACACATAGCGTTCATCAATCACCTCGCCTTTCATAATGTCACAGTGTTTATTGAGACATTTATTTATGTATTAAAGGTATTTATATAGTGCCAGCAATTTATGAAGTGCATTACATATTGTATGTTCACCTTAGTCTTTGCTCTCAAGGTGCTTACAATCTAAGGTTCCTATCTCACATGCATACACACACATACTAGGGCCAGTTTGGACCAGAGTCAGTTGGCCCACCAGCATGTCTTTGGAGTGTAAGAGGAAACCAATACAAGCACAGGGAGAACATTCAAACTCTATGCAGGTGATGTCCTGGTTGGGATTTGAAACAAGGGCTGCAAGGTGGAAGTGATAACCACTAAGTGGTTGTCAGTGGCACACTGAATAGTATTTTTTAAACATAGATTGGTTGCTCATTTATAGTGGAAACACACTTTAAGAAACATATACTATGTTAACTTTTCGTCATGTTCACAGACCGAGTCGACGAATATGACCGTTGGATATTCTGTATTTGTGAACTCCTCACTTTACATCCCTTCAGCCATCGTATCTGTCCTCACAGGAAGTGATGTGTTCAATGTCACTCGCCTCATAACTTACATTTCAACCCTTCAGTCGGTGCCAGTAAAAGCTGAACCATGGAAAGCAGAACCTGCCATAAGCTTTAGGCTAAGAACAGGTAAGTGGAAAGATGTAAAAAAACCCCCACAAATGTTCTTTAGTAGCAAGCTAAAGGCAAACTATACCTTATCAATTACTTTCCCTAGCAGAATGGAAATTCATTTGATATATTTACTGTAGGGGGAGACTATATTGAATTGTCAACAGGTACACATTTGTAACTGTTATTATTTTTATCTGAAAGTAATTTTTGATGTGATAGTTATGTCCGCTTATCGTTCCATGTTCTACTGATACAGATCATACAGATTTGTAGATTCTTCCTCTATTAGCTATTCTAGTACAGGAAGAGAGTCAGAACCTCGCCTGAACAGTTGCAGAGACTGAATCAATAAAGCCATACAGAAAGACAATTGTGTTCAATCTGACAAAAATGACAAACCTTCTTTGAGAAAAGAACAGTGAAGCATAGTCACTGAACAGCATTAAGAAACAGGTAGTACAGCCTACACTACTGCATCTCCATACCTCCATGTCTCTGTATTTGATTACTCCAGGACATTGCAGTCTATAAAGAATTTTGGCTGGACGTGTGCCCACTCTTTTTTATCTCTTGTCTTCTCTTTGTAGCCTCAGATTCTCCAGGGTTTCAAAACTTCCTGTAAGTAAAACATGTACTACATGGCCAAAAGTTTGTGGACAACTGAGTATCACACTAACCTACATAGCCAGAAGTATATGGCCACCCCTTAAAATTGTTGAGGTCAGGTGTTTCATATAAATGGTACTATAAATACTACAGCATTTTAGACTAGTGTACTCTTCCAACCTTGTGGCAACAGTTTGGGCAAGGCCCTTTTCTGTTCCAGAATGAACAAAGCCACCTTCATTAGGACATGGTTTGATGAAGTCCTCAATGGTGCCCTCTCTGACACAGTGGTTTCATAAGCTTGAGGATATCTGACACATGGAGAGTCTGACTAGCGATTTAATGGGGACGGAAGAGAAGTTTAACAGGACATGGTTTTATTGGCTTGAGTATTCTTGCACTGCCTAATTTGAATGCATCTTTTATCTACATAATCACACAGTGAGTTGTGATGCGTTACCAGACCAACCTTATTCAGAAGTAGGCTGTCTTTTGGCTACAGTTAAGCAGTTAAGACCGAGGGGTCTTTATTACCTTTTCATTGCTAGAGTGGGTAGGGAGCAGGTTTGGCCTAGATCCTATTATGCTTCTTCATACTTGCTCTGTAATTGTCTCTTTTTCCTAAAACTACCCCCCCACACACACACACTTTTTTTTCAGACCTTGCATTTTCATTTTGATTATGGTATGACACCTTCTGGCAAAGTCAATAGAAGTAACTTATTTCATGTGGACACATCAATACCTTAATTGCTGGATGAATAATAACTTTGTCTTCTAATTTCTGTTTGTATAACATATGGGTCATATGGTCAATACTTAAATTTGTGGATTTTGTTTGGTCTTTATTGCACATGATACAGCATGGTTTGATACTGTATTGTTTTGTTTTCATGTTTGGCTTGTAAGTTTTGTTGATTGTCAAAAGATATAAAAAAAACAGTAAAATAGAATAATAAATAAAAGAATGCCAAAAAAAACCAACAAAATGACATGGTTTGATGAGTTTGGTGTGAAGGAACCTGAGTGTTCTGTACAGAGCCGTAACCTCAACTGTAACGAACATCTTTGAGAAGAATAGGAACTCAGACTGCAAGTCAGGTCTTGTCCAATATTAGTACCTAACCTCACAAATTCTCCTTTGGTTCATTGGGCACAAAATCCTACAGATACAATCTGAAATCTTGTGGAAAGCCTATCCAGAAGAGTGGAGGTTGTTATAGGGGGGCACCACCTTCATATTCATGCCCATACTTTTGGATTGGGATCATCTTCTAAAAAGCTCTTTGTTCTACTTACAAGTTCTAGATCATGCTAGACATTGTGGAGTTATATCATAGACTGCATACTTTTTTTCTTTAAGCCAGATTTCCTTAACGTTTTTGCAGACTCTAAGCAAAACTACATCTTAAAAATAAAAGCACAGTGGCCCAGCAGGTGCTAAAAATAAAACTGTTTGGGCTGCAATACTCACAACCTCCTCTTTACTGACTCCTTCAGACTCAGTACTCGTATCCACACTTACGCCACTTAAGGGTGTCTCCACACAACAATCTGGGCTCATAGTACTCCTGGACAGTGTGGTGCTCACATGTCTTTCAAATGGCATGAGGGCTGGGATAAAAAAAAATTGCAATTAGGCTTTAAACATAGGTGGCTGGGCATCTTTCTGCCTTAGTTGACCATTGACTGGCATTTCTTTTGTTTTTTTTTTCTTGAACTTTTGTACTACTTTTTGTACTTGATGTTTCATATCCATTAGCCTTTAGTACTTTGTAGGAATTTCAAATTCCTGCAGTGTTTAATATAATGCTTCCTATTTACAAGTATGTTGCAATCAATATTGTGGTGATGCAAGTTGATATAACATTCACTGCATTTTTACAGCATTACTAAAAAGAAAATCTGATCTGTTTTTCTGAAAGCCACATCAATAATCTCCCACAAGCTATTGAACACAAGGTTCTTATCCCACTGACAAAATGTTGTTATTACATTATATGTGACATTTAACCAGGAGATACCCTGATAGTTCTTACCAGGGGCGGACTGACCATTTGCAAACACGGGCACTGCCCGAGGGCCCGGGGTCAGTAGGGGGCCCCATGAGATGCCCCTGGTACCTTTTTCATATGCTTTTTTGAGTTTGGGCAAGGATACAGGGGCCTCATAATCCCCTATTGCCCGGAGGCCTCATGAGTTGTCAGTCCACCCCTGGTTCTTAATGGTTTATTTTCAGGATAGAGTAAGGTAATCTGAAAGTTCTTTCTTCTCGCCTTTGGTCCTTGAGTACTGCATATGACTTTTTATTTGCACCAATAGTACATTTTTCAGGATAAACTCTGAAGGTCTTCCCATTTTTCTTGGTCCAAGCAGTACCTATACACAAAGAATTAGCAACATTCAAATTGGCAGTTGAAATCTAAATTTAGTTAAAGATGTGTGATTATGTTTAAAAATGAGCACAAGAGACAACATTCAATGTAAAGTGTCCCTTGTACTACTGCCTGTTCTCTTAGTTGCAATTTAAAAGTCCTCTCCCCCTCCTTTTCACCAAATCCCAAAGCTGTAATCTTCCAGTGCTCCAGGGGTTAATACAATCTGCTAGACCCGTCATTCATCAAAAGTGCCAACTATCCTTGCCCTTTCTGCCCCTCTCCTGCATTTATAGAACCTGTGAAAGTTTATATCAATGAAATTCCATTTATGAATGGAGAAGGTAGACCTTTCATTATCCTGCCTGTAATAGTACAGCTACTATAAATACAGGTGTGTGTGTGTGTGTGGGTGGGCACAAAAAGGGCGAGCATAGCCGGCACTCTTGGCAGGTTCCTATGACAGGTCCAGCCGATCATTTTAACCCCTGCAGCACTGGAAGATCACAGGGGTATGGGGAGTTAGAGAGACTTCAGATTTCAACTTAAAAGACTAAGAAAGCAGCACAAGGGACACTTTGCATTGAATGTAAGTACTTGTGCTGATTTTAAAAGACAATTTTAACTAAATTTAACCTTTAATTTTCTAAACCTTTGTGTGTCTGCTTGGGCCAAGAAGAAGACGTACACCTCGAAGACTTGAAAACTGAAAAAAATCACATAATGTACCCAGCTTTGATGCTACAAGTGCACTTATATGTCTACAGTCTTTAAAAGCTCCAAAACCTAAATCCTCCCCTCTGCTTCTTTATTTTCTTTCAAATGTCCGTTGTCTACTTCTATTTTATCATTCAGTGGGACTTCCAACTTTATTTCAGAGCTATAAAATAAGATTTCAGTTTTCAAGTTCATCATATTAGCAGTCTAATATTTTCTGTACCTCGCCAATCCCCATTTTTTTTATCTCTGTATATCATGATTCAAAGTTAAAACCATTTCTTTACTACACTAACCTCGCTGAATTAATCTTTACCTTTCTTTAGTTGTTTGGTGCTTTTTCTTTTTCTCTTTTCTGTCATATTTTATTTACCATTCTTCTCTTTTCAGTAATTTTTTATATACTTGCTATTGTTTTTTTCTCCAGCAATTTAGACCTGGACATTTTTTACTCTTCTCCTGCTTCTCTCCATTCCTCATTAAACCAGTGTTCCTTTCCTTCGTATGGTCTGATTATCATGAACTTTTTTTGTAGATTCACTTTTCTTGTTCATTAACCTAATTTTTTTAATGATTTCTTTTTGATATTTTAGCTTTATAGCTCTACCTGTATGTAGCTTATTAATGTCAAATCTCTTTACTTCCTCTCCTTATCTGCATGCTTGATAATACGTAACATTCAATGGTCTGAATCAATGGTTTGATCCTCGCATGCTTTGGACTTTCATTACATCATCACATGCCTTTGGTCAATTCGACAGGGATCTTTTCAGTTTTGCGTTTTGCCATCCAGTGATATTCATGTTGCTTTATGCTTAATTTTTTTGTTTTTCTTGTTTTAACGCATTTACTTGCATATTAAATAGCTATCATTCCTGCTTCACACTTCCTTGATGTTCCCTGTGTAGGCTTAGTTGACAAGCCCATGCAGAGAGCCCTCCAATGGGACATTGAGAGCTATAGGAAAAATAGAGGCAATTTAAATTTACAACATCTACTAAAAAATCAAATTTTGAACAGGCTGTCCTTTTCAGATTTTTCTTATTGATAATATTGTGCTGATTATTATTATCAACAGTGTTGAAGTTGATGGGGACAGGAGGGAATGTGAACACATGTGTCTATGTTCGGAGCATGGAGCAGAAGTTGCAGAAGGCTTTTGAGATAGCAGAGATGACCAGCATGGGGATACAGAGCAACCTCTCAGTCCAGGTGAGAACTATTAAATCATTCATAATACAGATGTAGAAATGAACTGTTTCCTGACAATGTTATCTGGTATTTATACAAGTTCCTAAGAGGGCTGTAAAATGTATGGGAATGTAAACTTAAAGTGGAACTTCTCTTAAAAAGTAAAGCCCCGCTGGTTCACTCCTTACCTCCATCCTGTAAATAAATTACAGGGCTTTATGGGGGGAGAGGGGGAACAAGTACCGATTTTATCAGTACTCACTCCAACTTCTGCAGTTCTCATCTATGTAAGGATGACATCCCTTGTCCCATCCCCTCCCTTCCCGGGAGCCTTCTGGGACACATCACATGCTCCAAGGGGGCTGTAGGACCATGCCCAAAGATGCACACGAGCTTGCATGTGCGCAGTGGAAAGCTTTCTGTGGTTCCTCAGAAAGACCCAGCTGGCGGACATATCCAAGATGGCAGCACCAGGGATCTGCAGCGGTATGAAGAACTGTGGGAAGACTGCACTGGACCCAGTGGTGTATTTAGGTTTTGTGCTGCCCTATGCAACACAAAAATCGGTGCCCCCCCCCCCCCAGAGAGAGCCTGACACCAACAAACACCACCCCCCCTCCCACGTAGAGAACCTGACTTTTACCAACAACACCTCTGCCTTCCACTACCGCCCCCCATACACCAGCCATCGAATCCCCCCCCTTCTCTGTCACGTAGCCTCTCTCAGATCCCACCTGGTCCCCATGCAATGTGTGACCCTTCTTTTGGGGGGCAGCGCTGCTACCCTGAAAAATGCCGCCCTAGGCAAATGCCTTGTTCGCCTTGTGGTAAATACTCCCCTGGCTGGACCCCAGGCACTAATAAGTACCTGAATTGTAAAAGTCAGCAGCTACAGTATATGAAAAACCCAAATCAAAGCAAAAAACAAAACAACACTGAAGATCCTTTTTAAACTGCTACAATACTGCCATATGTAAATATAAAGCCTCATATTGAAGCGGTTTTACTGGGATCATGACTGCAGCTACAGTCATGATCGCAGTATTGTTTTTAAATCCAGCAATTCTGCACGTTGTAAAAGTAATCCAGGCGGCTATACAGCTGCTGGATTACTTTTATAGGTGGTGGAAGGGGGTCCCCCCTGCTGTTACCGGCACTTTCCCAAGCAATCAGGGAGCCCGGTAATATTCATATTGTAGAGGAGAAAGGGGGTGTATCAAACCAGGTCTGTTACTGAATGCTGATTACTGAGAGCACTAGGTCTAACTCTAGTGCCTATTGGACTACACGGTCATGTTTGGACACCCTACCAGGGGCAGACTGACAACTCATGGGGCCCCTGGGCAATAGGGGATCATGGGGCCCCTGTGTCCTTGCCCAAACTCAAAAAAGCCTATGAAAAAGGTACCAGGGACATCTCATGGGGCCCCCTACTGACCCCGGGCCCTCGGGCAGTGCCCAAGTTTCCAAATGGTCAGTCCGCCCCTGCACCCTACTGTAACAGGAATATGGAGATAACACTTGAAAAATTGGAGGTTGTTGATGTGCTATCTGCAACAGAGGTGCCTGATTACTCACCATGAGCAAATGCAGGTGCAGGCCTCTTAACTCCTTGTCCCACAATGCCCTGGGTCCCTGGCCATGTCAAGTGTAAATATGTTCTTAAGCTTACCTTTCTCAGCAGAGCCAAACCTGATGAGGCGGAGGTAGCTGGGCAAGTGATCTGAAGCCAGCTGAGAAGCTTTTCACTGTCAGAACAGGCATGTGGACAGCTGGGCCAGAACTCAGTAGCAAGCAGCCTCCCTGGTTGATACCAAAGTACTCCAGTTCCAGTGAAGTGGCCTTTGTCTTTGGGTGTTGGATCCCTGCAATTGTTCACCTGTGTTACCAGAGCTACTCTGGACTTTACTGAGAGGGATGATGTTTATAAGGATAATCGCAAGTGGCTGTGTTCTGTAATGATTTACTGAAGCAGCGATTCTCTGCTTGACTGTTGTTATCTTATAGAGACAATTCTGTATAGGCATGTTACCCTGACTGAGTCACAGAGACATTGCTGTGGAGAGTCCATGTTTGTGCAGCTTTCCTGATTTGTTTTGTATTATTCTGCAGTATACTGTATGCATGCTCTTTGCCATCCTAAACCTATTTTGCTTCTGATTTTGCATCTGTTTAGTAAACTGCAGGTAAGGCCCCTTTCAGACAGGATGGATTCTGTTCTGCTCACAGATCCCTTGTCAATCGGAGCAGAGCAGGTGGATGAGACATTCGTGTCTGCTCAAATTATGTAGACTGGACATGACAGAGACCACTCTGCTCTATGGGTGGCCGGAAGTAAACGAACAGTGGAGCTTGACTACCCTCTAATCTGATCCACCTAAATGGAAGAGGAGGGACCCTATACCTCTTTTTTTTTAGCGGATTGATAGGACCTGGGGGTAGGCAGGTGTAAACGACCACAAGTCTGTTTACAACCACCTGTCTATAGGGATGCATGGACCATATGATCAGGTCCACCTGAAAAACTGACAGATGGACCCAACCAGGGGCAGACTGACCATTTGGAAACTCGGGCACTGCCCGAGGACCCAGGGTCAGTAGGGGGCCCCATGAGATGCCCCTGGTACCTTTTTCATAGACTTTTTTTAGTTTGAGCAAGGACACATGGGCCCCATGATCCCCTATTGCCCGGGGGGCCCCATGAGTTGTCAGTCCGCCCCTGGATCCAACCAGATCTCCCATCTGAGAGGGCCTTTACAGTTTCTCTATTTGATCATTCAGCCTATTACAATTTTTTTTAATTATCTGTCTGGATAATGATTTCTCTGCGCTGTAAAAAAAAATATATATATATCAAGGATTACCTTCTTTGCAGCACAAAGCTTGCTGCAAATCAACAGATGAGCTTTAGAGTTCTAGAATACTGCATAGACTTGCATTTTCACATTTTGTTTTTTAGTTTTGCGCATCTGATATTTATCTCAGCACTTTCCTTTATGTAGGAGCTGGAACGCTCTTCAAGCACATAGCTTTCATGTGACTGTAGGGGTTTTGGCTGGCTTTGTGTCTTCTTGCTGGGATTGCACCTGTTCAGAGTCATGACTGTGCCATCGC
This sequence comes from Staurois parvus, assembly GCF_062004578.1. Lineage (NCBI taxonomy): Eukaryota > Metazoa > Chordata > Amphibia > Anura > Ranidae > Staurois > Staurois parvus. The sequence goes on along the minus strand of NW_028317955.1, from coordinate 6,007,875 downwards.
AGGTGCTGTAGTTGGCAGAGGATTTGGCTTTGGAATGCCCATCTAAAATCTCTGCAGAAAAGCTTAAAATGCAACTCTAGTTATAATTGGGTAAATTGAAAACATATACAGTATATGCAAAACCCCCCCACAATAAAAAATGAAGCACCTCAAAGGCTAATAACAGAATATATTTCTTTGAAGGACATAAGAAAAAAATAGTTCAGTGCATAAACCCATCCATCACCTCCCCCACCCACACACAACAACCCCCACCCAAAAAGCCCCCCCCCCAAAAAAAACCAAGCCCCCCCAAATGAGACCCCACCCCAGCACCCCCACCCCCCCCACCCTCCCCTGGTCACCCCCAACCCCCAGAGAGAACCCCCCCTCTCCCCTACAGTCCCCTCCTAACCCTCCCAGAGTGGAGGGATCCGGGTGACATGGGCCAGCCCTCCACACCTATCCCTGTCCTCCTTCACTGTTCTGATGGAAACTCCATAGAGACCCTGCTGTGATATGTGCTAACAACCAGGATGATAACCAGTGATTGTGTCAACTCCACAAGGTTATCCCTCTTAGAGGAAGGGATGAAGCAACAAGGTGCCATCTAGTGACCATAATGCAATATTTTTCTGAATCACCTTAGGAAAATACAGCATTATGACCACTAGATGGAGCTGATGATCATAGGAAATAAACATATTAGGCAATATATAAGATTATTTGTTACATCTCAGTGAATGCTTGAGGCATTCACATAGGGATTTTTTTTTAAACAGACACCTAAGTGTTCACTTTGGAGGATTTTCCATCCAAAATGAAAACAAATGTTGGTTTTTGATACACTTTGAAGTTCAAGCAAGCTATGCCATTGTGTGCAGGCCCAGACTGGCCATAGGGCATACAGGGATTTTACCCAAAGGGCCAGAGCCGCCTGGATAGGAGGGGTGGCGGGGATGGCATATAGAGGAACTAATTTGTCCATTTCCCTCCTGCCACCACTGAATGCCTGCTTCTCCTCCTCTCCCTACTGCGGGCATTCAGTGGCTGCAGTAGAGAAATTAATGGACCACTTCCTCTATATGCCGCCCCACCGTCCCTTCTGTCCATCTTCTTTCTGCTGCCCCTATCTTCTCTCCAGGTCCCCCTGTGTTCTCTCTGGGCCCTTGTGTGCTCTCTCCTGGCCCCCTCTCCTCCCCCCCAACACTGACTGGTTCCCCCATCCCTTCTTCCACCAGCTGCTGTCAGGATGGAGAGCAGGAAAGGAGCCAGTAAACATGAAATTTACCGGCCCCTTCCTTGTCTGAATGGACAGTCAGTGTTCGGTACCGATCACTGACTTTGTCCATTCATAACTCAAGCATAGTATACTATTTACAATACCTCAGTTTATGAATGAAAAGGAAGCTCTGTACAGAGCTATTCCTGTTCATTCATTCTGTGCACATGAGGTTGTAGAGATGGAGATCGAGGGCTGTGTCCTCAATTTCCTTTCTCTGTCTCAAAGGTGAGATGTCAGGGGTGTGTTTAGACCCCTGATATTTCACTAAAGCCCCCCAACAGGGCTCCTGTAAAAAATAATAAAATGAAAAAAAAGTAAGAAAACAAAATAAAACACTATAGACAGGGTCACAAAGGACACACTTGCAACTGGGCCCTGGCATTCCACCATTGGGCTCCAGAGAAAGGGTCCACAGGCTCAGGACTGCTCAGTCTAAAATGCCCGGGCATATTTTTTGTCCCAGTCTGGGCCTGAATGTGTGCTGTTGTTGATGTTTATTAAACTGAAGTTATTGATTTAGCTATATATGCTGACAGAAGAGATTCTGATCTTGTACCATATTACTTTGGCATATCAATGATCATAATTATATATATTATATCTCTTAATAGATTTTGAGCACATCGAAGGTGAACCAGTCTCTGACTCTGATCTACGTTGTAAGGAATAACAGTCAACTACTAGATGGTACAACAGCCAGCAGCCTTCTAAATGTCCTGTCTGGAGAGGTAGTCGGCTACTATCTAGGGGACCCTCCTTCTATTATTGCAGAACGTAAGTCTTCCATGCTTCTATTGCTAGAATCTACTGCCTTAAGTTGGCCATAAATAGGTCCTCGGCCAGTTCAGGAGGATATTTTGAACCAACCAAATTTTGATCCATCTATGGCTGGTAATGATCGACTTTCATCAAATGGGAATATTAGAAAATGTTCATTCAATCATCAGTTGCAGCCAATCGGCTGCAGCGCTGATCAGTGTATTCTGACATTGGAGGAGTTCTCCCATCTATCTTACTTGTGTGTGTAGCACCTCCTAGTTAGCTAGGGGGAGCTAGAGTCCTGATTGTTAGAGAGGCGGGCTGAGTAGCAGCCTGAGTGTAATAGTCAGGAGGTCAAATTGTGGTCAGGAGCTGAGAGGCGTTGCAGGCCAGCCCCCCTGGAATTTCCCCCTGATTTAGAACTTTGTGGGAAGGCAGTGGATGGATCAGGTGTGGCTGGCCTGTACTCTTGAGGGATCCTAGCCAATCCCCAACAGGAGGCTTGGCAAGGGGCTAGGTCAACCCTTAAAAGTAAGTGAGCCAGCTCAGTTGCAGGGGAGAGTCTGGCAGAAGACGGTGAGGAAGATGTGAGGCTGGAGGCAGGAGCCTGGGAAGAGGTCCAGATGGCGAGAGGGGCTCACCTACAGGCAGCAGAACTGGAAAGGAAGAAAGCTCAGAGCTTCAGTGGCCCCCAGAGCGAGTACCACCTGTACAGCAGGGAAGGAGCGGCCCAGCTAAAAGGCCTGGTAGCAGCCACCAACCTATCAGCGGTACAGGAGAGGATCTGAGTGAGTACCCCTGCACCCCCGGGGCAGACAGGGGAAGGAGCACTCTGGTGGGAAACCAGATTCACCACCTTCCTGGGACTGTCCATTTCTTAAAGTAACAGGAACCAAAACAATCCCCTGTTCAGGGATACCTCCAGATTGCTGGGTGAAGGAAGAGGAGTTCATCTAGGGTCTGGGGTGGTACACTGGGACATGCTGGCTAGCTCTTCAACAGAAACTGTGTTGCAGTGAAGGCTTCTAAATAGTTCCAAGAAGTTGTCCTCAGTTCACCAGTTCTCTTGGGCATCCTGTACACCCCTAACCCTATCCTAATTCAAATCCCCTAATAAAAATAACAAAACCAAAGCTCAAGAACTGATTTCTGACTTTGGATGCAAGTCTATGTGAAAATGCGTGCTGCCTAGCTGTGCAGGACTATAGGGGAACCCGAAATCTCTTTGCAACTCCTAAGAGGGTAGTGCTACATGTGGATGAAGGAATCTGTACATTTTTGTTTGATCAGCCTGCTGGCTGATCAAAAAAAAACCAGACCATCTATGGGCAGCCTTAGAGTTGACTATATTACTTCAATTTATCAATACAAAGTAATTATTTTAGTTACATTGTAGTGTGATGATAAAAAATGCTAGACATGAAAGTCATGCTAGCTGTAGTTATACTATATAAAAATATACTTTAAGGTGTATGTATAGGCAAACCTTTTTTTTCATTCATTTTGGACAGAAAAGGGTTACAATCTCTGCCAGTTTTTTTTAATTTATTGCTGTTTTGTACCATTAGGGAAATCTCCCATCACATTCTGTCAAAGTGAGTGGATTTCCCCTTTAAGGCCTTTTAGGCATGGGCATAGCCACTGATCCCAATTTCACATCTACGTAGGTGCCGATGCCTGTCCCTGAGCTCACGCACTGAGTATTCAGGACTGTACACCCACAGCCGAATAAACTGACCATTGTCACCAGGACTGAAAGTACATAATAATCCCAAATTTGGAGTTGTCAGTAAAACATCAATATAGGGAGAAACTTCCATTGTCAGTGAAAGCTGACTTAAAGCAGAACTCAACTGTATCTGAGCACTACAAACTGAAAAATGCTATTTAATACATATTTAATATTCGCAGCAATCCCATCCATCCAAGCTTTTTATTTTTTTGAGAAATCACTTTAGAAAACATCCCCTACCTTTTTTAGCCATGGCTATTTTGAGTAAGTGCAGATGATTCTTGTTGCATTTCCTTCCTGGAAACCACCTGCCCTTAGCTCAGGCATAACGGCAGGGGGGTGTGCTTAGCTGAGAAAGCCCCTCCTCTAGATGCAAGAAGAAAATATGCCCATAAAGACTCCTGGGATGTATGACATCATGATGGCCTAGGTCAGAAACCAGGAAGCAACTGAAGAAATGTAAACAAAAGTTTACAAGCAGTAAATATGATATACCTCCCTATCTATTTACTAATGCTAGCCGCATAAGGGTTAATAGTTATTGTTTACAGAGAGAGATTAGTTCTGCTTTAAGAGAAGAATGGCTTTTCTCTAGAGCAGTTTCCTCTCACTTCCTTTTGTGTGTACAGAAAAAAACCCACAGAGGTTACCCATCCAAAATGAAATAAAAAGCTTTGCCTTTTGATATATTGTAATGCAAATGAATATCTCTAAGATCTGTCAATATATCGATGTACAGTATACACAGTATTTAGTAACAGCTTGTCTTGATGGATGAATAGTTAGCACTCTTGGCTTACAGCGTGGGGTTGTGGGGTAGAAAAGGAAGACTGCATGTATAAAATTTTTTTGGTTTCCTCCAGATCTTCTGGGTTACTCCCCTAACATTTCATTAGCTTAAAAAAATGTTACCCTACATTTTCATATTCCTGATTTGTGTTTGTTGTACAATGTATTGTTTTAAAAATATCCTGTTCTCTTTGTATTTCTTCCTTTGTGTGCAATCCCTGGTGATCCTGCCAGCCCCCCTGCTTTCCTATTTCAAACTGACCTCACTAGGCATGAATGTATATCCATCCCAGTGTGGTCAGTTTAATAGCTGTGCTGGGATCACAGCCTGCCTAACCTCCAATGGTAACACTTGGGTTAACACCCCCCCCACACACACACACACAGCCATTCACTGGGAAGATCAGTGTACTGTTCTTCCTCCACCCCCACCTCTCTAAGCCCCTTATGCAGCTAAGAACAAAGGCTATATGATCACTTATAAAAAAAAAAAGAAAAAAAGGTATTTATAAAGTTTTTTATATACATATACAGACATGTTTTGACTTTTTTTTAAACTGAATGGGTTGTTTTACAAGGTGAGGGTTCACATATACTTTAATGTCTTAGAGTATGCATGTCTGTCTGATTGTGGTAGGTAAAGTAGATTGTAAGCTTCCTTGAAACCAAAGACTGATATTATTTAATTCCACTATGTAAAGCAATGTTTCTCAACCTTTTTTCAGTCAAGGCACCCTTTAAAATTATGGACAGCCCCGAGGCACCCTTTAAAATTATGGACAGTCTTGAGGCACCCCATTCTAAAATGTGAAAAACTATTCTAATAGTTTTATGTAAGGCAGCAACATCCACACACATAGAACACCCAACATTGGAGGTGATTTATTCTTCCAAAGCAAATACTCTTTTGCACACGGGTACTGACTAGTATTCCATTGTTTCTCCTCTCTCTCAGTTTTTCTCCATCTCTGAGCTAATGTGAGCCCAGCACTGATGGAGAGGGGCAGGGGAGGGTCAAACAAGGATGCTATGCAGGCGCCTGACATCCTCCTTATCAACTGATGATGTCATTGGTTGTCAGGATGATGGCGGCTAGAAGTTCGTAATGGTGCACAATGAAAACCTGTGGCTTTGTGCAACTAAAAGATGGGCTTGTTCTACTCGCTGGCTTGTATACATGTTTTGAGCAATTTTTAGACATTTTGCCAAGGCACCCCTGAAGAGATTTCAAGGCACCCCAGTTGAGAAAGGCAGATGTAAAGCACCGCTATACCAATAGGGCAGTATGGCTATATAAACACGTAAAGCAAATGTAATTTTGCAATCCATATATTATAGTTCAGAGATTAATAGATGTTCATGTTTTGTTACTTTTTCCTTTTAGCCTTATATTATCCAACTCTTGACATCTCACCTTCAACAATGAACTACTGGGTGACCACAGGTAACGTATATCGTCAATAAAATAATAACTATAGAGATGTACAATTTTTAAAAACTACTTTACTATCCTATTTAGCTTTAGCTTAAATTGGTTCTAAAGGTGGAAGTTTTTTTACCTTAATGCATTAGGGTAAAAAATCTTTTGGACGCAGCTCCCCCTCCCTCAACAACCCCTATACTTAAATAGATACCATATGGACCAGACATAAGCCGTGCAAATAATAGAAAGTTTCTATTATTTGCACGGCTTATGCTCGGTCCATATGGTATTTATTTATGATTTTGTGTATTTGAGTTCACAATTAGGACTGCTGCACATTACAGTTACTTGATATTATTGATTTTATTCATAAGCGCAGCACCATTTTTTTTCACAACCCCTATACTTACCTTAGCTCCATCGAGCAACATCCACGAGAGCTGTGGCTCTCCCGGGACACTCTCTCTCCTCATTGGTTCACATAGCATCAGGAGCCATTGGCTTCTGCTGCTGCCAATCACAGTCAGTGAGCCAATGAGGAGAGAGCAGGGGTGGGGCTGAGCCATGCTATGTGTGTGAATAGACAATGTGAAATCTCAGGAGTGATTTGTAAAATATGTGACAATAAAGCCTGTCTTCGTCTGCTCACACTATGCTATTCCTTGACGGGTCTCTTACCCATCATCGCTCATGGAATACCTTACAGTTCTTCATACGCAGGGGCGGACTGACCATTTGGAAACTTGGGCACTGCCCGAGGGCCCGGGGTCAGTAGGGGGCCCCATGAGATGCCACTGGTACCTTTTTCATAGGCTTTTTTGAGTTTGGGCAAGGACACAGGGGCCCCATGATCCCCTATTGCCCGGGGGGCCCCATGAGTTTTCAGTCCGCCCCTGTTCATACGCATACACGCGAACCCCTCCAGGCAGTCTCTTCTTTGCATTAACTCGAAGACTTGGAGTTCGCCTTCAAATGGAAAGATAATCTTCCAGCCGCTCACACCACTTACTGCTACTTCATAAACATTTATTGCTAGACCATGAAAACCTAGAAGCAGTCCATGCTAGTCTAGGTCCAGTAACTCAACCCACTAACACATTTTCATGGCTCAATGATAAAAGTTTATGAAGCAGCAGTAAGTGGTGTGAGCGGCTCGAACATTTTGTATACTTTTCAGTTACTGGACTGCAAATATATTTATACTTTTAATAAAACAAAGGGAACATGGCCGGTGAATATGGTGGTCATGTTTTTTTGGAAAACAATTCCAGCCTTATACCTTCTTTCCTATTAATAACATTTCCAACAATCCAATTTTTACTGGCCAGGTGGCAGCTCTTACCTATAACACATATGGCTCAATACTTTAAAACGGAACTGCATTGCAACTGAGCACCACAAACCAAACACGCTATTTAATTCATTTTTATTATTCACAGCAAATGAACCAATCCATTCATGTCTCCATGCCTTATTTTGCTTAGAAATCACGTTGAAAAACATCTCCTTTTCTAGTATTTCTGGCCATGGCCATCCTGGGTAATGGTTCATGTAGCATTTACTTCCTGTAATCCATCTGCCCTTAGCTCAGGCATGGAAGCAGGTGAGTGTGCTTAGCTCAGAAAATCCCTCCTCCCCTCTGGAAGACTCTGGGGATGTATGACATAATTTGCCTAGTCTACAATGTGTTACTCGCTCTGTGTTATATAAAAAAGCGATAACAAAACTAGCTGCCGCAGTTAACCCTGTGTGCTGTGATACACAAACTACCAAATGTAAATAAATGAAAACTACACTGCTCTCCACATAAATTAAAGTGTTACTAAACCCAAGACCCTGCACTCACTATATTTGGTCTCCCACAATACACAGATTTATTTTAGTAAATATAAACTGCTAAATACCTTTTCTCATCAGCAGTTAGAGCAGTCTTGTGACTTCAGCAGAGCACTGGTTAAAGCTTGTAGGAGGAGTTTTCTTTCTGCTCTAGGAGGATGCAAAACCCCTGACCTCTGTCTAGACAGTGCTGATTGGCTCTGTGCTGATCACATGCACCATCCTAAGAAAAAAAAAACCTCTCTAGCAATACACATCAAACTGAGCATGTGTATGTGACTCCGGATTCAGTCTGTATCAGGTGGACATCTGAACAAGAGGAGGAGCAGAGAAGTCAGGATCAAACAGCCTTTTTACAAAATGTGGAAGATTAACCCCTTAGGTTCCACAGTGAGTATAACAAGCATACTTGACTGCATATACAGACTGATTTTACTGTATTGGGTTTAGTAAAACTTTAAGCATAAAAACCATTTGCATCATCTCAGTATTAAATTCAACAAATGTGTATACTGTGAATGCAAACAGTGACAAAAAGGAGTCCAAAAAAAGTCCCAATATGACAGTGTTGCTGATATAAAGTGGTCTTGCTTCTATGGACGAAAACAAATGCTCCACTCAAAGTGCTTCTAATGTCCCCACATGGCCTGACACTCACGACAGGGAATGAACCCACTATTGCCCCCATATACTTTATCACCATCCATGGTTCACCCAATGGTCTTCCACTTGTGAAGCACCACCACTCAGGAAAGAAGACACCAAGGGAAAGGTCTCAAAGCATAAAACTGTTCAATTTACTTAAAAACACAGTAAAAACATTTCACACACTTGTTACAGTGCCTATATAAAACCGGCACTAGGTGTATACAGCTTGTAGGGGGAAAGATGGCCACCGCCACTCCAAAACCGAAAGCAGCGCACGTTCCACTAACAGGATGTGATCGGTCCACTGATGGGATAGTGACTCATAATCCACGCCTCAACGCGTTTTGTCCTGGACATCTTCAGGAAGCTTCCTGAGGATAACGCTCATCGTCTGAATGAGCCCTTAGCCCAGGTTCACATATACAGTATGCAGTGCGGTATATAGCATGTGATTCCCACAGGAACCACACCGCATTCCTGTGTAAATCACATGTGATTTGTGTGCGGTGTGATTGGAGCCATACATTTTGTATGGTTCTAATCGCTCCGCCAAAAAAATGTGCAGGACCCTTTTTTGGGTTTGTACTAAAATCAGATCGCATGGGTATTCATAGCTATGCAATCCAATTCTGCACATCGCACCGTGTTTTGCGGACCGCTTTCGGGGTGTTGTTAACATACACACATGTAGCGGTTCGCGTGAACGGGGTATTATTCTGATGAGGTGTGGAATTCGCACAGAAAACACTATGAATTCCGCACTGCATCAGTGTGAACCAGGGCTTAATGTTGGGGGCAAATAGGAGAATTTTAGCAAAAGAACTGAAAACTACAGTAAAGTGAATTTGGGGATAAACAATTAAAATATATCTAAAACCAATTACTAGCATCTCCTGTAAACTTTAAGATGTCAAAGAATTTTAAAAGTTGTTTTCACATTTTTTTAAAATTTGCTGTCATCAAGGGCTGGTTTACAGTAGAATGTGGTACTTTCCATGTGCGTTTCCCCCACCACACACGAACACGTTGCCATTTGAGATGCATGTGGGTGCCATTAATTGTTAATGGCACCTCAACATCATCTCTCAAATGCAGTGAGTTAACAGTGACCAAACTGCATGTTCCGCAGTACCATGCAGTTTGGTGTGCCATGATCTGAAAAAGAAGGGCGTGCTCTACTTTTTATATGGGCTGTCAAAACCGGAAGGTGTGTTCTAGAAAAAAGATCACTGCTTCCCCACAGAGAACAAGGGTCTTTCTGTATAGCATGTTGGCAGGGGACAGGCTTTTCTACTCAGGCTGTATCTGCTTTTTAAAGAAAACACACTGTAGGACTTTGCACACCTTTTATATTGATACACCTGGAATGTATTCAGCTGAATTAGACTGACCATGCATTTTAAAGTTTAACCCCTTGATGCCGACGTAACACAAATATGCGGCCTCACAGAACTGAGCTTTTTTCTGTGGGGCTGCATATTTGCGTACCTGTCTTTCTGCTGGGAGCGCGCCACACAGCGCGCTCCCAGCACAAAGACCGCGGTGTCACTGAGAGCACCGGGTCCCGTTCTAATGATCGGGACTCGGGACTCCCAATTGCGGGTCACATGATCGCTGTGATTGGCTATCACAGTGATCAGTCACTGTACAGCCCGGCCCCCTTGTCTTTTTTTCTCTCTGTGAATGGAGGAGAGAGATACATTGTATCTCTCTTACTCCTGGCATAGAGGGAAAAAAAAATGTTTACCCCCCCAAAAAAAGATAAATAAATCAATAAAAAATGCAGTGCAGCAATAAACATAAATCTAGTGCTAAAATATTAAACGTGCATATATAAATAGTGAAAACAGAAACTGTGCTTGTGGCAATCAATGTGTGCTACACCAAATGTCTTACCATTGGGTGTGCCCATAGAACTGCACATAACCAGTGCTAAAATTGAATTGTCTTCACAAAATGTCCTTAATAGTGGACTGTCCCTTTAAATCTTAAATATCTTCATGTGAACTTGATCCAAATACACCAGCAGCGAGTGTGTTATAAATAGGGTCTCAAAAAATGGTGAACCTTCCCTTTAAATCCGCTGTACTTGAAGTGGACCAGTGTAAACACACTGCTGCATAAACGTATACGGTGCTCCTGTGTCACCCCTTAGTGCTCATCTACCTCCAACATTCTATTTTGCTCACCTCCAAGTTTGACCCGTAATGACAGGTCAAACTGCGCTTTTCCCTTTAACCCAGGAGGGTATACTGGTACACAGATCTTCACCACCGTTAGCTAGCACTTTTAAATATCTCCAGATTGCTCCACATCCATCTGAAAAGAATGCTCAATATAGTATAGCATTGCCAATAAAAACAGCCTTTATTAATATAATCTAGTAAATTCACATTTATAAGTGTCCTCCTGAGACACTACAGAGTTAAAACTCACTATACAGTGTATTCTGTAGGCAATGTGCAGAAATCCCTTTTCCAAAATGGCAGCACATGTACTTCTGGTTTGCGGCCTGATGTCATCGACGTACCCTACGCGTTATGTCATGTCACATCACGTGACTTAATAAATATTAAAAAAGAAAAGAAAAAATAAAGAAAAAATACCTAGATTAAGGTTTGATCTAGTTCAGTGCCAGGGTAAGTGTTTGAGTCAAGGTCAGGGTCAAAGGTCAAAGTCAAAAGGTCAGGGCCAAAGGTCAAGGTTTAAAAAAATTATCAGTGTCAGTGTGTTTTAGGTAAAAAAAACAAAATGCGCACTATTGTTTCTGGGCTGTACTACGGGTACAAACAACAAATAACATACAAATATATGGTATCGCTGCGATCGTCAAGAGCTGGAGAATTTATTTCAAGTTGTTCTTTGGTGGTAGGTTATGGTAGTAACAGGAAACACACAGCTAATTAAAAAATGATCTTTTTTTACTATTTTGGTTTCCCTTTGATTTCCAGTTTTCCTTTGATAATAAAATAAAATCAGGAAATATCCATTACCATTTACCACCAAATGAAAGCCCAATTTGTCCTGAAAAAAACCAAGGTATTATTCACCTGGATGTACAAAGTAGTTGTGATGATATGTACGGTTTTACTAACACATGTCAACATTGCAAAATTGTGCTTAGGCATTTAGATTTGTTTTACCCTTAGGCCTGAAGGGGTTAAATAACAGACGCATGCGATGAAATATATATAAATATATTAGAAGATTGTTACCTTCCACACGTACATCTTGTTACAGTAGTACATTTCATGCATCGAAACATGTAGAATACAATCCGTTTCTTTGTCCGTCGTGCATTCTTGTCATTTTTTTTGTAATACCTTAGCAAACATAAGAAGTACATTTACCTCCTCGGTAAACAAACAGCAATCACATTATGAACACACAGTGTCATCGTACAAACATTCTTGGGTTTATTTGCTGTACACAAGATGATTACCGGCACTTCAGAATCTCTTCGTGTTTTGCAATCAGGAAGCTCGATTCACGAGAAAGTAAATGTCAACTGCTAGGTTCGGTTGCCATGGTAACCAGGTGTCACAAAGATAGCTCGTGCACAGAAATGTGGGCGAACTTGTGATTAAAATAGAGCGGACGCAATAAAAATACAACTAAATTCGATTCAATTGCTTTGAAAGCTGCTGTAGCTATACTAATCCAGTAATACTACCAAATTATTATTATTACAGGTATTTATATAGCGCCGTCAATTTACGCAGTGCTTTACATATATATTGTACATTCGTATCAGTCCCTAACCCTCAAGGGGCGTACAATCTAAGGTCCCTAAGGTTTCCTTTATACTGCATCTGATAAACTGATGTTCAGGAGTTTTTCTGCATTTTTTTCAGCAGCCCCTGAACTCTCCCTAATGTTTTCCTATGTGTCCATGTACACATAGTTGTTTACAGTCGTTTACAGGCAGTTGAGTTTACAGTCGTTTTTTTTAATGCACCAAACTTGCGTTCAGGAGTAGATTTTATCAGTGTTTCAAACTCCAAATGCTTGTAAACGCGGCTAACCGCTTTTATAAGCGTTTGCATTTAGAAGTGTTTTTTAACTCTTCCATGTCCGGATGCTGTCCAGAGCCTTTTTTCATCATCAGAAATACATGCAAAGTGTTTTTCAAGTATTCAAACGGACCCGGTACACCAGCGCAGTCAGTTCCAGGTTTTGCGTGAAGGAAACAAATGGTAGAACGTCCCGCATTATGCTCATGATGGGATCCATAGTGAATACATCCAGAAAAGACAGGTCATCTCAACACATACTGCTCTCTCTGCTTCTGCTCTCTCTATTTCTCTCAAAATGTCTGAATTTTTTACTGTTTTTCAGTGCATTCTGGGCATTTTGGAAGGTCTCCTGAGGTTATCTAAAAAAAAAACGCTTCTAAACGCAAACGCGCATAAACGCGGTATGCAAATGCGGTTAAACAGACGTTTATTAACCTACGTTTTCCAGCAGTAATTTTCCATCGGTCAGAAGTGTTTTTCAAACGTCTCGTGTACATGGGGCCTATCTCACATTCATACATACACATACTAGGGACAATTTAGACAGGAGCCAATTAACCTACCATCATGTCTTTGGAGTGTGGGAGGAAACTGGAGTACCCGGAGGAAACCCACGCAGGCAAATATATTGGTATGTTAATTAGCTAAATTAAAATGAGACTATGGGTTTTTTCTTACTAAAATTGGAGATTGCAAAATCTGGTGCAGCTCGACATAGAAACCAATCAGCTTCCAGGTTTTATTGTCAAAGCTTAAGCCCTGCTTCACACTGATGCGGTGCGCAGCGTTTTCTATGCAAACTGCACCGCATCAGAATCGCACCCCGTTCATGCGAATCGCTGTGGGTGTGCATGTTAAGTTAACAACACTCCCAAAGCGGTCCACAAAACGCATTGTGATGTGCAGAATCGGATTACATGGGTGTGAATACCCATGCGATCCAATTCTAGTGCGGACCCAAAAAAGGGTCCTGCACCTTGCAGGTGCGGTGCGATTAGAGCCATACAAAATGTGTGATTTGCACAGGAATGCGGTGCCGTTCTTGTGCAAATTACATGCGACATACCGCACTGCATATATATGTGAACCCGGGCTTATGGAACAAGCTGAAGTTAGAAGCTGATTGGTTACTGTGCACAGCTGCACCAGATTCTGAGTGAGCCAACTGTAGTAAATCTCCTCCTGTATAACTATACAGGTTTCGGTGAGAAGGGATTCAGTAAATCACACTACAGCTTACCCAATTCAAGCCCATTTATTCCAAAATTGAATGCTAAATCAGAACTTTACCCATAGCAACTTAATTGTAGCCTATTAGTGCCCATCAGTGCAGCCTCACCAGTGCCCATCATTGTACCCTATCAGTGCCCATCAGGGCAGCCTAATCAGTGCCCATCATTGTAGCCTATCAGTGCCCATCAGTGCAGCCTAATCAATGCCCATCATTATAGCCTATCAGTGCCCAACAGTGTAGCCTGATCAGTGCCCATCATTGTAGCCTATCAGTGCCCATCAGTGTCACTTCATCAGTTCCCATCAGTGCTTCCTCATCAGTGCAGCATTATCACTGCAGCCTCATTAGTGCCCATCAGTGCAGCCTTATTATTGCCCATCAATGCAGCCTCATTATTGCCCTTTAGTGCAGCCTCACTAGTGCCCATCATTTTAGCCTATCAGTGCCCATCAGTGCAGCCTAATCAGTGCCCAACATTGTAGCCTATCAGTACCCATCAGTGCAACCTCATCAGTGCCCATCATTGTAGCCTATCAGTGCCCATCAGTGTAGCCTAATCAGTGCCCAACATTGTAGCCTATCAGTACCCATCAGTGCAACCTCATCAGTGTAGCCCATCATTGTAGCCTATCAGTGCCCATCAGTGTAGCCTAATCAGCACACATCAGTGAAGAACAAAAATTACTTATTTGAAAAATTTTATAACAGAGATTAAGAACTTTTTTTTTGTTTGTGTAGCAAAAAATAAAAAAAACAGTGATAATTAAATTCCACAAAAAGAAATCTCTATCTTTCTGAAAAAGATGCTAACATTTTCATATGGGTAAAGTGTTACATGACCGCTCAATTGTCATTCAAAATTAGACAGCTCTGAAAGCTGAAAATTGGCCTGGGCAGGAAGGGGGTGAAAATTACATTTTGAAGTACTTTTGAACAACATTCATCAAGTCATGGAATGTGCTGAGAATTTTCATACAGTTTGGTTGAGAACACAAGCAACAGTTAGCATTTCCGGCATGCCAAGTTTTTCCTGGAGTTTTACTTTAATTAGCTGAAAATTAATACAGTAAGCAAATTTCAGTAAAAAAAAGGTCACATTTGTACATAATGCATAAAGTTAAATTAGCCCTAGACATGGTAAATCTTACATTTCAACGTACAATTCTTCTACAGGAATTCTGTATAAATTAGTGTGCAAGGTTGTATCACCATTTTTTATACTGAAGTGTGAACATGCAGGGATTTTAACTTTTGTTCCTGTGTGTATCTACTCCACCTCCTGTTCAGTATATTATATTTGATCTGATTTGAATTGAGTATAAAACATTGGAAAGAAGAATTAAAGTAAATATAAAACCTAAATTGATGACATTTAGCTTGCTCAAGCACATCATAAATAATTATAATTTTTTTTCATAATGTTTTCTCCTCATTTTCACCCTTTATTTGTGTAGGTGTTGCTGTTGCTGCGTGTGGCCTCTTCTTATCTACTAGCATGTACTCTAGGGCAGGGGCGCACTGACAACTCATGGGGCCCCCGGGCAATTGGGGATCATGGGGCCCCTGTGTCCTTGCCCAAACTCAAAAAAGCCTATGAGAAAGGTACCAGGGGCATCTCATGGGGCCCCCTACTGACCCCGGGCCCTCGGGCAGTGCCCGAGTTTCCAAATGGTCAGTCCGCCCCTTCTCTAGGGCCAGCTGCACATCATTGCTCTGGATCAACTTACTGATAGCAACAACATTGAAACATGTCTGCATAATGTGTGTCAGCATGGCTGCTTGTCATTTCCACCAGGAACAAAGTGACAATGCGTGAGCACAGTTGAGAGACAGTTGTCACCCTATAACAGGAAATCACTGAAAAAGGACTTTCTTCAGTTTTTTTAATGAAAGGTGCAGATTTAAAAAAAATGCTGAAGTCAAAGGCAAGTCAAAACCTAACTAAGCTTAAAGTGTTACTAAACCCACAACAGTAAAAACAGTCTGTTTATGCAGTAAAGCATGCTTGTTACATTAACTGTGGAACCTAAGGGGTTAATCCTCTGCATTGTGTAAAAATGCTGTTTGATCTTGACTTCTCTGATCCTCTCCTTCCTCCAGTGTCCCCCTCTTATCTCTTGATAAGACATATTGTGTGGAGTCACTCTGCACATGCTCAGTTTGGTGTGTATTGATAGAGAGGTTTTTTTTGGGGGGAGGGGGGCGGGGGGAGTGCATGTGATCAGTACAGTGCCAATCAGCACTGTACAGACAGAGGTCAGGGGTCTGCATCCTCCTAGAGTAGAAAGAAAACTCCTCCGACAAGCTTAAACCAGTGCTGTGCTGAACACTGATAGAAGTCACAAGACTGCTCTAACTGCTGATGAGAAAAGGTATTTAGCAGTTTACATTTACTAAAATAATTGCATTTCCATGCTCTCTGTACTGTGGGGGACCAGATATAGTGAATGCAGGGTCCTGGGTTTGGTAACACTTTAAATAAATTCCCTCTCCCTTTCTAAGCCTATTTCATCTACTCTGTAAAAGGAAAGATGTCAATACCTACCTATTCTGAAGTCACTCCGGTCCATTCACATGACCGGCTTCCAGTACAAGGGTAGAGGAGGGACAGCCGACAACAGATGCCCCATAGTAAGCTTCTGGATGACATCATTGTCCAGGCGCTGCAGCCATTGTCGGCAATCTTGTCTTTACCTAAAGCCTGCACTGGAGAGATCATGTGACCAGACCAGAGTGACTTCACAATAGGTAAGTATAGACTTCTTTTCTTTTACAGGGTAGATAGAATAGGCTTAGAATGGGTGCGGGAGTAGATTTAAGCTTAGTTAAGTTTTGACTTGCCTTCCATTGTAAAGCTTGTTTGAGATTCCAGTGCAGCCTCAACATTTTTTAGTAAGGTAACCTTTGAAATAACTTTCTGGTCTTAGGAAACCTCTTCTATAGCTAAAGCTAACATGCGATGGTCACTGGGAAGAATGCTCCTTACATTTGTGGTCATTGGGAGGAACTTCTCCTTACAGATAGCTAAAAAGGTCATTGGTGTCAGTGGTTACTTATCTGAGAGGCAGGAATTGCTCATTGCTCAAAAAACCCTGAGCAACCTCTGGAGGAATTCTAGAGGAACCCTGGTTGAGAATGGTTCTTCGAGTGAGTTTTGATGAGCTTTAAATCCCATGGTGCAATAGAAGTTCACCATATTCTGCTGTATGTGCTGGGCATGACTTTCTAATATCTCTGTGAAAAGTTGGGTAAGTTATAGATCTACATCAGTGTAACTAGACCAAGATGTAACTATGTTCTTGAATATCTCTTCTCTACAGTTATTCAGGGGGTCGATTCCCAGTTACTGGGGTCAAATAACCAAAGTTTTGCAAGACTAATGGAGGAGAGACTGGCCATACTCTTTCAACTTTCCAGCCAACAATCAAGAAGATTTAAAAGAGCAACTACAGTGGGGAGCTACACTGTGCAGGTTGGTCCTTATTTCCAATATTTTAAAATGCAAAATACTGAGCAATATGAACAAAAATGTTGTCCAATATGGATGACAAATAAAGTCTTAACTCTTTTATGTATAAGGTAAGTACAACCAAAACATTTTGGATAAAGTTCCTTTGGGGAGATTTAACCTTGCTTCATGTGCCAGAGACAGTGTGGTGGAATATGAGAGGGAAAATTGCCAATGGGGACACCAATGGGGACTCCATCAAAATGATGGAAGTTCAAGCCTTCCATTGTTTACTAAAATGTTTTTATTGCTGTTATTTATATTGAAGAGATTTGTCACCACTTCCTGTCTCAGGACAATGCTGTTGATGGCACATGGAACAGGAATTCATAAGTGAGCACAGAAAGCAATAAAAAACTTGAATGATTTTTTTTTTTTTTTTTTTAACAAATATTGAGTGCTTTATTAAAGTTAGTTTCATATTACAGCATAAATACGCAAAATGACATGGTTCAATGCCATAGATAGCCATTGAATGATCATCAACAGGTGTAACAGTCCAGTTATGCAATACAATGACAAAATCATACATTTGGCAAGAAGGAATCACAATTTAGCATACCACAAGTATAAACAGTGTGAGCAAAAATGTTTTTGTGCCCTATAGGCAGGAGTGAGGTGCATAAAAGGAGTGACCAATTTTCTAACTCTTCAACCACTCTGTAAAAGAAAAATATAAAAACATTGCCTGGAGTTACACTGCATTCCAGGTATGGCTATTTTTGCATAGTTACATTAGTCCAGCTTGGACCAATGTAATTTGGATGTGCCATACCTATGGGATCCCTGTGGAAATCACTGTAGTAGGCACCAACTATAGTGATTGGTGCTGTCTTTGGGATCCCACACTGGATGGCTGCCCTGCTGCTTACTACATTGTCTCAGAGAATGCAAGGCATGCTCTGTTTGGATGAAGTATAGATTGTGACATCACTGCCCCACATCTCCACCTTGTCCAATCAGGTGGAACAGCGTAACCCTGACAAAATAGCCATACCTGGATTCAGCTTTAGGTTCCAGGGTGTTAAAGTGGAGCTCCAGTCACTGGTGAAAAAATTAAAAGTCAGCAGCTACAAAAACTGTAGCTACTGACTTAAAAAATAGCCACTTACCTGTCCTAGGATCCAGCGGTGTCCTCACCACAGCCAGCATCTTAAAGCGGAGTTCTACTCACCTTGTCAAAAAATAACAGTCAGCAGCTGCTAAAACTGTAGCTGCTGACATATAAAAAACAGCCACTTACCTGTCCCTCGGTCCCGTGGTGTGTCCCCTGCAATCTGTTTCACCGGCCGTCCTGTATTCCAGGAGGCCGGCATCTTCGGTGTGGGCACCCGACTGTGATAGCTTGCCCCTTGATATGAATGGTCCTGTAGTCTTCTGGGACCTGTCACTTGTCCCATTAGAATACAGGGAGGGAGGGGGGATGACACCTTCCGTTTCCGATCTCCTAGGCGATCGGACCAGAAGTGTAAGCGGGTACCTTTCAAATTTGGCGGGTACCTTTCAAAGCTGCCAATCCTTAATGGGGAGCGGGGGAGCAGTCCTTAAAGCGGAACTTCCCCTTTTGGGTGGAGCTCCGCTTTAAGTGTGGGCACTTGGCTGTGACAGCTTGAGGCTTCACAGCCGGATGCCCACTGCACAAGGGGTGCTGTGCATTATGAATGGTCCCTTAGTAGTGGGTACCTGTCAAAATTGGCTACCCAATTCCCCCTACTCCCCAAAGGTGCCAATCCTTAATGGGGAGCGGGGAAAACTTCCCCTGTTGGGTGGAGCTCCGCCTTAAGCTGTTGAGCAATAGACAGACATTTTAGGGAAAGCAAAATAATGACTAGAGGCACTAGTTTGGTGCTATACAGCAGCTCCAGATTACTGTAGAAGAACTATGACTGCCTTGATTAGTTTGCTTTTATGGGTACAAAGCCATTCGTATAACATTTGGAAAGCTAGCACTATATTTTAACATTGCCTTGTTTTATAGATGGTGACCATGAAGAGATTGGAGGGTGCTAATAATCTGGCTGAGTTGACTTACTACGCTTTGTTAGATAGACAACCAATACCAGGCACAGTGGCTGCCAAGCAGCTGAGTACCATCGATCCTCAAACCATGGCACTGACCCTTGGTTATATTGTGAAGGTGCAAGCCAACCGTAAGTTCGTTTCTAATGGCATATCTGATCCCACTGAAAACAAATTCTAACAATATCTACAATTAAAAAAGTAATTTATGTGGTATTTGGGTATTTACATGCTCTTACCATTGCCAGGGTTTGTGCTAACTCACCTTACCTCATTTGTATTTATACAAAATATTAAATGGATAATGCACAAGTGCCATCATTTTTATAAATCTGTTTATGTACAACATTGTAAAAGAGATTATAATAATATTAACAGATGTGTAAAGGTTGTAGGAGATAATGAGGTTGCTTTACTAAAGGCAAATAGATTGTGCACTTTGCAAGTGCAGTTGCTGCAGAACTTAGTAAATGAGATGAAGCTCTACTGACTTCCATCATCCAATCATGTACAAAATGCTGCTTTTTTAATTGTAATATTTTGCATGTGATTGGGTATTCTTTGTACCTGCAAAGTGCACAGTCTGTTTGCCTTTAGTAACTCAACCCTAATGAGAACATAATTTCATTAAGGATGTGAGTATGTGAACTAGCGAGTGCACCGTGTAAGCGGCTTGTGCACTAAAAGGAACCACAAAGCCTTTCTTATAAATACAACATAAAATTAGGAGTGCAGCGCTATGAAGAAAATACAAATAATGTATACAATTAGCCGGATATGAGTATTGATTGGTAAAGTCCTATAATCTGAATGGTAAACAGTCCCAGGTAAAACACAAGGCTGCAATCACAGCGAGTGTATTCCAGTATCCCGACGTGAAGGTACACAAAGATTGCCCACTCACCAGAAGCGCAATCTTAATGCGCGTATAGAGATCTCATGTAGCCGGAGGTCCTATGGAAGTATCCTCTGATGGTCGCTCAGACGGCGGGTGCCGGGGATAATGGTCTGGTCTGACACTCTTAATACTCCACGGCATCACCCCTACAGCAGACGTGTCATTACACAAAACGCGTCTAGGAGAAGTCCTTGCACGCCTTGACGTCACGCCGACGGATCAGGAGGTCCGGCGGCCACCCCATGGTTCCACTGGTCAGTGTATTCAGGAGCTTATTTTTACTCACAATCACCCTGTGCGTTTATGCTCATATTGTTACTTCATTTATGATATCTTAATAAATCTTTACAATACTACACTATGAGCACTTTTATCTTTACTACTTGGCACTGAGCCTCCACACCTCAGCCCAGTATTCCAGGTACCTGTCCAAGCTGGAGTATTAAGAGTGTCAGACCAGACCATTATCCCCGGCACCCGCCGTCTGAGCGATGCATTCCAAGCGGTGCATTCCAAGCGGCCATTTTGGGATCTGCCTGTATCACACATTGTCATCCTCTGCTAGCCGAGCTGTGAGGTTTCTGAGAGCTATTTCTGGATGGTGATAGTCTTTATTGATCGATGGAGGATAATAAAACATGCTTTGATTAAATTTGGAAAATGTGAGTGGCCTGGTATATATCTATATGTTTTGATGATCATTGGCAATATTACACTATATGATATTTTTTCTTTGACACAACGGTGGAGCTGGTTTGGAGGTCCTGATCTAGGAGGGAGTGGAAGGACTACGCTAGCCCTGTATGGTGGAATGGAGGTCTGGAGGCTATAGAGGTGGTGTAGGATCCCTGAAAATCCTAAAGGCCTATTATTCACCAGTATCTGCTGGTTTGGAGGTCCTGATCTAGGAGGGAGTGAAAGGACTACGCTAGCCCTGTATGGTGGAATGGAGGTCTGGAGGCTATAGAGGGGGTGTAGGATCCCTGAAAATCCTAAAGGCCTATTATTCACCAGTATCTGGTGAGTGCGGTTTATGTTGGTTTGCACTGGTGGAAGGTGGAAGCACACATTTACAGAAGATCATTTCTTTTGTCTAATCACTTTGAAGGCTGGGAAAAAGGATTTTGGACTTATTTTTACATACAATTTATTTATATATTTTATTTTTTTCATGAATTGAGTTGTTTTGGGCACATTTATTCAGTTATTAATTTATTTTTTTTTCTTTCACATGCACAGTTTTAGTGTGTGATGTAATTCACAATGAATGGCACTATTTTCTTTTTTGTATAAGGATAATACACTATGTTGAGTTTTTTTGGTTTCTGAGGTTCATGAATATTTGGACATTACACGAAGAGTGAAAATAAGAGAGACATTTTTTGGAAGAAATAATTGGAAGAAAAAAAGAGGACTATAGTCTTTTGGAATTACACTTATGGTTGTTTAGATAAGGGGGATATATACATTTTATGAATTTTATTTAATTTAAAAAAGAAAAGATTTTATAATTTCTTGTGCAGCTTTCAAGGGTGAAAGTGAGTGTTTTTTCTTTGAGATACTTTATTTTATTTATTTAGAACTTTTAGTGTGCTAATTAGTAATTTATAATTTTTTATTATTTATTTTTCTGATTTGAGTGTGTCACACTTATATATACATATTTTTTTTGCACATTTATGTATCCAGTTTGGAATATTGAATTGGTGTAGGTATTATTTGCGCTGTTTATTTTTGTTTTTTTCTTGATATGGTGTTTACACTAGTGCACAGCAGCATTGTATACCTGTGGCTGTAGACATTCTGTGGCGCAGGAGTGTATTTTTGTAGTTGTTGAATTTTTTTGTAGCCTGCATGAAGATTTGAGCGCTGGTTCGTTTGTTTGCCTTTGGTTCAGCATTTAACATTTCCAGGAGTATCAGATGTCTCTGTCACCCCTTGCTGCACGTAGTGGTCCCTCCTTCTGAGACCTGCATCACTGCAGTGTCCTGTAGATATATTGGGGTTTCAGGAAGAAACCACAACATGTGGCAGGGAGCAGAGACATCCAGTACTCCCAAAAGTGACAGAGGTTGCAGCGCTGGAACAGAAATAAGTAGGATTTACAGACTGCAGAGAGAAGAGTATACAGTCTCTTCTTTTGCAGAACATATTTATCTGCATTATTTTTTTCCTGACAGAGTCGTTTAAGGTTTTTGCAAGAAAAATTTGTTCAGACACAGTGCTTTTAATGTATGGTGGAACGAAACATTAATATAAGCTGGAGTATGACATTGGAGTATGAGTCTTTTGATGTTCCTGTAGTTTTTGAACTCAAAATAATTGCATTTTTAAAGAATGCACAGTAAGTCCATCTTTCATTTGAAATATATCTATTGATGTCAAAGTATAAACCTGCAATCTGTCTTTTCTTCCATTCCTTTAAAAGCCGTGGTCCAAAAACCACCAAACAATCTATGGATAATTGCAGCTGTGCTGGCCCCCATAGCGGTTGTGACTGTCATCATCATCATCATCACTGCTGTCCTTTGCCGGAAGAACAAAAGTGACTTCAAGTCTGATAATCTCAGCAACATGCCTCCGAGGACCAAGGTAATCCAGAGCCAGATTTTCAAAGCCATACACTTTAAATCATAATGCATTTAATTTGTGCTTCAAGATGACATCTGCGTCACTTTTCATTTCTATAATAAGGTATAGTTTTGAGGTTCATTATGCTGCAGGAACATATCTGTCATCATTCTGTAGTTTATTTTGTTTATAAGCAACGTCTCAGAGAAGGGAAAAATATTAATAGTCCAAATACAGATGGAAACTGATGCGTGACTAGAGAGCAAGCATCCAACATAATAACCATCTTCCCCTATTCATATGGGGAAGTAAACTTATTTCTCACCAGATTTTTATATAATAATTTGTTACATAATCATTCCTGTCTTATTTGTAATCTGCAGCTTAGTTTCCCAGCAATAGTCTTCATATCAGCTGTGCTCAGTCTTTCTTACCTGGGGCTGCAAATGCCAGCACTCCACTATTCTGAGACTCCAAGGTCTGACTATGCATTTTTCTAGAAATGAGAAATTAGGATCATTACACATTGAAAAGAAACACCCAGCTTACCCAACATATCTGCTTTTGGATGCTTTTGTACATGTCAGACTATGAAGTGTGTGTTGATAATAATAATAGTAATAATAATAATAATATTATATATATAATGAGGAATGCTGTATACATGTCACAAACCTTATTGTTTTCCCAGCTCTTAATAAGTTCTGGCATGGGTCCTGGAGCTTGGAGGCTTTGTAGAGCTTTGGACAGGATGAAGCCTCCAGCAACAGCTTTCCAATATTCTGAGTCACCAAGGGTCTGACCCTACATGTTCTTAGAAATGAGGAATTATGGTCCATACAAATGGAATAAAAACATTTAGCCTACCTAGGTCCACGCGCTCCCAGCACAAAGACCAGGGTGTCACTGAGAGGCCCGGGTCCCGTGCTAATGATCGGGACCCGGGACTCCCGATTCTGGGTCACATGATTGCTGTGATAGCCTCTGATTGGCTATCACAGTGATCAGTCACTGTACAGCCCGGCCCCCTTGTTTTATTTTCTCTCTATGAATGGAGGAGAGAGATACATTATATCTCTCTAACTCCTGGCATAGAGGGAAAAAAATGTTTGGTAAAAAAAAAAAAAAGAAAAAAGATAAATAAATAAATATTAAAAAATAAAAGAAAAAATAAAGAAAAATTCCTAGATCAAGGTATGATCTAGTTCAGTGCCAGGGTAAGTGTTCGGGTCAAGGTCAAAAGGTCAGGGTCAAAGGTCAGTATTTTTTTTTTAATTGGTATTAGTGTCAGTGTGTTTTAGGTAAACAAAAAAACAAAATGCGCACTATTGTTTTTGGGCTGTACAACAGGTACAAACAACAAATAACATACACGTATATGGTATCGCTGTGATCGTCAAGAGCTGGAAAATGTATTTTGGGTTGTTCTTTGGCGGTAGGTTATGGTAGTAACAGTAAACACATAGCTAAATTAAAAAAAAAATTTTTTTTTACTATTTTGGGCCAGTTTTCCTTTGATAATAATAAAATCCATTACCATTTACCACCAAACAAAAGCCCAATTTGTCCTGAAAGTACAAGGTATATATCACCTGGATGTACAAAGTAGTTATGATGATATGTACAGTATTACTAACACATGTCAATGTTGCAAAATTGTGCTTAGGCATTGAGATTTGTTTTACCCTTAGGCGTGCAGGGGTTAACAAGGCATCTCTGTAACATAGTTTTATGCTCGTAGATGCATTGTTTTTCCACTTCCTTTTATAGGATTTGCAATTTTTTTTTATTTTGCCCATAATTGAGCTTTAAATATTAGTGACTTCTGTTGTGTTCATGGTGCCTTCTGTTATGTTCATGCTTTTTCTACTGTGCGGTGTTTAATGATCTGTCACATGGTCCCTTTCACCATTGGCAACCTCTTTAAAAATGTACAGAGTTCCGAAATTTGAAATTTCTGAATCAGAAGTCGTAGTGAAGTTTGAACAAGGTTCCAAAAATGTGTAATTAAGTGCAGGGAATGGGGCCAAATTGTGAAGACTGGTTTTGAAAGCTGGGAGATGTGCCAGTGACATGCTTGCTGACACAGGGTCATGTCAATGTTTGATGCACTGCAGCAGTGTATGGGCCATGGATACCATTCTCTGGGTCCAATTTTTCTATGCATGAGAGAGAGAGGGGGTGGATAAAGTAGCTTCTAATTTTTTAAGTATAGGACAACTTAAAAACAAACAGAATAAAGCCACTGCTCAACCCTTAACCCTTTGAGGACCGTAAGGTTTTGGAACGCCAAAAGAATCCATTTTTTTGTTTTTAAAGTTCGTACACTTCAGTTGCTGTAACTAAGCCATTTCATGAAATAATTGGCAAAAAGCTAGATCCATTTGTTGTTTGTTGATAAGAACTAATATTTTGACTCAAACCAAAAAAAAAAAGAGCTTTAAGTTCTTAATCAGATGATACACACAATTACAAACATGGGACAAATACGTCCCTTGGTCCTCAAAGGGTTAACCCCTTGCTGTCCACATAATGCATACATGCAGGGGCAAAGAGGGTGGGCTTTAATCCTCAAATATGTATTCATGGATAGCCAAGATTTCTGTGCTACCAGCACAGCGACTGAGGTGTCCTAGACATCTCTTGGTCTCTAATCAAGATTGGGAGCCGGTGGGACATCCCTCACTGGCCACTGTCATCTTATCCCCAGGTGCCGGATATTTGGTCTCTTGATTTACCTGTGGGGGGTGACATCATCCTGCGCATGCACACATACCGAGAATACACACTAAGCTGAGCATGCACAGCTCTGCACTCATTCACAAGAAAACTTGTATTTTTACAGAAGAGGCATCGTAAATATTTTATACAATAAAGAGTTAGTTAGGTTTTAGTTCCACTTTAACTGAATGCCCCTCCTGTTGAGAATTTTATGTCATCTCACAGCCTTTGCTGAACCAGAACTCCAGCCCATGGGTGGTTAGATGATATAGATGTTATAGTCTGTGGGGAGTCCATCTGTTATGTGATGTTGTTTTGGTTACTCAGTTCCACGCAGTTAATGTACTGGCCTCCTGCATCAGGCATTAACAGTGTTTATGATATTGATTTCAAGATAATATTACGACATCCTGCAATTCATATTCATAATGTTTAAATAGATCTTTGATTTGGCGTAGTCAAATGCTTCCTTCTCTTGAAATTAATTTTCTACTGTGCCATGTTTACAGATCTGCAAAGATTTATTAATGGACTGAGTGCTGACAGACAGGCTGTTAACAGTTGGCCTGCTGCCTGTTACTACTGCTTTATTCCCGGCTGCAGCCGTCTAAGAGCTCACAGACACCAGATTTTAAGGGTTTATCCACACAAAACTGATATGCTGAAGGTATAGACTATCTGGCTCTATTCAATCAGACAACATTTGATGCAAGTCTGCCTAGGAACCGTCACTCTTTTGAGGCATTCCTGTTATTCTTAGTAGAAGATCATTATAGTGAGATCTTCTTGTTTTTCTGTAGGGCAGCAGGATAATTTAATTTCCACATTTGTAAGGAAGAATTTGACTTCTTTAAAGTGTATTGTAACAGCTCTATGGTCTTGCACTGTATGAGTATAGGGAAAAGCGACTCAGGGTCCATGATAATGCAGAGCATGGGGCTCCGGAGTATTGTGTCTGAGCGGGGAAGACTGCTGGTTCAGTTTTCTCTGGGTTTTGTAATCCAGGTTTAGGGTCTGGAGCTTGGAGACCTCGAAGCAGGGGCAGACTGACCATTTGGAAACACGGGCACTGCCAAAGGGCCTGGGGTCAGTAGGGGGCCCCATGAGATGCCCCTGGTACCTTTTTCATAGACTTTTTTGTGTTTGGGCAAGGATACAGGGGCCCCAGATCCCCTATTGCCTGGGGGCCCCATGAGTTGTCAGTCCGCCCCTGCCTCGATTTGGGTGGGTAGAAGTCTCAAATCCTGTGTCCAGGTCTTACTGGAGACCTGCAGGCTGTGTGAGTGTGCAGGTGTGCACGCATGTTATAGGCAAAAACCTGACCAAAGCTCAGATCTCCCGTCAGGAGACAGGTGTACTCCCCAGGGGTGGACTGACCATATGGAAACTCGGGCACTGCCCGAGGGCCCCAGGTCAGTAGGGGGCCCCATGAGATGCCCCTGGTACCTTTTTCATAGGCTATTTTGAGTTTGGGCAAGGACACAGGGGCCCCATGATCCCCTATTGCCCGGGGGCCCCATGAGTTGTCAGTCCGCCCCTGGTACTCCCATTAGAAGAAGAGCTCTAATCAGGAGACAGCACTCCATGTTGGAGGAGGAATTCCTTACCCGCAGGACTGAGAGAATTGGAACAGCTGGAGTCTGGAGGACTGGGAGAGCTGAGGCAACTAGGCAAGTCCAGAGAACCAAGAAAGTCTGTAAGTCTTGGAGGAGTGGGAGTGACCAGGTGCCGGAAGATCCCCCATTGAGAGGTCAGGGAGTGGGCCTGTACAGCGAGGTGCTGTAACTACTGGCTGAGGCAGTCAGGAGAGCCCCGAGAGCCAGGGAAACTAGGTGAGATGGTCTAAGGACCACTGAAAAGAGCAGCAGTGCTGCTGAAGAGAGAGCCATGTGGCTTGAAATTTTCGATATCTGTTTTGTTGGTGAAAACCCTCTGCATGGGCAACTGCTTTGTGGACTTTATGTTTGTTATAAGTGGGCTGGCAAGCCCTAAAACCACAGTTTGGACTAGTGTGGGCATACTAAAAATGTATCTACCACTGAGCTACTAATCCCAAAGTTCACAGCATATAAACCTTAACAGAAATTCCTCCTATTTACTCCTATAACAGTTATGAATAAGCACGCGATAGTGTGAAACGAGTCAACAGTTCTGTACTTTTCCTGGTGCCTTTTATGTCCTATGAATTCAATAAACTATTGTGATATTTCATCAACCATCCAATGTGCGGCTAACCCTTCTTCTTGATTGCATTGCATGTGGTGGCGAGCTAGTGGGGAAATCTTCCAATGGGGACACTAGTTCTGGTGACCCTGATCCCTTAGAGGTATTTCCCCTCATCCCCTCTTTTGGCTGTGGGACAAGACATGAAGGGAAATCTCCCCAATGGGATACAGATGGCATAAAAATACTTGACATAGGTTATGCCCTTCCAATACTCTATCCAACATTTTAAAAAAGTTTTGCCGTTAATTCTATTTCAACTTAGACTGGGAATGAGAATGCAGAGCTCCCGATGTTTGTAAGAAGAAGGAAGGCTTGGACCTTCGTCATTGGATTATTTCTTTTTGGGAGACCAATATACTGTATCAAGTAGCAGTTAGCAACATTTAACTGGACTTGTTCTGTAATGTTGAAGATGTTTCATAGCTTATCCTAACAACTTGCTTGTCCCTTCAACCAAACTGATACAAGGCATGGGAGGAGCTCAGCTATGAGGAAAGATTAGAGGGACTGAATTTATTCTCTTTTGAGAAGAGGAGATTAAGGGGGGATATGATCAACATGTATAATACATAAGGGGGGGATATGATCAACATGTATAAATACATCAGTGGTTCATATAGTGAACTCGGTGTAGAGTTATTCACCCTGAGGTCATCACAGAGGACAAGGGGGCACTCTTTACGTCTGGAGGAAAAGAAATTTAATCTCCAAACACGGAAAGGTTTCTTCACAGTGAAAGCTGTGAAAATGTGGAATAGACTCCCTCAAGAGTTGGTTCTGGCCAGCTCAGTGGATTGCTTTAAAAAAAAGTCCTGGATTATTTCTTGGATACACAGAATATAACTGGATACTAACATTTATAGGTAAATTTGATCCAGGGAATATCCAAATGCCTCTCGGGGGATCAGGAAGGAATTTGTTCCCCTGCAGGAGCAAGTTGGATCATGCTTTGCTGGGTTTTTTTTTTGCCTTTCACTGGATCACCTGTGGGTATAGGATTATTACTTTTTTTTTTTTTAATGGTTGAACTGGATGGACTTTTTTCTTTTTTCAGCCAGACTAACTATGTAACTTATACAGTTCTAATGAATGCTAGGAAAAATGACACTCATCTGAACTGAAGAAGTGGTTAGGATAAGCTACGAAATGTCTTTAGCATTGCAAAACAAGTCCAATTGAATGTGACCAATTACTACTAGATATAGTGAACCTTCACAGACTTAGTCCAATATAAGAACGTGAACACAAAATATTTTGTTTGTCATGGCACACTCACTATAAACTCAATATATTATTTTCTGTACCTGTTCATACAGCCCGTCCAAGGCTTTGATTATGCCAAGCAGCACCTGGGCCAGCAAGGAGGCGATGAAGATGCCCTTCCAGTAACTCATGAGACTGTGGTGCCATCTTTGAACTTGTCGCAGGAAAGGGACAGCACTAAGGATGGGAGTACAGAAAAAATGCTGAAATCTTCAGACACAAGAAAAAGGTGAGGCCTTCAGCACTAATTGTAGGCTTCAAATCTAAAACAGGAATGGTCACATCATCAACAGCCATAACTTGCCCAAATTGTTTTGAATGGGCTAGGGGAGGGTTAGAACCCCTGCCCTTCTTTTATTGCTGTATTTGTCCTGTTGATGAGATTTTCCTTCCCTTCCTGTTCCATAAACACGATAGGAAGAAAGAGGAGATCTCTCCAAAATCAGCAACAAGACAGTTGTCACCAAAATTTGTTTCGACACTGGAAGAGTTTCCCTCAATTCCTGTTTTGGGGACAACTGTCAAGCCCCACACACGATGAGAATATCGGACGAATGATCACCATTTTTTTTTTGCATGCTAGTCTCATATTGAAAGTGAAGAGGATACTAAAGTTACGAAAATTCTTATACGCCAGATAGAAAATTTGAAAGTGATGTAATGTATTTGTATTATACTTTCGAATGAAAACTGTACTGATTAAATGAAAATCGTACCCTCTGGTATTGTACGAGAAAAATTTTCATGGTTGTCCCTTCAAATAATTTTAGACGAAAGCTGTGTACTAACGATCAGATTACTGTACGATCGCTTCGAAAGCAGTATTCTTCGTATGATTTTCTGATTGTGTGTACTAGGCTTTAGGTGATCTGTCACAAAACAACCACAGAGGTTGCCATTGCTGATCTCTCTATGTTACAGTGCTAGTCAGCTAGAGAAGGAAGGCTGACTGCCTGTTTCACCAGCTTGTTTTTGGTAAGTGAGTAACAAAGTATTGGAGAGAGCCAGGCACCTAGCATGTTCAGGGAGATTACGCAATGACATCCCATTAAATGTTCACAAGATATTTATAATTTCTATGTCCAATACTTGTGGAGTGTGATTTCTGCAAAAATAATTAAATTAAAATATCTATCTATCTATCTATCTATCTATCTATCTATCTATCTATCTATCTATCTACCCATCTGCCATCTGTGTGTCTGCCTATGTATCTATCTGCCTGGCTATTCATATCTGTCTCTATCTATTTGTTTATTCATATTGATCTACAGTATCTATCTATCTATCTATCTATCTATCTATCTATCTATCTATCTATCTATCTATCTATCTATCCGTCCGCGTGTCTATGTACGTATTCATATCTATGTGTCTGCCTGTCTATCTATCTATCTATCTATCTATCTATCTATCTATCTATCTATCTATCTATCTATCTCCAGTCTCTCTCTCTCTCTCTCTCTCCCTCCCTCCCTCCCTCCCTCTCTCTCTCTCTCTCTCTACCCCCCCTCTCTCTCTCTCTCTCTCTCTCTCTCTCCAGTCTATCTATCTATCTATCTATCTATCTATCTATCTATCTATCTACCTATCTCCAGTCTATCTATCTATCTATCTATCTATCCATCCATCTCTCTATCCATCCATCCATCCATCTCTCTATCCATCCATCCATCTCTCTATCCATCCATCTCTCTATCCATCCATCCATCTCTCTATCCATCTATCTATCTATCTATCTATCTATCTATCTATCTATCTATCTATCTATCTATCTATCTCCAGTCTATCTATCTATCTATCTATCTATCTATCTATCTATCTATCTATCTATCTATCTATCTCCAGTCTATCTCCCTCTCTCTCTCTATCTGTCCGTCCCTGCTGCTGTAATATTTTAATGAACACATTTACTAACGCTCTAGAGGTATGATCCATCCTATATGTAAAATGCCGCGTAGCATACAGATAGATGATCAGATATAAATACAAGGATGATGTGTCTGTGTATCACACGGTGTGTTTGTAGTGTTGATGATGGGAGAACAAGTGATACAATAGATAATTTAGTGGCAGTATCCCCCCCACTTCCTCCACAAGCTCGTCGTGACATTTTCATTACATGAGTCCCAGAAATGATGCCTAACACTTGTCTGTGTTGCTATGGTAACCCACAGCCGGTCGCCTTGTGAAAACGGTTCCGTCATCAGCAACGAATCAGAGGAGGCCAGTTCAGACCAGAGCACTCCGCAGAAACTCATGGCTCAGCACAGGATGACAAAGGATGAGGCGTGCAAGTGGAACGGTGAGAAGGGATCTGTGCAATGTGTTCTGCAGACTGCGCTCTACATCATCTGCCGCCAGACGCAGAACGCTCCATTCCGTCCTAATGACTTCATCCGCTGTGCAGTGCAGGCACATAGATCGTCATCTAAATCACCACATTCATATCATACAGAAACATACTTGGAGAGTCAGTAAGGGAAACACTAAACACAGGAGCAGTGCCTGCGCTGCATGTCAATGAGCAGAGAATCAGCGCAGAGCTCCTGTCCTGACATTCAGGGTGTACCCATAGGTTATGATTGATATAAAAGGCCTAATAATATATTTAAGTCCCAAAGTTTATTAGAACATAAAGAATACCTCCGCCTTTAGGACAAAACACTTACTGTACCGCAGGAGTCTCCAAACTTCTCAGTATGAGGACCACATCGTATATTTTACACATATTCAGGGGCTTAAAATATAATTGGACACATTTACATTTTTAATCAGCATGGTAGAATTTAGAGCAACAAATAATGTAAGTAAAACAAAGCAAAGCAATTCCAAATAAACATCAGAGTCTCCATCAAAGTCCCTCTTACATCAGAGTCTCCATCAAATTCCCCTTTACATCAGAGTTCCCATCAGAGCCCCCCTTACATCAGAAACCCCATCAAAGTCCTACTTACATCAGAGTCCCCATCAAAGTCCCCCTTACATCAGAGACCACATCAAAGTCCCTATCAAAGTCCCTCTTACATCAGAGTCCCCATCAAATTCCCCCTGACAACAGAGTACCCATCAAAGTCCCCCTTATATCAGAGACCACATCAAAGTCCCTATAAAAGTTCCTATCAAAGTCCCTCTTACATCAGAGTCCCCATCAAATTCCCCCTGACAACAGAGTACCCATCAAAGTCCCCCTTACATCAGAGACCACATCAAAGTCCCTATCAAAGTTCCTATCAAAGTCCCTCTTACATCAGAGTCCCCATCAAATTCCCCCTGACATTAGAGTACCCATCAGAGTCCCCCTTACATCAGAAACCCCATCAAAGTCCCTCTTACATCAGAGTCTCCATCAAATTCCCCCTGACATCAGAGTACCAATCAAAGTCCTCTTACATCAGAGACCCCATCAAAGTCCTTATCAGAGTCCCCAACACAGCCCCCTTACATCAAAGTCTCTATGAAAGTCCCCCCTACATCAGAGACCCCATAAAAGTCCCTATCAGAGCCCCCTTACATGTCCCTATCAGAGCCCCCTTACATCAGAATCCCCATCACAGCCCCCTTACATCAGAGTCCTCATCAAAGTGTCTCTTACTTCAGAGCCCTCATCACAGCCCCGTTACATCAGAGTCCCTATCAAAGTCCCCCCTACATCAGAGTCCCCATAAAAGTCCCCCTTACATCAGAGCTCCCATAAAAGTCATCAGAGTCTTCATCAGAGCCCCCATCAAATTCCCATTTACACCAAAGTCCCCTTTACATCAGAGTCCCCATCAAAGACCCCCTCACATCAGAGTCCCCATCAGAACCTGCTTACATCAGAGTCCCCATCAAAGCCCCCCTTTATATCAAAATCCCCATCAAAGTCCCCCCTGCATCAGAGTCCCCATCAGGCCCTCCTTACGTCAGAGTCCCCTTCAAAGTTCTGCTTACATGAGAGTCCCCATCAAAGACCCCCTTACATGAGAGTGCCCATCAGTGATCGATCTCTCCCTGCATTAATTCCTGACTCTTTTTATTCACCTGGGAGTTTTTGGTGTTCTACCCCTTTTGTGTGTTCCAGCTTCTCCTTTTGTGTTTTATATGATATAAAAAGTATTTTTAAAAAAGTAGGGAAAATGGCAACCCCACATAAGGGCACATGCATACGGATCTATGCAGGCGCACATGTACTCTAGTGTAAAATTCCATGCGTTTCCTCATGCCCAGGGAGCCACAGGTGGCACATAGAGCTGGCCATAGCAGTAAATGGCTGTACATGGACTTTTTGCATTTGCGTTTACCCTTGCTTACATGTATGGCTAGTAGTACTAGGGTTGTTGGTTCAAATCCCAGCCATGGCACCACCTGCCTGGAGTTTGCATGTTCTCCCTGTGCCTGCGTGGGTTTCCTCTGGGTACTCCAGTTTCCTCCAATGCTCCAAAGACATGCTGGTAGGTTAATTGGATCCTGTCTAAATTGGCCCTAGTAAGTGTATGTATGAATGTGAGTTATGGACCATAGATTGTATGCCCCTTGAGGGTTAGGGACTGATGTGAATGTACAATATATATGTAAAGTGCTGCGTAAATTGATGGCGCTATATAAGTACCTGAAATAAATAATACCTACATATGCCTTACATGCATATGACAAATTTCCCAAGCACAGAAATTAGGGGGAATAAGTCATACATGCAGGCGTCAATGACTGTTATGGCAGGCTGTACACATAATCTTCCTCCCTCTGGACATGGAAAAACCTTGTGAATCTTAGGCTTAGAGGACATTTGTGCGTGCAGACGTTCATGTACCCTAATATCCACAGAAGATATGCAAGGAACAAGCACAGAGATCTGACCAGGGGCGGACTGACCATTTGGAAACTCGGGCACTGCCCAAGGGCCCGGGGTCAGTAGGGGGCCCCATGAGATGCCCCTGTACCTTTTTCATAGGCTTTTTTGAGTTTGGGCAAGGACACAGGGGCCCCATGATCCCCTATTGCCCGGGGGCCACATGAGTTGTCAGTCCACCCCTGGATCTGACCAATAGAGTCCCTGAAAGACATAAGAAACTGCTGGATGATATTCTTTCCTGGATTTACCAGAAGCTGAGATATCAGTTTTGGGTGGAATTATGTTTTATTTTTTTTAATCACAACTGGGATACAAATAATTACAAATATACCTATGTACATTTCCTAAAGTGCTAATTAGCAAACCTGCCTGTTGTCTAAGTATTCGCACCACATCAGTGTGCTGTTTAATGCACACATTGTTGCGTGTTGAGGTGCATTGCATTAGGCAGCTCATTCATTTTGAATGAGACGTGAGCACACCACAATGCACAAAAAGTAGACCATGGATTTATCTTTCAAAATGCAGTACACTGTAGTACACAGAGTGTTTGGAAATATACATTGTAGTTTGCCATAGCACATTGTATATGTGCGTTGGGTTAGAGTTGACCATGATTGGAAACACATAGCTGTTTAATAAATACCCAAACGCAGTTTTTAGGCCTCATTCACATGGGCGTAGATATGCTTACATTCATGCAAAGGGCCATCTTTGCTTGCACGGCATGCGCACAGGTGTTCTGTGCATCTGTATGCAGAGAGTTCAATTCATGTCTGTTGGGATGCAGCAGCTGCATAAATACAGCTGGTCCCAATCTGTCAGCCGTGTGGTTGTGTGTCACCAAACACAGACAGTATGCCTTTGGGGGGACACACTTGCACCCGCACGGCTGTCAAATTGAGACCAGCGGCTGTACCCATTCAGATTTTGCTTCCCAGTAGATAATAATGGGACTACCTGCATGTGGAAGCACAGAACATGTGTGCATCCCGTATGGACAAAGACAGCTCTTCACACAGGTGTACGCATGGATGTGAACGAGGCCTTACATGCCGTTTTATTTTATTGACTTACATGAAATAGTACTGTTAGTAAGATGTGTCTTTTTTTTCTTTGACATTCAGGACTTAGAAAACATAAACAGAAAATTGGTAAGAATTTCAGTGCATCATTCTGTTGTTACTAACCTACGAAGGTTGTGTGCTGGTGGGAGTCTTTTAACACCTCTCTCCTCTGATGTCTCTTCTGACTGGTGAAAAAAATTGTGTGGATGTCCAAAAAGGAATTTCATATATTTGTTAACATGTGCCTGACCACCACATCTAAATAAGCTTGTTGGACATACCATTCCAGGTCAGGTCTGATGTTGGATGAGAAGATCTGGTCCACAGGTGGTGTTCCAATTCATCCCAAAGGTGTTTAGTAGGGTTGTGGCTAGAGCTTTGTGAAGGTCACTGGAGTTCCTCTACACCAAACTGATCTGACTAGTGAAAAAATTGTACTGGACGCCCAAAAAAGGATCACATATATATATTTATACTGTATACATCTGATCATAACACCTAAATGAGCTTGTTGGACCTACTGTTTCAGATCAGGTACTGATGTTGGATGAGAAGATCTGGTCTACAATTAGTGCTCTATTTCATCCCAAAGGTATTCAGCAAGGTTTGAGGTTAGGGCTCTGTGCAGACCACTGGCGTTCCTCCGCACCAAACTCATCTGACTAGTGATAAAGGTTGTCTGGATGCCCAAAAAAGGGATCGCATATTTATGTTTGTACTGTATACATCTGATCATAACAGTTAATTGAGCTTGTTGGACCTACTGTTTCAGATCAGCTATTGATGTTGGATGAGAAGATCTGGTCCACAATTAGTGCTCTAATTCATCCCAAAGGTATTCAGTAAGTTTGAGGTTAGGGCTCTGTGCAGACCACTGAACTTCCTCCACACCAAACTCATCTGACTGGTGATAAAGGTTGTTTGGACTCCCAGAAAGTGATCACATGTACAGTCAGGTCCATAAATAATGGGACATCGACAAAATTCTAACATTTTTGGCTCTATACACCACCAGAATGGATTTGAAATGAAACAAACACTATCTGCTTTAACT
This sequence comes from Staurois parvus, assembly GCF_062004578.1. Lineage (NCBI taxonomy): Eukaryota > Metazoa > Chordata > Amphibia > Anura > Ranidae > Staurois > Staurois parvus. The sequence continues at coordinate 5,972,013 of NW_028317955.1, read as the reverse complement.
GCAGACTGTCAGCTTTAATTTGAAGGTATTTACATCCAAATCAGGTGAACGGTGTAGGAATTACAACAGTTTGCATATGTGCCTCCCACTTGTTAAGGGACCAAAAGTAATGGGACAGAATAATAATCATAAATCAAACTTTCACTTTTTAATACTTGGTTGCAAATCCTTTGCAGTCAATGACAGCCTGAAGTGTGGAACGCATAGACATCACCAGACGCTGGGTTTCATCCCTGGTGATGCTCTGCCAGGCCTCTACTGCAACTGTCTTCAGTTCCTGCTTGTTCTTGGGGCATTTTCCCTTCAGTTTTGTCTTCAGCAAGTGAAATGCATGCTCAGTCGGATTCAGGTCAGGTGATTAACTTGGCCATTGCATAACATTCCACTTCTTTCCCTTAAAAAACTCTTTGGTTGATTTTGCAGTATGCTTTGGGTCATTGTCCATCTGCACTGTGAAGCGGCGTCCAATGAGTTGTGAAGCATTTGGCTGAATATGAGCAGATAATATTGCCCGAAACACTTCAGAATTCATCCTGCTGCTTTTGTCAGCAGTCACATCATCAATAAATACAAGAGAACCAGTTCCATTGGCAGCCATACATGCCCACGCCATGACACTACCACCACCATGCTTCACTGATGAGGTGGTATGCTTAGGATCATGAGCAGTTCCTTTCCTTCTCCATACTCTTCTCTTCCCATCACTCTGGTACAAGTTGATCTTGGTCTCATCTGTCCATAGGATGTTGTTCCAGAACTGTGAAGGCTTTTTTAGATGTTGTTTGGCAAACTCTAATCTGGCCTTCCTGTTTTTGAGGCTCACCAATGGTTTACATCTTGTGGTGAACCCTCTGTATTCACTCTGGTGAAGTCTTCTCTTGATTGTTGACTTTGACACACATACACCTACCTCCTGGAGAGTGTTCTTGATCTGGCCAACTGTTGTGAAGGATGTTTTCTTCACCAGGGAAAGAATTCTTCGGTCATCCACCACAGTTATTTTCCGTGGTCTTACGGGTCTTTTGGTGTTGCTGAGCTCACCGGAGCGTTCCTTCTTTTTAAGAATGTTCCAAACAGTTGTTTTGGCCAAGCCTAATGTTTTTGCTATCTCTCTGATGGGTTTGTTTTGTTTTTTCAGCCTAATGATGGCTTGCTTCACTGATAGTGACAGCTCTTTGGATCTCATCTTGAGAGTTGACAGCAACAGATTCCAAATGTAAAGAGCACACTTGAAATGAACTCTGGACCTTTTATCTGCTCGTTGTAATTGGGATAATGAGGGAATAACACACACCTGGCCATGGAACAGCTGAGAAGCCAATTGTCCCATTACTTTTGGCCCCTTAACAAGTGGGAGGCACATATGCAAACTGTTGTAATTCCTACACCATTCACCTGATTTGGATGTAAATACCCTCAAATTAAAACTGACAGTCTGCAGTTAAAGCAGATCTTGTTAGTTTCATTTCAAATCCATTGTGGTGGTGTATAGAGCCAAAAATGTTAGAATTGTGTTGATGTCCCAATATTTATGGACCTGACTGTATATTTGTTTATATGCACCTGACCATCACACCTATATGAGCTTGTTGGACACACATTGAAGGTCATGTACTGATGTCGGATGAAAAGACCTAATCCACAGCCAGTGTTCCAATTCATCCCAAGGGTGTTCAATATGGTGGGGGTCAGGACTCTGTGCAGGTCACACAAGTTCCTCCACAATCAAGTGTCATCATCAGACCATGGGTTTGTGGACTTGGCTTTGTGCATAGGGGAAACAGTCATGATGGAACAGAAAAGGACTTTCCCAAATTAAAGTCACAAAGTTGAAAGAGTACAATAGTCCAAAAGGTGTTTGTATGCTGTTGCATCAACAGTACCCTTCACTGTAAACCCTAAACTCAATCATTTGGAAGGTTGTCACTATACTTTTTGGTCATATAGGTAGGTGTGATGTATATACTATAGCATAAATAAGTTACATGTAAGTCATTTTACAAAGCAAAAATGTGGTAGGTTCAGTTCTATTAAACAGTCAATGTAGCTGCAAGATCAGATTAAATACAAGGAAAGCCCCATCTAGAAATTAGTATTTTAATGTATATAGTTGTTAAAGAATAACTTCAGCCAGACTTGTTTCCAGTTTTGGATATTACAAGCACTAGTGTGGTAAACCAATCATTTTTTGCATATTATTCTTTATTGGCAGAGAGTGTGCCCTTTGTCCAAATACTTTGTGCTAAAATAGTCTTTATTTCCCATCCTAGACATTAGGAGGTATGTTAGAACTTAAGGCTGGTACACACCGGCCAAATATCAGCCAGTGTTGGCCGGTTCAAGAGAAACCAGCCAATATTTGGTCAGTGTGTACAGAAGCCTGTCAGACAGAAGCCAACCTAACGTCCCGCTTCTGTTGTACGGGCATGCTAGAAAACCAGCTGCCAACTGGCATCCGATCAGAACCCACAACCAATGGCTGCAAGCGCTGATCAGTGTGTTCCTGGGGGGGGGTATCATCCCCCTGTCAGAGCTCAATACCACAGCAAGGGAGATTGCTGTACTAACACTGCTTGTGTTAGTACAGCGATCTTAGTGTGTACCCCACATTTGTTTAGATGCTACATTAGATTACTGTTTCAGTAATAACATATTAAGACTTTAAATGTTAAGGGGGTGAAATCGGGGAGTTAAAGGGATTTGAATGTTGGGGGTTAAAGGTGTGCATTGGCTAGGGGCTAAACCTGCAGTATTCACCCTAGTTTTCAGTGCTGAAATCCTGATGCTTAGAAGTATTAGCTCCTCTTTACTAAAGTCTTCATTCTTTATTCCTTTTTCTCTGCATATAGATCAATGAGATAGTAATAAAATCCAGGGGCAAGGTGTAGGCCATGGCAATTAATCACATTGGTATAGACGTTATTATAGCTGGAAAAGGAAATCAACTATCTGCTTTTGCCTGTGCTTTGTGTTTCATTCGCATCCCATAGGCTGGTCAGTATGTACTGCTTCTGTACGTTCTCCTTTCATTGATCTGTTAGAAGATGTTAGGATGGATTGTTGGGTTAAACAACAACCACAAGTACAAGCATCAAGTGTTTCCTGACCTACAAAGTATCAGAGTGATCTCACACTGGATGCACTAATTACCAGGTGAAATCCATCTGCAGAATCAAATGTGCTCTACCCGACCAGAGGACCTTATAGTGGGTACATTGTCTGAGCCTCATCTCTTGGATTGGGTGCAATCATATGGCCCAGTAAATATTAGGATGGGATATCCTGCACAATAGCTGTGGTATCCAGATGTTTTAAAAACATAATTCCACATAAACATAAAAGCATAACTGGTCAACTAAACTAGATTTACCAGCAACCACAGTATATATTTGTAGCGATAACCCTGCAGGATAATGTTTGTCCCCAGTGGTTGCCCTGACTATGCAAGCCTCCCGACACCTCTGACACTCTGGGTTCAGAAATATTTTAACAGTACAGGATAATAATGCAAAAGACACAATTCTTTAGTAACACCTCTATAATATTATTATAATACAGGATTTATATAGCTCCAACAGTTTGTTTGTCTTTTATAGAGGAGCACACCTCAAAAATAAAGGGTTTAGGACATAAAACCCCAGTTAACACATAAAAATAGAACACTGGTAAAATAGAAAGCAACATTTAACAAATTATTAAGTCATGAGTAGTATGCTTCAACTATTAAACTGCAACACCAGCAGCAAGAGGAGGATGAAAAGGCTTGTTTACATATCAGCTCCCTCTAGGCCACCGGCACTGTAATAGTGGATGCAGATAAGTATCCTAATTTGAATAATAGTGGCCTTATAAGAGAAGCTATTCCTTTAACTAGAGATTTCAACTTGACTCCTGTGATGTCTAAAGTTCCTGATATGGTGGTTTCTGTTATCTTCTGCTAGCAATGGTGGGGCCCATAAACAGTGTGGCTTGCATGTTGTACCTGAAGTCGGAATGACATCCGACTTTGAAATCGTGTGACTTTACTGGAAGTTGCAGGATTTCAAAGTCGTATCGGTGTGACTGGGGACTTACAGACAATTTTTGAAACAGGACTTTACATTCCTACTTGGCAATATTGATCAAAACTTGAAAGATTTAAGCTCATAATTGCTTTCAATATTTACTGCTCTAAGTTAATGTTCAGTTTAATCCATATTAAACACAGCTCATAGTAGTGCACAGTTTATGGCGTATGTAAAGACCAACGTTTACGTTTATTTTTTTGAGTTTTTGGAAGAGTGAAGAGTTTGAGCCTCTTTCAGCTGTTTAATGCTGTTTCTATCTCAAATGGAACAATTCACTCTCTCTATGTGCCCTAGTGACAGAGAGCAGTGTTACAACTTCCCACAGCAATTTTTACTGATAAAACATGGAAAATTTATTGACGGAGCATATTTTTGTTTACTGACAACTTAATAAAAACGAAGACAATCAATATTTAAACAGTATAAGCACAATATGGAAACACTGACCCAGAACAAGTAATTTCCCTGGTTTACACTTAAAAAGTCAACACATCATGACAAATTATCGGCCCCTGATATTTACAGACAATTTGTAAAAATCAATGATTTTTACAAACGGTCCATAAATATACTGATGTTTGGCAACCCTGATAGAAAGTAAGAGGAAATCCAAAATTTTGATGCAACAGAAATAGAGATAAGATCTTCAAATGGGGGAACATGTTCTGGTTACAACTCTTTGCACTGTCAAGAGGGGATTTCCTTACTCTTTGGAGATGTCCTCCCAATTCCTGTTGAGTCTACTGTCATTCTTCAAAATAGGACACAAACAGCAAAAAAAAAAAAAAAAGCTGTAAATCATTCCCCACTGTATCCGAATTATATGGCTACTGAGGGCCCCTGCCTACCTTATTCAAATGTAGCGCTTACCCCTCCCCCCCTCCCCCGTAGGAGCCATTGGTGATGGTGGGTCCTCTGTTCTGCTATGACTCTGTTAACCGCTAAATCTTCATTGAAACACCTGGTCGTAGATTAAAAACCGCTTACATCTGTGTGACTTAAGGGTTAGTATGCTACCACCCTAAAGGAATGCACAGGAATAGGCCCCACAGCGCAAGCAGATAACAGGTCCATGTCTGCTTCGCTTATGCAGAGTGGACACAGCCCACTATCCTTTATGGGCTATCGGATGGAAACAGACCGCCTGGCTTTTTCCATGTGACTGTCATCTGATCCACCACATGGATGGGAATAGATCCCTATCCATTTATTTTTAGCAGACAGGATCGGATTGGATGCTCCATAGAGAGTAATGGAGTGTCTGATTGGGTCTGCTTAAAAAACAAACAGGTGGACCCAATCAGTCCACTCATGTGAAAGGGGCCATAAGGCCACAAATAACTTGGAGGTTAATTAATTAAATGTATTATGGCAAATACAATCAAACAAGGCATAAATTGATCAACAGATAAACACACAGAAATACAGTTACTAAAATGGATGAATGGTCAATGGCCCACTAACTGGCACTTGAAAGACTATAGCAAAGTCAAACTATAATGGGTCCAGTTAGAGTCTCTAGAATGTTATGAACTAACTCAAAAGAATAAACAGGTCCATGTGTGTACCCTATGTGCACAATTCCAAAAGCGGGCGAGCCTAAGCATTTCTAATGTAAGGTGGATGAAAGTACCTGGCACCTAATAGTCAACATTAGCCGGCTTTCGGTGGGTCCCTTTCTTTAGGTGGTGCATGTGAGTGGTACCTTTAAGGGTGTGGGTGGTGAATGTAGATGAACAGCTAGATAAGAGCAGTCTCTATGGTGTTGACTGTGTGTGGAAAGACTTTAAGATGTGTAGTTCAGCTTGCAGGTGATCAGCAGGTTCCAGAAGACAGGTCCCAAAGGCTCAGTATCTTTGCCCAAATCCTCACACAGGGTGAAGTCTCTCAGCTCCAGTTCTGGAGATCCATCTACTCACCTACTCTAGCTCAGTCTCTGGAGCAGCTTTGGCAGATGCAGAATGCAGATCCATCTTCTCATCTGGATGTAGGTGAACAGGCACAGCAGCAGGTTCACTTGGCTTCCCTCCTTGGTTCAAGTCCCTGAGGCTTAGAGCACAGACCCCAGCAATAGATCCATACTCTTCTCTCTCCTCGCTGGACTCACCCTGCTCTGGAACAATTTGTCTGGGAAAACCGTGAGGTTCTCCTCCTCCAGGCACAGCAACTTGTGGGAATTAAAGTCCACGGCCTGTTAGCCTCCACTAACAAGTATGGTGCAGTGCCCCTTTAAGAATTACAATTCCCATAATCCATGACACCTGCACAGTAGGTCCTCTCTGATGTTTCCTTTGGCTCTGACTCTCCCACCATCTGATTGGCTCAGGTTTGCTGGCAGGAGAGGGGGAGGGGGGCAGCAAGAGTTGGGGATCCAACCCACACAGCCCATTCTGTACTCAGTCTGGAGCAAGGCGATAGAGATATTGCTGAAAACATACACAGCCCAGCACTCCTGTGAGTCTCCCCTAGTCGGTGATTGCACACTGGATTCCACAGCATAGTGGTGGGGGGGACACATCCTGCTCTTCACACAGAGCCAGCTCCGGTCCTGCCCACAGCGGGGGTGAATGGGTGGTGGAGATCACACACAGAGACAGTACACCTCCTGGGGAAAGAGTGGGGCGGACTTATAGCCAACAGCACCTGACTATAGAAAACATTTATGGTACTCCAGAACTTAACATTAAAGTTAAAGTTCCCAGAGAAAAGGGCCATAAAACATTTCATTAAGTATTATGCTGCAAACTTATGTAGGAAAGTGTAGTTTATGAACTGGAGAACAGTTGGGAGTACACTGGGGCTGCTGAAAAGTAGCAAGAAGGTCCCATGTGGCCAATAAAACATCGATGAAATGCCTGTACAATTGCAATGGTCTTTAAACGTAATTCTCTAGCTCCTCTCAATTATGGCTACCCCAAGGTTGAGTGTGGCCCTGAACTAGTACTACATGGATTAAGTGTAATCTAATCCTGTAAAGAATGCACTGTCTGCCCCAAGGTGATTGATATTGGTGGAGTTTAAAAGGAATTTGACCAAGTTTATTTTTTTCTTCCCTTGATGTCAAAGCTTCTCCATGACTACTTGAAGTTATGTCCATCAGGTTGTTTAAAAGACTGTCTTGTTCAGCAGCCCTCAAATTTTTATTCTGGTGCTATTTTGTTGAAGTTCATGTGTCATTTTCCTTAGCACTTGAGCAGTTCACTATTGTTCCGTTATACTGGAACCTCATGTATTATTATTCCATTGTTCTTGGACCCTTTATGTTAGTGTGCCATTCTTTTTGAACTCATTTGCCAGAACTACGTTCTCTCTTAGACTCCAGCCATTGGTTTGTAGCTTTGGTGCCCTAATTCAAAATGTTCTCTTTTTGTGTTTGTGTCCCCAAACATCAATAAAGGTGTACTATTTATGTTACCCCTCACGTGTTTTTGTGCCATTGTACTAGGAATTATGGGTGTTAGTGCTGTGTTGTTATTGAAACCTCGGTGATAGTGTACCATTGTTCTCTATATGGCCATATGTCATTGTACGACATATGTCAGTGTGCCATTATCCAAGGACCCCAAGTGTTAGGGTACCTCAGTGACAGCAGCATTGTATCTTCAAGTTAACTGAGATTTTATCAGTGTGTTGGCAGACATTTTATGTACTTTATTGCCCACAAAGCAGTTTAGATTATGAGTTATAGCTTCTATTAAGTTGTCAAGGTGTGTGTGTAAAAATGATTGCAGCAGCTGGGAATGACTTGACCTACAATGTAAGCAGTAAAAAATAATCACAGATGTCTCAAATACTTATGCCTGACAACTTCTGTAAACTAGTGCCTTTGTACCTTAATGCTTACAGCAATATGGGAATAGATTTACTTTTCTTTCTTAGAATATATACCTATCTAATATTAGGTTTGATGTCTATATTACACTGACTACCTGTTTAATTTACAGAAAACAACATTGAAAACATATTCAGAACTTATGCAGGCCATACATTCTGTAAATTTTCAAATTTTCTTTAGAAAACTGGAAATTTTGTGCGTTCTGTAATCCAATGGTGCCACCATTGATTTAGAAATTCAACCAACCAAGTCTACAATTTCACCTCTGTTGCTACAGAAAATAATTTTTGTGGCCAAGAGTTTTCTTTTCTTTCCAGGTCACAGCTCATGCTCATTTCTTTTTTGTTTATATTTCACGATTCTCACATCATTGATTCAAAATTCGTTTGTTTTTCAAAAAATGTCCAACATGCCCGATCACTCAGTTTCAATGGTCACACGTAAATCGTCCATTTCTTTGACCCACTAATGGTGTGAAATTTGAACGAAAATTCTTAGAAAAAGATTTTTGAAAGAAAATTATTTTGGAATTCGATCCATGTACAGTGGGGCAAAAAAGTATTTAGTCAGCCACCAATTGTGCAAGTTCTCCCACTTAAAAAGATGAGAGAGGCCTGTAATTGGCATTATCTCAACTATGAGAGACAAAATGAGAAAAAAAATCCAGACAATCACATTGGCTGATTTGGAAAGAATTTATTTGCAAATTTTGGTGGAAAAGAAGTATTTGGTCAATATCAAAAGTTCATCTCAATACTTTGTTATATATCCTTTGTTGGCAATGACAGAGGTCAAACGTTTCCTGTAAGTATTCACAAGGTTGGCACACACTGTGGCTGGTATGTTGGCCCAGTCCTCCATGCAGATCTCCTCTAGAGCAGTGATGTTTTGGGGCTGTCGCTGGGCAACACGGACTTTCAACTCCCTCCAAAGGTTTTCTATGGGGTTGAGGTCTGGAGACTGGCTAGGCCACTCCATGACCTTGAAATGCTTCTTACGAAGCCACTCCTTCGTTGCCCGGGCGGTATGTTTGGGATCATTGTCATGTTGGAAGACCCAGCCACGTTTCATCTTCAATGCCCTTGCTGATGGAAGGAGGTTTGCACTCAAAATCTCACTATACATGGTCCCATTCATTCTGTCCTGTACATGGATCAGTCATCCTGGTCCATTTGCGGAGAAACAGCCTTCAACAGCTATTTGGTCTTCACCATAGTGGAGTTTGGAGTGTGACTGTTTGAGGTTGTGGACAGGTGTCTTTTATACTGATAATAAGTTCAAACAGGTGCCATTGATACAGGTAATGAGTGCAGGACAGAGGAACCTCTTAAAGAAGAAGGTACAGGTCTGTGAAAGCCAGAAATCTTGCTTGTTTGTAGGTGACCAAATACTTATTTTCCACCATAATTTGCAAATAAATTCTTTCCAAATCAGCCAATGTGATTGTCTGGATTTTTTTTCTCATTTTGTCTCTCATAGTTGAGGTCTACCTATGATGCCAATTACAGGCCTCTCTCATCTTTTTAAGTGGGAGAACTTGCACAATTGGTGGCTGATTAAATACTTTTTTGCCCCACTGTATGGCCAGCTTTACTGCATTTTAGTAATTCATACACAACGAAAAGGCCTCTGCTTAAGAAACTTTAAGATAAATTCACCCAAGTTGATTTTGAAGGTCACAAAAGATGAAGCCGCCCCCTAAGAGTTCCGCACTCCTTAGCTACAGCTCACAGGTGCTCATTCTGCCAGGGTCCACTCCTCCCACACACCACTCACCAAAGTTCTGGAGCCACACACTAATTCCAAAAAGTAAAATTTACTTTATGTTAAGCACAAGCACAGAGTCTCCACCCATTACCCTCCCCTCTGAGATCTGGGGCTTGATCATATAGCAAAAGGACAAGAGGGCGCAAAATGTATATATACACTCTCCATAATAATTATCATTTAGTGCTTAAAGGTTTACTTACCTCTTACTGATACCATTACTACCATCTTAATCATTACCAATCATTACCAAGCATATATACCAGGGTCTTCAAACTTTCTAAACAAAGAGTAGGGGATGGACTGTGGCCAGTGAGAGTAAAAAATGTCCCAGCATCAGTGGGATTAAACAATGCCTCAGGCTTGGTGGTCAGTGGGAGCAAAAAATTGGAGAATGCCTGTGGTCAGTAGGATGTGGAATAGGGCCCCATTATTGGCATCAATGGGAGGAACAGTGCCCCATCATTGGTGTCAGTGGGGAAATGGTGCCCTTTTGTTGGTATCAGTGGGAGTAATAGTGCCCTATTGATTTTAGTGGGAGGAATAGTGCCCCATGATTGCTGTCAGTGGAAGGAATGATGCCCCACAGTTGATGTCAGCAAAAGGTGTCTCACTGTTGGTGTTAGTGGGAGGAATCGTGCCCTAGGGACTGAAAAACAAACCTAGCAAAGGGCCAAATCTGGCCTGCAGGCTGCAGTTTGGAGACCACTGATATATACCCAAACATACACTATTGCTCTATGATTAGGCACAAGTAGGGGGAGAAGCACGTTAGCGGGAAGATCCTGTGTGGAGTATTTTCCCTTGTGCTAAACAGTAAGTCTAGCCTATGGGACAGGTTCACATCTCTGCGTTTGCACCCAATGCATTTTTGGAAAGGGTCAGTGACTTTTTTAAATGCAAAATGTTGTGTTTTTTGTTCTATAGACTTAAATGGAGATGCTGCAGAAAAGCAGGGGGTAGGCATCCCTGAAGAGATAGGTTTTCAGAGTGCACCTAAAAGTGAGCAGAGTAGGCGATAGTCTGATGGATTGTGGTAGGGAGTTCCAGAGGATGGGGGAAGCCCTGGAGAAGTCCTGGAGATGAGCATGGGAGGAGGAGACAAGGGAGCTAGAGAGTAGGAGGTCTTGTGAGGAGCGGAAAGTACGGTTTGGGTGATACTTGGAGACAAGATCGGTGATGTAATTTGGGGCAGTGTTGTGAACGGCTTTATATGTCAGTGTTAGCATTTTGAATTTTATCCGTTGGGCAATTGGAAGCCAGTGGAGGGATTGGCAGAGAGGGGTGGCAGATACAGAACGGTTAGTGAGGTGGATGAGTCTGGCAGCAGCATTCATGATAGACTGAAGTGGGGATAGCCTGCGGTGAGGTAGGCCAATGAGGAGGGAGTTACAGTAGTAGAGGCGTGATATAATAAGGGAGTGAATGAGTTGCTTAGTGGTTTCTGGGTTAGGAACAGTCGTTTCTTAGAGATAAGTTGTTTACAGAGCTCAGCAGCTAAAGCTTACATGGATGAATGAGCCAGAGGTGCAACCCCCTTTTTATGGCTCAGTACAGTCTTTCAGTTACAGATAGACAGTCTGAAACAAAAACAGCTTCTGCTGGGCTTTCTGTTTGGAAAATCCATAGTGCTTTTTGAATCCAGTGTCATCAATGTTCCTCGTTTTAAATATTTTTTTTGTAGAATAATTTTTGTTTAATAAATATTAAAAATAGGAAATATTTCAGGGGCACCTGTACGATGAACATACAGTATGCAACCCACCATTACTGGTTCCTTCTTTTGAAAATGCTAAATCCCTGGTTCTTGATTCAACACCTTCAGTGCTTTCTGGCCCGCTGAAGTGAAACAGCTAAAGATCAGAAGTTCTGCCTTTCCTCTGAATTCACTAGCTGCTGGCTTAATTAATCAAAATAAGAAAATGATGTATGTAAACCCACGTCACACTCCCTTTAGAACTAGTTGCTTGCAAGGAACATTTTATTATATACTTTACAGTAGAGGTTCCAAGTGCCTAAAATGATGGCTTTAAATTTCATCGCCTCAAGAGATAGAAGCTAAAGATGAAACAAAAAAATTTATTAATAATCTGATATGACCTTTAAATGAGGACCAGCTGAGTCTGAAGATGGTAATGGCTGCTTCACCACTGTGCTTTACTGTAGTCATAACTTTTTTCTCTACCTATTAAAACAATTCACACTGGCATCTGGCCTCTTCCTCAGCCACAATGTCCTTTTTAAACTTTCCATTGTTCTTTTTTATGTTTGCTTTTGCCCTTTCAAACAGTGTATGTAATATTTTAGATAGTGGGCAAGCTAATATTCCATGTCTTCCAGATTATAATGGTATGTAGTTCTGGATTTGCAAGAGGATAGGAAATAGCAAAGTTAGAAATCAGTTTTTCTTAACCATGGTTCCATGGAACCCTACAGTTCCTCCTGAGGTTGCCAAGCGTTCCTTGGATAATGAGCAAAGGTGGGTTGATCTCCCACCTACAATGACCACAAATTCAAGGAGGCAATTTTCCTCTAGCTAACAATGTAAGTCCTTACTTCCACACTGACCACTAATTTTTGAGGACATTATTGTTTTTGCTGTCTGCATTTATGTTCTGCAATTATTTATTTCAAGAATATTACTGAAAATAATTTTGTAGGGGTTTGTAAAAAAAAGTTCTTCAATCTGTGTCAAATATGCTAGGCACGCCACATTAAATATTTTTTATTTAAAACTTCTTTCATATGATTGATCATGCTAATATAACCTGAGCTGTAGATATTATCTAAGAACCTGAATATTTTTTAAGGGTTTCTCAGAGGTACAAAGGTTGAGAAAGGCTATTATAAATTATAGTTTTACGAAGGCTGTGTGATAGCCACATGTAATTGTAACTATGGGCAAAATTAAAAATGACCTCAATGATGCAATCTGTCAAAAGTATTAAAACCAAAGGGTAAGAGTGTATGATTGCCACACCATTGGCTAGGTCCATTGATACTGAATTTTTTTTTCATACAAGATCAGACACAGATTGTATAAAAGTCCAACACATTTTGGGAGCATTGCTCCCTTCTTCAGGGCTTTTTTCTGTGTATATAACAAATAAGCAATGTTGGCCTTGATAGTAGACAAGCTCAAATGTATTTTGTACCTAGAGAAACAAGAAGTCTATTTACACCAGCTGGTGACAAGCTTTGTTTCTCCACCTTATCCAATCAGAGAATGCTTTAAATTCTTTCAGAGCATGCAAAGCAGTCTCTGAATAGCAATTCGTGCTTAGAGGCTCACATTTCAAGTCGATCACTGGAGTAGCAGTTTCTACTTCAGTGATTTACAGTCTCCAGGGTCATCGATCAGGTTGGTTATATACAGTTACATTGGTCCAAACAGGATCAATGTAACTATGTAAAAATATATATGATGCCTGGATACACCTCTATGCAATAACACAGAGAGGTATCTACCTCCAAAACAACCCTCCAGAGGGTTACAAAAGTGAATCTGACCTAGCTTAACATGGAAGCTAAATGAAACCCCTTGTATATACATCCTTGACTTTCCCCCAAGCTGAGATTAAAACATTTCTTCAATAAGCTCCGCAAACTGTGAAAGAGGCTTGTCTTTCCACTGATGTTTAAATGACAGAGGGTGTAACTTAGCACTAGGAGGAGGTGAGGCCTAATCCTGACTTTAAGAGAAGTATCTGTACAGTTGATGTGCATTAGACAACTGCTTATAACATTGATTCAGCAAAGGAAGTAGATATAATATATTTATTTTACAATTTTATTCTTACAGTGCCTATAAGTGATGAAGAGGAAGGAAATATACACTTTGACAAGAATAACAAGATGGTACCCGACCCATTTGACTCATCTTCTGGTTCTGTTAAACTGATTGCAATTAAGCCAGTTTCGATGCCGCCTTCACTGTCGGTGACAGATAGAAATCAGGAAATGTCCATCATTAATGGAGAGGTGAGAATTTGGGTCCTTGTGAAGGTCCACCATTACCACTGGCCTTATAGGTGAGAGGCCTCAAATTTATCTTTGAAGCAAGGAGGATGTTGGGATTAATAAAGCAGTAAGCTGGAAACAAATTTCACTATCAAATCCTTCAGGCTGGACATACACCCTACAGTTTTATTTATTGTATAATCTACGTACAATCTATGTTAGAATTAACAAGACTATGTAGTATAAGGGCCTACCTAAACAATTCATTCAATCAAGTAGGTCCATTTACTATATAGTCGATCTCAAATGAGTTTGGGCAGCCCTAGCTTTAGCAATAATTGTGTCATACAAAGGCATGCCTAAAGATTCAATGCAATCTATATGCAGTGTAGGCCCTTACACTACATATCCATATAATCAGTTTGTATTCTATGTGTAGAGGTTGAAAGTAAATGAAGGTTGGGTAGACTTATTCAATAATCTGAATATTCAGTATTAAAGGATATGGGTAAATGACAGATTTCAGCTGATTTCTCACCTCCAATTCCCATGGCCTAGAACAAGAGAGGAATCAGTTGGGGAGAAGGGGCATTTGCCCCCTGAACCAGTAATGTTACGATATCTTGGGCTGGTGGCCCTGCATGGTGACACATTATCACTCACACACTGATAAGATCTGAAGTCAGTGACCCATGGTGGTCATTATACAGACACCTGCTGAGATTTGTGATCATAGCATCTGGAAGACAAAAGTCTTATGGTATCGACTTCCTTTGTGGCTTTGAGATATCATGTAAACAAGAGCTAAGAAAACCAAGGAAAGCTGATTCTGAAAGATGTAAGAGTATGTCATAATAAATCATGTCCTTTGGGAACACCACCTTTCGCCATATTGACCAATCAATGCAGCATCAGGACACATTTTGTACAGTACAATTTCTTTAGCCTACAGTAATCTATCCTTATAATGAAGTGCTATTTGGTTGCCCCCCCAAGCCAAATATTCCCAGTTCTCCCCTGGCCTGGAGTCATCCTTAGGCAGGGTAAAGGTCTGTACCGACAGGCATATGCAGTTGGCTTTTCACATCAGTTTGAGATGCCTCTGGAATCCTTTAGAATTCATTGATTGGTGAATTCTACCAGCCCTAAAGTTGAACTATGGCTCCTTTTAAAATAAATCACATTGATGAATGTTGAAAGCCCAAGTTTTTTTTTATTTTGGATAAGGTAAAAAATTTTGGAACTTTTGTGCGATTGTTATTGCTGTGACTTAGTTGGGTGGAATTTCCCCAGTAACACCAGGGCAAAAAGTGAGGGTAAGGGAGGTCAACAAGTCAGGATGGTACAGGCACACAGTAACACAGCCTCACATAGGTTCTAACCTTCTCCTTTTTTTGTTTAAAAATATTGGCCACTTGTTCTTTGGTGAAAGATCCAAAGAATCGCTTTCTTCAAGAGGAATCGTTTCCCCAGTGGCGAGTCAATAATCAATGACTCAAGTGTATTATAATATTATGTTTGCAGTCTTACTGAAATAGATAATTAAAAAGAATTAGAATGGCTCAAAACCTTTACTTTCCTGGAGAAAAGGCTGCTCCTGGCTTTCTTCAGTGGTGGTCACTTGTCACATGCAAGTACAAGTTCACTTTAATCTCCTGTGACTAAATGATTAAACCTCTTACATGTAACTTAGCTCTAGAAATGAAGAAATCTTGTTCTCAGAAAGGATCCCAGCCAGTTGTTCTCATCTTTTTTCCGCCTCCTCAGCTTTGTGTTTTTGCATGAACAATTAAAATTTGAAAAAACACAGGCCAGATTTCCT